>NC_139626.1:31373093-31400593 GCF_964638095.1 Poromitra crassiceps | reverse complement strand
CTGGACCATGAGGACAGCTGAGGATTTTTGTTTTATATTCTTTTAATATTTTATATTATATTATATATATTTATACGATGTAACCAGACTAGTTTGAGCAGGTCAAACAGCCGGCGTTTCGAACAGGAAGTCATGACACAATGGGTCAAGTGGGCGGGGCTACATATGGTCGAGGCCCGGCTCATTTAGGAAAGGTTCTACAGGCAAGTAATTGGCAGGCCGTAGTGATGTGTGTATGTAGTGTAGTATTTGAAAGGTTATAGAGCAGTGGTTCACAACCTTAGCGTCGCGACCCTAAATGGGGTCGCCTAGAATTAAAATAGGGTCGCCTGACATTTCTTTTTTTCTTCTTCTTCTTTTTTACACCACACACAATAGACCAAATCACCGTGACGTCACCATGTAAACAAATTTACTTCCGGGTACCACTTGGGGAAGGCGGCAGGTTTAAATGTGCGTGTTGTCAAATAAATGCTGTCAAACCCTCTCGTTGTTTTCGGCCGACTACTTTCAATTTAAATGGTTAAACGGTTGGTAAACATGCTTGTCCGACGTATCTAGCCTTTCTTCTGTGTTTGTTTTATGTAGTGTTAGCTAGCTAATAACGTTTGTTTGTCTGTCAGACTCGTTAACGTTACAGACAGATCCTGACGCCACGTTAATTTAATTTAGCTTCAAGTCTACTCTGGTCTGGTCCAACAGGTAAATTAGCTAGTCTGGTCTCCACTAACGTTAGTGAAAGTGTTGTTATGAATGATATTAAACAACAACACAACACGGACGAACCATTTTTGTCTTCTTTGTCTGTTTTTGTCTTCAACACGTCAGTTTGTGCCGTCCACCGCCATTATAATGTGTGGACCCAGGGGTAACCGGAAGTAAATGTAAACATCCCCGCTGATTTGGTCTATTGAATACTACCGAAGATGATCAATTGCATTTATTTTATTTTATTTATTATTTTTTAGTTCTGAGTTTAAAGTCGAGCTGAACCCAAGAATGACTTTTCTTTTCTTTTAGTTCAAATACCTGGGTATGCATTGCACCTATTTAATAATGTATGCAAAACAAATCACAACAATCTAATTTCTTTAGTTTTTCACACTTTTTCACATCAAAAGTTTGTTTTTCAAGATTTCATTGATAACAGTAATTTACAGTTTGCTGACATCACCTAGTACTATCAAATTTATACCCCATTTCAACCAATCATAACACGACATGCAGCTGTCAATCAAATCTTCATTACCGTATCATTTTCTCTTCCAAATGAAGGGGAAAATGGCGCCTAGTGCCTGTCATCTGGCAGAGTTTCTAGCCCATAAACTAACTACTAACTTGAGCAATTATGCAAACTAAATCAAACGGTAATGTCTAAGAATGCAAAGAAATGTAACTGGCTCGTTGAAACATGCATTCCAGGAATATTATTTACATTTATAACGAAAATGGTGCGCGCCTCCGAGCCTGACAGCCTCCCTGGCTGTCAGGGGTCGTCTCTCGGAGATTCCAGGCGGGCGGGCAGCACCTATGGATGGGATTGTCCGCTCGCTCCGCACGAAGCAGCTGGCTGCCTGGTACTCTGTGGATCCCACTTGCATATCATGACAACAGGCTGAATCCCACTCGATTTGGGGGTGGAACACGGCAGCATTGGCCAATGCCAAAGCCAGTCCTCAGAATTGTCAAATCAAATCATCGACACATATATGGTCCGCCTCTCAATTCGTTTTCAGTGTCCGACGCTCGCGCTGGTGCATTCCGTCCCGGTTCACTTCGACTTTAAGGTCTCTTTCACATATCAGCTGGTGGACTCGGTGCGATTCTGGGGGGTGAAGTTGCAACATTGTTGCAATTTTCATTTGGTCCGGTTCACTTTCACACAGCAATTTGTCACAAGCGCACCAAACTTTCTCAACAATGTCACGTGGTCGAAACAGTCACTCGTCTATTGGACAGAATATAGAGGGGAAATCTCTCCTCTTCCGCTGGACACAAACCATGGAGCAACACCACCTGCGATATAGGGATTTCTGGTTTTACGTTGGTGTTACTATCAAATAAATATTTAACAAGAATGTGCCCAATATGAGCAGCAGATGAGGCAGCAAGCTGTTGAACGTTTCAGTCTGCAGATCAGACGAGCGAGGCAGTACGTACTGTACCAAAGGAGAAGGCAAGCCCTGTTGAGAGACAACGATACCGAGACCTACGTTTTCAAGCGGACCAGAGTTCGCTTGTTTGTTCCACCCCAGAGTTCGTTTGCGCTTTCACACCACCCCAAAGGAAGTGGACTATCCGAGGAAACGAACTCTGACGCGTTTAAAGCGGACCAAACAGCTTATATGCAAAAGCGACCTAAGATTTCAGCGTTGTTCTCTTGGGTGACACCTATGGCGATGAGTGGTAATTGCAGTTGAGATCCAAACAGTGTTACTATATATTACAAAGGCTTCCATCAATGGACCATAGCCTCAATCAACGTTGTGAGTGACTATTATTATTTAAAAAAATGTAGATGAAAATCTTTGAGATTATAACTTTAAATCAGGATTCTGAGAATAAAGTCAGAATTCCGAGTTACTGTCAGAATTTTGTGGAAAAAAACGTAGAGTTTTGAGATTAACCCATTGATACCTGATGCAGCATTTGCGTGTATATCCCTCATTTGTGTGCGTATCCCTTTAAGACCGTGAACCGCGTTAACGCGGTTCGCTGTCTTAAAGGGATACGCACACAAATGCTGCGTGAGGTATCAATGGGTTAAAGTCAGAATTCTCACATTAAAGTCAGAATTCTGCGAGGGGAAAGAAGCATTATGTGACATCACTGACGATGTCACTGCTGACATTATCGATGGTCTACCGGAATTTGAATGTCTCGGGTCCCTAGATTTTTGTGACGTCAAAGTAGGGTCACGAGCCGAAAAAGGTTGGGAACCCCTGTTATAGAGGGAGGTAATTGGCAGGACGTAGTGATGTGTGTACTGTATGTGTAGTGCAGTATTTGAAAGGTTATACAGGGAGGTAATTGGCTGGATGTAGTGATGTAGTGTACTGTATGTGTAGTGCAGTATTTGAAAGGTTATACAGGGAGGTAATTGGCTGGACGTAGAGATGTGTGTACTGTATGTGTAGTGCAGTATTTGAAAGGTTATACAGGGAGGTAATTGGCTGGACGTAGTGATGTACTGTAGTGTGTATGTCGTGCAGTATTTGCATGTCTGTGACTGAGGGCGCTATATGCATTGTGCACCCTACTGTACTGTATATGTCTAGTTGTGGGTTTACACTCCTCATTAATGTGATGGCTATTCAATTGCCACAGATCCATTTGTTCCAAGAGCAGCGAGCGGGGATCTGTCTGTGGTTCTGTTCTGCTTTCTTCCCCCTGTTTTCTTAGGTACTGTAGTCAAGCTACAGTCTCCACTTTAGTCGGATGGTTTTGCTGGCCCCAGTGTGCGCTTGTCAGCTCAGTTCAAGACTCATTTGCCTGCAGATCCATCATCTATCTGTCTCACCCGGGGTGAGTCAGCCGTACGCTGGCACATCAAACGCAGAGGGCGGTGCAGAGGGTGAATGGTGTCAAACACAACGGCACAGGGAGCCGGCCAGAGTTCTCTATGTGCCAGCTCCATGGAAAACAGCAGTGAGGCAGCGCCATGTGAGAGGAGAGATGAAAGCATGAATGTGACTCAGAGATGTGCAAACGGAGGCACACAGGGGGATGGAAATATCTCTCTTCAGCATAGCGGGCGGATGGGCAGCATATGAGAAAATGTGCGTAGAGTGAAAATAGAGTCCCTTCCTTTGGCACGTGACCGGTGGGACACATGATTCCATCATCAGGGCTGGAAGTCGAGGCGCTAATTGTTCAGATTGATTAGGGAAGGCTGGCAAAAGCCGTCTCTCTCCATTGGCCCAAACTAACTGTTGTGCTCGAAAATCCAAGCCAACATTTTAGACTTTTCATTTTTGAGCTGATTTTAGTGATGCGTTGTCTGATTTTGATGCATTATTTATTACACACCAATTGGAAATAATTAAAGCCCCAACAGTGTAGGAATCTGCTGAGCAGCGGCAACAGCACCCTCTGCTGCCAGAAGTGGTACTTCCCTGTTTGTACGTTCATATATCAGTATTCATTTACAGTTTCTGCCCGTACTCTCTGCCTGCCTCTGGGGGGCGGGATACCTCCAAATGTCCCCAAATGTTGTTCTGTCCACTTGTTTTATTGAAACAAGTCGCTAATCGTGCCACTAATCGTGCTAATGAGCGATAAATACATTTAACTTCCTACAGTATACTGTAACGAAGTGAGTATTTGTCCAAGGAACTGGAGACTTGAAGTTGGTACAGGCTTTTTATTCTTGTCTTCACAATATAGCTCCTAGCAGCTAGCTTCGCTGCTAGCTCTGCAACCACCCGGTCAGCTCGCCCACATGGCCTGACTGACTCCCGGCCCCCGGCCGCTGGTCCTATATACCCCCTTCCCCCTAGGAACACACCCACACACATTAGTTCCTAGGTGCAATCTAGACACTTCTATTGCACATCACATTACAGGTAATACTTGGATTACCTGAAACGCTACATTTCCCCCACCCAACTTTAATGTCGCTTCCACGCGACATGCACAACCCACACACATATCCCCCTGTACCAAAACACACCCAACACAACATTTTTCCCATCACCACATCAAAATCTAATTCCCACAAACCCCACAACATTTCAATTCCCCACAATTAGTCCCTTCTTTTTTTCCAACACCCCCGTCATAATGTCCAGTTTTCATTAGGTACTCCGTAATGTCTAGTTTTCCATTAGGTACCCCCATAATGTCTAGTTTCCCATTAGGCACTCCATAATGTCTAGTTTTTCATTATTTCCTTCTTTTTCACACATTTCAATTCAAACACAAGCCCCCACATTTTCCTTAACTTTTCTTTTAAACCCCATTTCCATCCCCCCTTTTTCCCAGCTTCTGTCCCACCTGAAGCACTCTTTTCGGTCCCCCCTTTTGTTTGTTCCAGTAGCCAAATGCACGAACGAGCACCGGATCGACATCCTCGTCCTCCGGTCTCCACTCGCGCCCGTCGACTCTCCAGATGACCCTGGCGTCGTCCTCCCGGCCTCGCACTCGCTCGTTTTTCTGTCCCCCTCCTCCAGGGTTGAGGACAGCAGAGCGAACACCACCGGCGTCGATCTTCCCCTCGGCTCTCCGCAGTGCAACGTTAGGGGGTGTATAGCGGTTAGGCTGGGCCGGTTCCCCCGGCGGTAACCCCCCTCGCTCACTCGGAGACACGAGCGTCGCTCTCCCGACTGTAACAACGCTGCAGACGATGTCCCTCTCTTCCCTCTGGCTGTTCCCCTGCAGCACCGTTCTCCTATCCGTCACAACGTTCTCTTCTCCCCGGCTGCTCACACTCTCCCCAGCCCGTGTCTCACCTCCGGCCTCCACACTCCCAGTGCAGTCCCTGGCCAAGTGCTCCGGTGACTGGCAAGTCCAACAAAGCCTCACCTGTCCGCCGCCTGCACGTCTCTCTTCTCCCGCTGCCCTCCGGTCCCCGACAGCCTTTTGACACTCTCTAGCCAGGTGTCCAATCTCGCCGCATGCCCAGCAGGCTCCCTGCTGTCCATGTCGTTGTCCCGCATACCCGGTCCGTCTCCCGGGACCGCCTCGGCACCACCTCGCCACGTGGCCCGGCTCACCGCAGGTCCAACACAGTCTCTTCCGTGGCTCCTCCGGCCGCTCTCCCTGCTGCATTACCTCCGCGCTCATCAAGTCCACCCGCTGCATGACTTCCCGCAGCGCCCGCATCACCTCTACTGCCCAGGCAGGAGTCTCTTCCACCAGCCGTCCGACCTCTCTCAACACACGGGCCTCCATGCCCGCCAGCATCGAGCTGATCCCCGCCGTCAGCTCCCCTTTCCTCCCGTTCACCGATGGCCATTCTCCGCGCACCATCGCACGTGGTCTTAGCAGCTAGCAGTTAGCAGTTAGCACCCCTGGTAGCTAACTTACTAGCGCTAGATCTAGAGCCCAAAAACCGCACCACCCAGTCTCTTTTGCCGTTCCTTCTCACCCTCTCCCCTCTCGGCCGAATCAGAGGCGTTACCGCTTTACTTGCTGACACCAATGTAACGAAGTGAGTATTTGTCCAAGGAACTGGAGACTTGAAGTTGGTACAGGCTTTTTATTCTTGTCTTCACAATATAGCTCCTAGCAGCTAGCTTCGCTGCTAGCTCTGCAACCACCCGGTCAGCTCGCCCACATGGCCTGACTGACTCCCGGCCCCTGGCCGCTGGTCCTATATACCCCCTTCCCCCTAGGAACACACCCACACACATTAGTTCCTAGGTGCAATCTAGACACTTCTATTGCACATCACATTACAGGTAATACTTGGATTACCTGAAACGCTACAATACGTTCTAAACAATAAAAGTGTCGCGTTACTTTGTCAGCGGAAAGCTTTTAATTTGACAGAGCTGCAGCAGGAAATGGAGTTACATTCAGGTGACTTCAGTGCTTACATGGTGCAGGAAACATGCCTTCTGTGGATGGAGGGGAATGATAGAGGCACCATTCTCCCTAATAAAAGTCAGTTCACCATCAAAATGATTTAAAAGCTGTTATATTAAGGTTAAAAAAAGTGACATATTGGGGTTTGAAGTGTCATCTTTAATCAGTCCATTTATTTTATTTCTTAAAGTCGAGCTGAACCCAAAGATGACTTTTCTTTTCTTTTAGTTCACATACCTGGGTATGCAGTGCACCTATTTAATAATGTATGCAAAAAAAAATCACAAAAATCTAATTTCTTTTAGTTTTTCACACTTTTTCACATCAAAGGTTCATTTTTCAAGATATCATTGATAACAGTAATCTACAGTTTGCTGACGTCACCTAGTACTATCAAATTTCTACCCCATTTCAACCAATCATATCACGACATGCAGCTGTCAATCAAATCTTCATTTCAGGATAATTTTCTCTTCCAAATGAAGTAGAAAATAGAATAGAATAGTAGAAAATGGCGCCTAGTGCCTGTCATCTGGCAGAATTCCTATCCCATAAACTAACTACTAACTTGGCCAATTGTTAGAAACATGAACAAAAAACAAAAACTATAATCCCTAAGAATGCAAAGAAATGTAACTGGCTCGTTAAAACGAGCATTCCAGGGATATCGTATTTACAGAAATAGCGTAAAAGGCGCGTGGTTGTTAGGGGTCTGCCCTCGGATATTTCAGGCGGGCAGCACCCATGCATCGGATTGTCCGCTCGCTCCGCACGAAGCAGCTGGCTGCCTGGTACTCCGCGGATCCCACTCACGTAGCACGACAACACGCTGAATCCCACTCGATTTGGGGGTGGAACACGCCATGATTGACCAATGCCAAAGCCAGTCGAATTTTTGTCAAATTGAATTGACAAATCAATGGTGGAATTGTCAAATCAAATCATCGACATGATACTATGACCCGCCTCTCAACTTGTCATCTCAGACAAATTATGTTTTCAGTCTGAAACGGACTGCGACGCACGTGACGAACGGGTTCAGTTCGTCTTTAAAGTGTATGTAATCCATAGAGAAGTCTTTTTTGTTTGCAAGCTTCTGAAAGATGCAGTGTACACCAGGTATCGTGCAGAAGACTACAATGGCTCTTATTGCTCATTCACTCCTCCCCCACCGCCATCAATGACACTTCAAACAATTCAAATCATGTAATCCAATCACCAACCAGGGCAAAGCTTGTTAGCTTGAAGAAATATCAATGTGTTTTATTGGTGAGACCGCAGTCCAAGTGAAATAAAAGAGGGTTCCACAGCGCGTAGGGAGACGTCCACACAGACATGGGTTTGGACGGAGATGCTGAGTGCAAAACAAGGCTTTCTTTGAGCACATTTTAATTAGCAGTGTTCAGAGCTTGGCTGTGCTCTTTTATGATTGGACCACTGAAAGACTTTTTGTTTGCCTAATGAAACACTTTGAGGGGTACGTTCAAACTGTGTGTGTGTGTGTGTGTGTGTGTGTGTGTGTGTGTGTGTGTGTGTGTGTGTGTGTGTGTGTGTGCGCGTGTGTGCGTGCGTGTGTGTGTGTGCGTGCACGGGGCGGGTGCACACATGCATGTGTTTTTCCACCCATGCGTGTGTTTATGAACACACACACAATTTGCATATGCATGCATTAGTTATACAGTATGTGTGTGTGAGTTTTGGGCATGTTGGAGCTCCTTTATTGGCAGACATAGCAGGAGACAGAGATCAAACAAATCCCAGTGGTTTGTGTGTGTGTGTGTGTGTGTGTGTGTGTGTGTGTGTGTGTGTGTGTGTGTGTGTGTGTGTGTGTGTGTGTGTGTGTGTGTGTGTGTGTGTGTGTGTGTGTGCCCCCCCCCCCCCAAACGTGTTTTCTTGGGTAGGCAGCCATTGGCCATAACTGCTGATACAGGGTCACATATTTGTCTATCCTGCTGATGGTTTACTGCAGATGAGTCTGGTAATCTGAACCCAGATCTGTGGTTAAGGGCAACCCAACCTCAGACAGACCACATAGATTGTGTAATGCTTACTGTTGGTTTCAATGGCATCTCTTCATAAACACATCTCACACAGAACCTTCTGGACTCTGATCAGAGAAGTTATGCAGAGCACTCGTGTCATATTTGCCTCTCGTCCTCCCATCCCTCAAATATCTATAATATACCATCCAGGCAGGGATGGTATATATCATATATCATATATCATCTTTAACATATAGCTTTGAACAAATCTAAGTCTTTAAATCAGGAATATTCAGGTGTCAAATCACAATCATATTCAATATTAGAATAAACTAGCAGAATACCCGTCCTGGGCAGTGTATCGAGTGTTGTGTTCTCCATATGGACTGTGTGCTGCAGGTTGGTCAGTGCAGACAGACAGTTCCCCAGCCCCATAAATGTTGTAAAATTATTTGAAAATAGCTCCCGAATAGATACAAAAACATGAGCATATATGTGTTTGATGTACATACAAAGAACTGCCGCGATCGGATTTGTGAAACACATTTTTTTAATCACGATGTCCTTCTCCCTGAAGCTGTAGTTTTCTCCTCTGACAGCTCCTCAACTTGCCTGAGTTGCGCGGTGGAGGCTGCGCAGCCATTGTGCATCATGGCCAAGTTCGGCAATTAATCTACCGGTAATTACCTAATTAAAAAGTTTGGCTCCGTTAGGTCACCAGGGGGTGCTCTTTTCACTTCCTGAAAGTTTCAGCCTGATCGCCCATAAAATGGCATAGCTGTGGCCGAACTAAATTTTGCTCTCACACACACACACACGCACACACATATGGACACACACACACACACACACACACACACACACACACACACACACACACACACGCGCGCACACACACACATATGGACACACACACACACACACACACGCACGCACGCACGCACACACACACACACACACACACACACACACACACACACACACACACAGACACAATAGGATGACAATACTGTAATAGGCTATTAAATATTGTTTGCATAGTGTATTTTATACAAATTACTTCAACAAAGTGTTTTGCAGTCAATGTAAATCAAACATGCTAAACATAAGTGATAATTAAAACAAGAAGACACATTATAGATAAACAGTGAGGGATCATTTTGTTAGAATTTTCTCTCATCTGATGCTTAATTATAGCGCTCGCCCTTCATCCACAGTTTTTTGGGGTCATTGTTAATATTCACATACCATTTACTAATCAATAATCACAGTGATAAATGATGTGTATACTATAAATAAGCCTCTACCTCTCAACATTCAACCGTTAAATGTTGTCTTTGAGCTGCGGCGGTTTTTGCCAGAATTCCACACAGTCTTAACTCTGGTCTCAAATAGCAGCGGGTTACTAAGGCTATGTGCGGGGTCAAAGTGCACAGTCGATAGCTTTGTGTACCGAGGACAGGAACAATCGGCTCTTTAGCAGAGCTTGTTCTGCACATGAATACCTCTGAACACTTAATTGCTGCCATGGCAACAGAACAGAGAGGGATGGTGACATTAGGTGAGTTGTTTGCCTGAAAGCGATCCATTGCAGTGTGAACGTATGAGTGTGCGGCGTGAAGTGTGCATCACCACACGGGCCATTCAGCGCTGACAAAAGCGCTCTTGTGCTGCAGGATCGGGGACAGTTACTAATGCGGGTAAGTTGGTAATCTAAGTCACACTGGAGTGAGGGAGGCAGTTGAGAGGGATGTATCAGAAGCATTCTGTTATTCTGTCAGATATTTGGTTTTGTAGACACTGGCGCAGTTGCGGGGGGGGGGGTGGTCACGGGACTCTTGGTAGGTGAGGGAGAGAGTTAGAGAATATGAGAGAGAGAGAGAGATGGGGAGTTGTGAAGTACAGTTACTAAAACCATTGACAGTTACTGATAGATTAATCTTCCTCAATTGCTTTAAAACCACTTGTTGCACCATACGCTCCCTCGTGCACGATCAATACATGTTTCATACACACACAACTTGATTTGAACTTCTAGTCGAGATCCTAAGGTTTCCAAAGATACCAAATATAACATGCTTAACCCATTGATACCTGATGCAGCATTTGCGTGTATATCCCTCATTTGTGTGCGTATCCCTTTAAGACCGCGAACCGCGTTAATGCGGTTCGCAGTCTTAAAGGGATACACACACAAATGCTGCATCAGGTATCAATGGGTTAATTACAGGATCGTGTGTATCAAATGGTGCACAAACAGCTAGACTCACCCCCCTTCCCCCCATGTGTTGTCATGGTGGAAGCATGCTATAAAACATCTTCTAACTTTCAAGCAAATAGGACATTTAAGTGATGAACCGTCACCAGTTCCTTCAGTGTCCAGTCTTTCTGCAGCATGCGGTAAGTAGGGCCAGAGATCAAAAGCTTGGGCAGTGACGTGTGCAGGACACATACGGCTTCAAGGTCACATCATCTTCACATTTTGGGGATCTCACTTTCCTCGTGCCTCAATCCACGAGGAAACACCATCGAATGAGCGTGTTTGTCTAACTTCAGTAATATGAGAGAGAAAACACCGGTCTGATGAGAGGAGAACTAATCGACTGGGCTATCCCGGTGCACATGGGGGCCCTCCGAGGGGATTGCATCATCACAGTGGAGCCCGCTGTGATGATGTTATCGGCGACAGCTGCACGGGGCGGGGCGGGGCGGGCGGGGCGGGGGGCCCCAGGGCTCTCAGGGAGCCAAAAGTCAGCCAGTTGCCAGCAGATCCCCTCCGCTGAGACGCACCTGCTTCACACGGCCCGTTTCCCTCTAAACCCTACAAAGGGATTCCCTGATTCCTCATCTCTGTCCGTCGGGCCCGCGTCTTTGAACTCATGATCCTGTGTGTTTTCAAGCCATTGAAGTCATCATCCTATTGTGTGTTGTGTCATGCGTTTGATCCAAATGTGCCATTGAAGTTTTACAGGGAGCCGTCGCTATAACCATCGGTCTGAGGCTTAGCGTTATAGCTCCACATAAACCGAGCCAATTATGAACAACCAGTGATGACCCAAAACCTGATCTTAATTGCTTTTGTAGCCTATTGTTATTGTTATTATTAGTATTATTATGAATAATAATAATAATAATAATAACGTATTGTTATTATTATTATTAGTGAATGAGTATGTCTTGGACCACTCTGAAGACTACAGTTGATGTTCAGGGAAGTCAACAGTGGTGGCTGGCAGTGTAGCTGGCACTAATTCAATTAAGAGCCCTTGAAGAGGGCCAAGCCCGGCCCGGCCCGGCCCGGCTTCATCTACCCTCAAATGAGAAGTTGCTCTGCCATCGGAGCAGAATCCCACACCCCGTCTGTGTGATTCATACAGGAAAATATGCCTCTTTGTCTCGGAGGTCAAGCAGCTCTTTGGAGAAGCTGGCGGAGGGTCAGGAAACAGTAGTTGAGGGTGTAGTGGGAAAGAAGGGGAGCGCGGTGGGGTGGGGCGGGGCGGAGCGGAGCGGAGCGGGGAGCGGGTTATTCTAATAGATAAGCCATAGCATGAGGTCATGGGCAATGAGAAGTCATGCGTTCTCAGCTCAGCTTATGGCAAACCTCTTTATAGTGAAACAGCTGCGTCTAGGGCGCTGCTGGAGAAGGGTTTCATTGCAAAATGCTATATACCTTTTTAAGTTAAAGACTCCCCGAAATTCAGCAAATATTTCAACAATACCGGTACAGATAATTCTATCCTCAGAAACGTTTATTGCAAGCCGACATCATGGTGGAAGTTTAGCAACGAAAGAATGTGATTTCTTAAAAATAATGTGATTTCCTTTCATGCCAGAAAGCATTCGTCCAGTCGGTTGTTGATTTATGGTGCCTGTCAAGGGTGTGGATTTAGACTCAGCCTATTTTGAGAGAGAGGTGAGATGAAGTGGGACAATGGGGAAATCTTATTATGGGACACTTGGTTTTATGTCAGTAAAAAAAAAAGATCAGAACATGTTTATTATTGTTTATTTGCACAAAGAAAAAATGAATAACAACAGATAGTACAAGTATCTTAATACAAAGAAAATTGTAAAGGTAAAGTCCCACTGATTGTCACACAATGTGTGAAATTTGTTCTCCGCATTTGACCCATGCCGCGCTCGGGAATCACATGGTGATTTAACCCCCCAATTCCAACCCTTTGATGCTGAGTGCCAAGCAGGGAGGCAAATGGGTCCCATTTTTATAGTCTTTGGTATGACTCGGCCAGGGATCGAACTCGCAACCTCCCAGTCTCAGGGCGGACACTCAGACCACAAGGCCACTGAGCTGGTGAGGGAAAGAAACCCGGAGGGGCTTATAGAGTCTCACCTTATTTAAAAGAAAATCTAAATGAATAAAAGAAAATTAAAGACTTGTTCCAAGCAAGGTAACAAAATGCTCAGCCGCAAAAGGAGTATTTCAACTGAAAAGGCTTTCACTTTCATTTCCAAGATCTCAGCAGTTTTGGCCCCAGTGTGAACGTTAAAGGGACAGCTCACCCTTCAAATCCAAAATACATATTTTTCCTCTCACCTGTAGTGCTATGCATCCATCTAGATCATTTTGTGCTAGTTGCTTTGAGTTTTGGAGATATCGGGCGTAGAGATGTCTGTCTTCTCTCCAATACAATGGAACTGGATGGCACGCATTGGTGCTCAAAGCGCCCAAAAAATACATTTGAGAAAATCAACAGCAATGTCTCTTTCCAGAAATCGAAAGAAGCAGAAGTCATGACCCGGTTACCCAAGATAATCCAGACCCTGTTGTGAGCAGGATAATCTAGGAACTATTTTCTTTTTCGACCAAACTACTCCCACTAGCTGCCAGATAGCTACTGCTAGCTGCAGTTTCATGTAGGAACTAGCTAGCAGCTAGAGGGTGTAGTTTGGTCGAAAGAAAATTGTTCCTACATGAAACTGCTCACAACAAGGTCTGTGGATTATCTTCAGTAACCGGGTCATTATTTATAGAAAGAGACATTGCTGTTGAGTTTTTCAAATGCATTTTTCTTTTTTGCACTTTGCGCATCACAAGCCTAGTGCCATCCAGTTCCATTGTATTGGAGAGAAGGCCAAAATCTCTACGCCCAGGGCCGTAGCTAGCTATGAGGACGGGGAGGTCCGGACCTCCCCTAATATTTCAGAGATTTTTTTAATATTTCAGAGTTTTTTTTTTTTTTTTTTTTTTTTTTTTTTTTTTTTAGCCT
Source organism: Poromitra crassiceps (assembly GCF_964638095.1). Classification (NCBI taxonomy): domain Eukaryota; kingdom Metazoa; phylum Chordata; class Actinopteri; order Beryciformes; family Melamphaidae; genus Poromitra; species Poromitra crassiceps. Next base: position 31,386,855 of record NC_139626.1, on the reverse strand, counting down.
TTATTTAACCAGGTTTGTCCCATTGAGATCAAAGATCTATTTTACAAGAGAGACCTGGCCAAGAAACAGCAGCAACACAAAGTTACAACAAACAAACACATAAACACATACAATTGAAAAACATTAAAATGATCAAATAAAACATTTGCATACAGACAGCCTGTTCTCAAGAGATTTTACCATAGCCTTAAAACCATTTAAGGTTACTAAGCTATTAAGTTTAAGATCAGACTGCAGACTGTTCCATGCGGTGGGTGCAGAGAACCTAAAAGCTTTATTCCCCAATTCAGTTCGGACTTTGGGAACAGAAAATTGTAGAGTGTCCTGAGAACGAAGATTGTAAAAAAATAAAACAATCTGCATGGAAAACAGAAAAAGCATGAAAAACACGGGATCGCTTTTATTTTGAAACGAAAGGCAGGTCAGGCAGGAAGTCATCTGACGCCGCGTCCGCGGTAACTTGATTCTGAGAGAGCAGCAGCAGCATGGTGGTGAGTGATGACTGTCTGTCTGCCTGGCGAGATAATTGAAGGTGAGCGAGCTGCGAGACAGTGAGCGAGTGAACGACAGACAGTGAGTGACACACACTGACAGATTTTTTAGCAACAACCAAGAAAGTAAGTGTCTAGTCTGTCTAAGTAACTTTGTGTGTTGTGTACGGCTTGGGTTGTGTACCTGTGTTTGTAGGTGTCATTTTGATATGAATTTGGCTAAAACAGTTTGTGTTTGTTAGTTACAATTATGTTGACAGGAGAGCTGAGCAGGTGGTGACATGAAAGAGAATATACTGAATAATGACATCACAACAGTATAATCCTAATGTTGATTTAAAATGATATATTACTCTAAATATGGCTTAAAAAGGGGGAAAAAAAAACTCAATTTTTTTTCGGCGGCGCCCTGACCTCCCCTATTTCGGAACCCTGGCTACGGCCCTGCGCCCGATATCTCCAAAACTCAGGCAACTAACACAAAACAATCTAGATGGATAAATGGCACTAACAGGTGAGAGGGAAAATACATATTTTGGATTTTAGAGTGAGCTGTCCCTTTAAGTTAAGTCCCTGATGTAATAAAGGCCTTGATACAATATCATCAGTTTTTCATGCCAGTGTTTACAGTGGACAGGACCCTCTCTCTGAGGTCAAGCAGTCTCTCTCTGGGGTCAAGCAGTCTCTTGGACAAAACAAACAAATGACCCATTCAGTGTTCTTCTGTCAGACCTCTGCATCTACATGACAATAATAACATCATATTATGACATTATGCCACTTTGCCTGCTGAATCACTGCAGGTGGAAGCATCGCCACGTCGTCACTCATCCATGTCACTGCTCAGTAATCATCCATGTCACTGCTCAGTAATCATCCATGTCACTGTCCAGTAATCATCCATGTCACTGTCCAGTAATCATCCATGTCACTGTCCAGTAATCATCCATGTCACTGTCCAGTAATCATCCATGTCACTGTCCAGTAATCAGCCATGTCACTGTCCAGTAATCATCCATGTCACTGTCCAGTAATCAGCCATGTCACTGTCCAGTAATCATCCATGTCACTGTCCAGTAATCAGCCATGTCACTGTCCAGTAATCATCCATGTCACTGTCCAGTAATCAGCCATGTCACTGTCCAGTAATCATCCATGTCACTGTCCAGTAATAATCATCCATGTCACTGCTCAGTAATCATCCATGTCACTGTCCAGTAATCATCCATGTCACTGTCCAGTAATCATCCATGTCACTGTCCAGTAATCAGCCATGTCACTGTCCAGTAATCATCCATGTCACTGTCCAGTAATCATCCATGTCACTGTCCAGTAATCAGCCATGTCACTGTCCAGTAATCATCCATGTCACTGTCCAGTAATCAGCCATGTCACTGTCCAGTAATCATCCATGTCACTGTCCAGTAATCAGCCATGTCACTGTCCAGTAATCATCCATGTCACTGTCCAGTAATAATCATCCATGTCACTGCTCAGTAATCATCCATGTCACTGTCCAGTAATCATCCATGTCACTGTCCAGTAATCATCCATGTCACTGTCCAGTAATCAGCCATGTCACTGTCCAGTAATCATCCATGTCACTGTCCAGTAATCAGCCATGTCACTGTCCAGTAATCATCCATGTCACTGTCCAGTAATCATCCATGTCACTGTCCAGTAATCATCCATGTCACTGTCCAGTAATCATCCATGTCACTGTCCAGTAATCAGCCATGTCACTGTCCAGTAATCATCCATGTCACTGTCCAGTAATAATCATCCATGTCACTGCTCAGTAATCATCCATGTCACTGTCCAGTAATCATCCATGTCACTGTCCAGTAATCAGCCATGTCACTGTCCAGTAATCATTCATGTCACTGTCCAGTAATCATCCATGTCACTGTCCAGTAATCATTCATGTCACTGTCCAGTAATCATTCATGTCACTGTCCAGTAATCATCCATGTCACTGTCCAGTAATCAGCCATGTCACTGCTCAGTAATCATTCATGTCACTGTCCAGTAATCATCCATGTCACTGTCCAGTAATCATCCATGTCACTGCTCAGTAATCAGCCATGTCACTGTCCAGTAATCATCCATGTCACTGTCCAGTAATCAGCCATGTCACTGTCCAGTAATCATCCATGTCACTGTCCAGTAATATTGTGAATGACGACATCAGTGGTGTTTTTGATCAAAGCCGTATGTGAACGTTGATAGCTGCTGCGGCATCTTACACGAGCCGATGATAATGATGATAATGGTGGCAGAGGCGAGGCTTTGTGCTTCCAGTGCGTGGCAGCAGGGTGTGTGGCAGCAGGGTGTGTGGCAGCAGGGTGCGTGGCAGCAGGGTGTGTGGCAGCAGGGTGTGTGGCAGGAGGGTAGCAGGGTGTGTGGCAGCAGGGTGTGTGGCAGCAGGGTGCGTGGCAGCAGGGTGTGTGGCAGCAGGGTGTGTGGCAGGAGGGTAGCAGGGTGTGTGGCAGCAGGGTGTGTGGCAGCAGGGTGTGTGGCAGCAGGGTGTGTGGCAGCAGGGTGTGTGGCAGCAGGGTGCGTGGCAGCAGGGTGTGTGGCAGCAGGGTGTGTGGCAGCAGGGTGCGTGGGAGGGTGCGTGGCAGCAGGGTGCGTGGCAGCAGGGTGTGTGGCAGCAGGGTGCGTGGCAGCAGGGTGCGTGGGACGGTGCAGTGGCAGGGGGGGGGGCAGGGTGCAGGGGCAGGGGGGGGCAGGGTGCACCCCAGTGGGACGCAGCTTGTCTCCAACAGAGCTCACCATGGAGACTAAAAGGCTTTCTGGCTGCAGTTGAGAGGAGATCTATGTATGTGTGCGAGTATGCATGAGTCATCATTAGAGATGTTTGATCATTTCATAATCAAATGGAAACAGCATGTGTGTGTGTGTGTGTGTGTGTGTGTGTGTGTGTGTGTGTGTGTGTGTGTGTGTGCGTGCGTGCGTGCGTGCGTGTGTGATTATAGGAAGGAGGAATGCTGCATGATGCCCGGCCATCGTTCTTCTCTAATCTTCGATCAGTTTGAAATCATGACATCATTAGTTGAACACTCATCATGTGACCTTGGTCTGATCGTATCTCCTTTGTTGCTTCAAAGGAGAATCATGTGATGGTGAATCAAGTACAGTTACAGCTTGGAGATAACTTAGCTTCAAAGGCCTCTCTCACTTCACTTGAAGTTATTCACTGATTTCTATTCAGTCTAGCTATATTTATACAAACCTTTGTTAACAGGGTTTTTTTTTTAATATGTAGCCTACAACACATTATTTCAGTGCTCACCTTAAGGCAGTGTCCCTCTGTGAGCTCTGGTCTTTGATAGAAAATACTAGTGTCCTCTAGAGAGGGAGTGGCGTCAGCGGAGGACCAAAATGCGAGACTCATTAGCCAATGAACAGCCAGGAATGGGTCTCGCGCTACTTTTGCATGCTAAAATAAAGCTGATAATGTACAATTTGATTCAAGGGGGGGGGGAACCCTTTCAGAGTACAACACAAACTGTCCATTTTGCTGCAACTCGACAGTGATGCTTAATCCAGGACCTTATTTCCTGGAACTCTTGAAAGTAAAAAAAACTGGTCCATTGGAGTGAATGGAGATGTCGGGACTCTTCTATCTACACGGCTCTGGAAAATACTATTACGTTTGGATTGGTCCCCGCAGCAACATTGCAACGCTGAATCTCATCAAATGTGTAGCTCGGCTGGAATGGAAGAAATATTGCATTTGCTGTTTTTAATTTTGAGCGAAAGGTTGAGCTGGAACATTGGCAGCCCAGCGGAGGAGATTCAAACGTGTGGGACGTCACATTTTCTTTCTGTGTCGAGATTTGGAGGAAAATGAGGCAGGAAGTGTGCGGTTTTCCCTGAAAGCCATAACGCGACTTCTGGGACCTGCAGCATTGTTACACTGTTGATCAGCTTCATGGGTTGCAGAGTTTTGTGAGGCCTGCGGGAACTGACTTTAGCATTGGGCTTGAAGTTGTTGTGGAGTTTTTCCTACGATAGCTGCTTTTCTTCCCCAATTATACTTGGTCAATTCCCCCTGCTGTCCCTACCGTTGCTCCACCCCCCTCTGCCCTCTGATCTGGGGAGAGCCGAGACACGTGTGCAGTTGCCACCTGACAGCGGGGAGCTTCACCAGCAGGACGTAGCACGTGGGAGGAGGACACATACCCTTAATCCGGCTTCCCCCTGCAGACACGGGCCAATTGTGCCTGTATGGACGCCCGACCAAGCCATGGGTAACACAGCGGCTCGAACCTGCGACACCTCGTGTTGGTAGGCAGTAGGGGTGGGGGGGAAAATCGATTCACTTAAGTATCGCGATTTTTAATGTCACGATTTTTTGAATCGATCTTTTATTCCAGAATCGATCATCGCAAAAAAAAAAAAAAAAAAAAAAAAAATTGGGTGCCCGCAGTCAGGCCACTCACTGAACAGCAGGCCAGGCGCCGCCTACTGGTTTACTAGTGGTTTTATTACTTTATTAGTTAGTCTGAAGTAATAATTACACTTCAGGGTTAAAGTGGGTGAATCTCATTGTAAAATTGGACTTGGCCCAAATTGGGCTTCAAACGGACAAATTTCACGCGCGTCGGCCCATATCGGCCTGGCCTGCTTGGTATCTAATGCCCGGCCTGAATTATGATCCCAGTCCGCCCCTGTTTTTAACTATATCGCCCAGCCCTACTCATGATATAATCTACAGTCTCTAGTGTATGATTCAACTTTTCCCATGTTCTAATCTAGTGTAAAAAGCAAACAAACTGAAAAAAGAAAAGAAAAAAAGAAACAAAAATCGCAATAAATCGTAATATCGAATCGTAGAATCGCAATACTTAAGAATCGCAATATATATCGAATCGGCACCCAAGTATCGTGATAGTATCGAATCGGGAGATAAGTGAATCGCCACAGCCCTAGTAGGCAGGGAATCTACCCCGGACGCCCAATAACCCTTTTTGTTAGAACAGTTTGACTTATTCTAAGAGCTCATGGACCACCAATGTTGGCCCCTCTGGGGGACTCATACACTTACTTTTGTCAAAGAATCTTACAGACACACACAAAAATCTGCTGAAAACAGGTTTTCTTCTGAGCTTGTATCAGTACTGAGAAGTTGGAAAGTGGAATGTCAGTGGTGATAGTGCACTGCCAGGTCAGCCAATGCTTGACGTTAACTGCTGTTGAAGTGTGTATGATGAGAGTTGAAAGTAGTTGAAAGTAGAATGTTGCTTGTTCAGCTACTGCAGAGAAATTCCCCTCGAGACATCAGTGTGTAGACCGCAGTGTGTAGACATCAGTGTGTAGACATCAGTGTGTAGACCTCATCAGTGTGTAGAGACATCAGTGTGTAGACCGCAGTGTGTAGACATCAGTGTGTAGACCGCAGTGCAAAGCTCCCGGAGGCTTGTCGAGACATCAGTGTGTAGACCTCCCCTCAAGACATCAGTGTGTAGACCTCCCCTCAGTGTGTAGACATCAGTGTGTAGAGACATCAGTGTGTAGAGACATCAGTGTGTAGAGACATCAGTGTGTAGACATCAGTGTGTAGACATCAGTGTGTAGAGACATCAGTGTGTAGACATCAGTGTGTAGAGACATCAGTGTGTAGACATCAGTGTGTAGAGACATCAGTGTGTAGACATCAGTGTGTAGACATCAGTGTGTAGAGACATCAGTGTGTAGACATCAGTGTGTAGACATCAGTGTGTAGAGACATCAGTGTGTAGAGACATCAGTGTGTAGACATCAGTGTGTAGACATCAGTGTGTAGAGACATCAGTGTGTAGACATCAGTGTGTAGACATCAGTGTGTAGAGACATCAGTGTGTAGACATCAGTGTGTAGACCTCCCCTCAAGACATCAGTGTGTAGACCTCCCCTCAGTGTGTAGACATCAGTGTGTAGAGACATCAGTGTGTAGAGACATCAGTGTGTAGAGACATCAGTGTGTAGACATCAGTGTGTAGACATCAGTGTGTAGACATCAGTGTGTAGAGACATCAGTGTGTAGACATCAGTGTGTAGAGACATCAGTGTGTAGAGACATCAGTGTGTAGACATCAGTGTGTAGAGACATCAGTGTGTAGACATCAGTGTGTAGACATCAGTGTGTAGAGACATCAGTGTGTAGAGACATCAGTGTGTAGACATCAGTGTGTAGAGACATCAGTGTGTAGAGACATCAGTGTGTAGAGACATCAGTGTGTAGACATCAGTGTGGAGACATCAGTGTGTAGAGACATCAGTGTGTAGAGACATCAGTGTGTAGAGACATCAGTGTGTAGACATCAGTGTGTAGAGACATCAGTGTGTAGAGACATCAGTGTGTAGACATCAGTGTGTAGAGACATCAGTGTGTAGACATCAGTGTGTAGAGACATCAGTGTGTAGAGACATCAGTGTGTAGACATCAGTGTGTAGACATCAGTGTGTAGAGACATCAGTGTGTAGACATCAGTGTGTAGAGACATCAGTGTGTAGAGACATCAGTGTGTAGACATCAGTGTGTAGAGACATCAGTGTGTAGACATCAGTGTGTAGAGACATCAGTGTGTAGACCGCAGTGCAAAGCTCCCGGAGGCTTTTTTCTCATTCATTCCTTTTCTGCTCTTTCTTGCAGGTCAGAATCGGGCCATCGCCTCTCCCTGAAAGAGCGTCCGGCCAAAGCAGAGAAGCCTGCCTCGGACGGACCTCCGTCCTACAGGAGGCGCTCTCTTAGTCTGGACTGGTAAGGGCAGAGATCGGACCGGTGCGGCGCCAGAAGGCCCGGTGCAAATCTCTTCATACTTGCATTTTTCACAAGCTCTATAAACTCTTAAGGTCGTGATCGGTGACATGACCTTCGCTACTTCCTCTCATAAATGTGACCGTGAAAGAAAAAAAATGGCAGACAAAGGCAGGAAGCTGTTTCAACACTGAGATACTCTTCTTCCACGCGCTTTCCAAGTATTGCATTCTCAGACCGTGAGGGTTACGTGGTTCAACAATGCAGGACTCCATAAACTGGTGTCAGAAGCTCCATCCTGGAGCTCCAGTGACAACTGAAGTTCAGAAAGTAACACAGCTATGTGGGAGCCTTCCTGTAATGTGTTTGTCTGTGGAGGCAGTGCTGAGGTCGATGGGGATTTGGGGCTGGTGGATTTGGGTTTGGGGGACGAGGGTGGGGGGGGGGGGGGGTCCTGCTCCGTCTCTGCGTCTGGGTTTCGTTGGAGAGCGCCAAGCCGCTCCAGTGGCGCCGGGCTCATCTTGCTCTTGTAAAGCTCCAGTCCTCAGGCAGCCGATGAAAGGAGTTTGAAAGCCTTCCATCACGAGGCTGCCTTCCCGTCCCCACCCATGGGAATCCTTCCCACTCTCCTCTCTCCTCGCCCCGGCCTCTCTGCCTCCACTCCCCTATCTACCCATCCATCCCGCCCCGCGTCCATCTGGCTTCCCCCCGTAGCAGCTTCCTGCTATGCACTCTTGGCTATCCTCCTTCCCTCGCCATTGGGAACATAGCCTGGGGCTGAAGCGGATCTTACGCTTCCTTTGCACCTCATTCCGTCGAGTAAAACACATCCAAACAGTCACGGCTCCAAACACTTTCCAGGTTTGTCATTGTTGCGCGGGGATTTTACGCTACCTACCTATGCAAGGCAGAGTTGCTCTCAGGCGGTTTGCGTGACTTACAGGTGTGTAGGGTTTTCTCAGGTCCTATCGAGCCGCGCTACAGCCTAGTGTGAGGTCTCACAGGGTATTTTGCAGGCCTTATGGGGGGGGGGGGGGGGGGGAGGGTTGCTGTGTGGTCCGGGGACCGACGCTGTGATGTGTGGTCCACCAGCAGAGGTGCGGTGTTAAAGTGTGGCGGGCGGCGGCGTGCAAGTGTGAGGTCCTTTTCTTTTAACAGCTCCGTGTTTTTCTCCTATGTTGCCGGAGAAGAAGAGACCTGGCCTTTAAAGTTCAGGCCCCTGATTGATGTGGTCTGGTTTGAATGAAACGCAGTCGGTAGATTGGACATGCTCGTTTACGAGGGGGGATGGGGAAGGCGGGGGGTGTGTGTGGGGGGGGGGGGGGTTGACACTCCAGCTGGGTTCTGACTTTCTCCGGGGCGAGCCACTGTTACAGGAGAGCGACTGGCCCTTTTGTGACATCATAAACAGGGGACCCCGGGAGGAGAGACTCGAGGTTGAGGGCTGAGTCATGCTACTGGGAGGTGAAACAGGGTCGAGACCCTCTGGAATGCACAGTCATCACCCCAGTCAGAAGGAAAACACGTGTGCTAGTAGCATCTATTGAAAACATCCCCGCCCAGCCACTCGCATATTTGGAATTGTCTGACATTTATAGCACTTCCTGGAGTCTCTGTAAGCAATCTGTTCTTACTGTTCTGCTCACTATTTGCGTGCATTTTTTCCAGAAATAATTGTTATCACAGAGCTATTTTTTCTTCGATGTACTTTTTGGACATCTTTTTGTTCGATAAGACATTGTAGCGGTGGGACAAATCTGTATTCTGCTTTTCATCTCTCTGCATCAAAATGAATGCAAGTTCAAAAGTAAGAATGATTGCTGCTAACACTCTAATACCGTCTCAGACATGTCTCACCAGATGAACCAGAGGAGTAAGGCGAGACAACCATTATATCAAATAGCACGCTGGGAGGCTAGCAGCAGCCCGCCCCGCAGTAAAGCAGCCTTAGGTAGCTTTACCATCTATTTAGTGGACCACTGCCGTTTATGTCGTTTCGAGTCAGGTACCCAAACAAACTGCCACTATTAAGGGAAGTCAGAGCCAAGGTATACAAGGTTGAAATAGGAGGCGTTTATCAAAGTGTCAGGGAAGCTGGTGGGGCCTTGGGAAAACGCCATAATAAAAGATAATGGCTATGTTATTGTTATTGGTAATCATAGTAAATGGGCTCTAGTGGAAGGAGCGTGGCGAGGAAAGTTTTAAGGCAGTGTTCGAGAACAGCACAGTAAGGGCGGTGTTGGCTGCCTCTCAAGATCGCCGACTATCTTCTGCAACATATTGAAGCATTTTGCCGGACGCGTTTTGTGGAAGCCGTCAGTGTTGATCATTTTTGAGAGCTACAGCGGCAATGTCCTTGAGTGAATTCAAAATGGCGGTTTCTAATACAAGGATTCAGAATTGTAAAAAACAACAACACAACGTTTACTTCTGGCTCCCTGAAGCCTTTCGTGAACCCCATTCCATATGTTGCACGTTGAGAACATCAGCTTGGCCTAACGTAGGTCTGATCCTTGGCCTAACGTAGGTCTGATGCTTGGCCTAACGTAGGTCTGATGCTTGGCCTAACGTAGGTCTGATCCTTGGCCTAACGTAGGTCTGATGCTTGGCCTAACGTAGGTCTGATGCTTGGCCTAACGTAGGTCTGATGCTTGGCCTAACGTAGGTCTGATGCTTGGCCTAACGTAGGTCTGATGCTTGGCCTAACGTAGGTCTGATGCTTGGCCTAACGTAGGTCTGATCCTTGGCCTAACGTAGGTCTAATGCTTGGCCTAACGTAGGTCTGATGCTTGGCCTAACGTAGGTCTGATGCTTGGCCTAATGTAGGTCTGATGCTTGGCCTAACGTAGGTCTGTTTCCCAATGAAGTGTGTATTTGCTGCCTGGCTTCCCTGGCATGATGTGGACACCAGCAGAGTGATGTGGACACCAGCAGAGTCTTAGCGTCAGTGCCGGGGCAATAAAGGGATACTGGTTCTGCTGCAGCGTAGGCCCGGTTAATAAGACTTTATTTCCATATCCTCTCATGGGGACAGAGAGAGGCAGTTCCAGCCAAAACCCCTGAGTACAATGGAGAGGCAACCATGAATGTCGGCCAAGCGCTTTTTATTTCCCATAACAGTTCCCCCGCAGTATGCCCGGAGAGGAAACTCTATACGTATGTGCTCCAACATCGCCATGTAACGTTGCGTCCTGCGCTCCAACCAGATTCACCTCACAAATGAGACATTTGAAAGTGTAGTGTTGGCACCAGACCAAGACGTGTTTGCGTGTGTGTGTGTGTGTGTGTGGTGTGTGTGTGTGTGTGTGTGTGTGTGTGTGTGTTTGCTCTGCTCGGTGCCACTCTGTCTTCAGGGATGACTCGGAGCTGACAGCCTCTCAGGATGACGTCTTAACTTGGATGTCAGGAGAGAAACCAACCTCCCCTTCCCGTACTCTATTCACACACGCACGCGCCCAAACACACACACACACACACACACACCACACACACACACACACACACACACACACACACACACACCACACACACACACACACACACACACACACACACACACACACACACCAGACACACACACACACACACACACACACGCACACACGCGCACACACACACACACACACACACACACACACACACACACACACACACACACACACACACACCACACACACACCACACACATACACACACACACACACACACACCACACATGCAGACCCTCATGCCTGCACACAGTCTGCCTTTCGATATTCACACTCACACATGCACATGAGCAAACACATGTTGCAATAGTTAGTGTTTTGTTGAGCTGGGTGAGTATGGGGGGGGGGCATCTGAGGGAGTATGGGGGGGTATGGGAGGGGCTGAGTGAGTATGGGGGTCTGGGTAAGTATGGGGGTCTGGGTGAGTATGGGGGGTCTGGGTGAGTATGGGGGGATCTGGGTGAGTATGGAGGGTATGGGTGAGTATGGAGGGTATGGGTGAGGATGGGGGGTTCTGGGTGAGTATGGGGGGTATGAGTGAGTATGGGGGGGTATGAGTGAGTATGGGGGGGTATGAGTGAGTATGGGGGGGTATGAGTGAGTATGGGGGGGTCTGGGTGAGTATGGGTGGATCTGGGTGAGTATGTATGGTATGGGTGAGTATGGGGGGTATGGGTGAGTATGGGGGGGTATGAGTGAGTATGGGGGGTATGAGTGAGTATGGGGGGGTCTGGGTGAGTAAGGATGGTATGGGTGAGTATGGGGGGGTATGAGTGAGTATGAGGGGGGTATGAGTGAATATGGGGGGGTCTGGGTGAGTATGGATGGTATGGGTAAGTATGGGGAGTCTGGGTGAGTATGGGGGGTATGAGTGAGTATGAGTAAGTATGGGGGGGGGGTATTGGTGAGTATGGTGGGGCTGGGTGAGTATGGGGGGTATGAGTGAGTATGGGGGGGGTCTGGGTGAGTATGGGAGGGTATGGGTGAGTATGGGGGGCTGGGTGAATATGAGTGAGTATGAGGGGGTCTAGGTGAGTATGGGTGAATATGGGGGGTCTGGGTGAGTATGGGGGGCTGGGTGAGTATGAGTGAGTATGAGGGGGTCTGGGTGAGTATGGGGGCTGGGTGAGTATGAGTGAGTATGAGGGGGTCTGGGTGAGTATGAGTGAGTATGAGGGGGTCTGGGTGAGTATGGGGGGCTGGGTGAGTATGAGTGAGTATGAGGGGGTCTGGATGAGTATGGGGGCTGGGTGAGTATGAGTGAGTATGAGGGGGTCTGGGTGAGTATAGGTGAGTATGGGGGGTCTGGGTGAGTATGGGGGGCTGGGTGAGTATGAGTGAGTATGGGGGATATGGGTGAGTATGGGGGGTATGGGCAAGTATGGGGGGGGGGGGTTACCAAGCGCTAATCCCTAGGAATTTTGCACAAAGGGAATCAAAAGGGAGATAGAGTAAAGTGCGTCTCAGGTTTTGAAAAAGTCTCAGTGGAAAAAGCAGGGCAATGCTCAAGGGGCCCGGGTGTAAAGCGGTTTTGGACGGAGCGCCACTCGCCTCATTTGGTTCTAATTTGTTTTAATATTCCCCCGCTCTTTCTTTTTCTTTCTCTCCTTCTCCGTCTCTCCTTTCTTCTGTGGCTGAGAGCTGTCAGCTCAAACGAGAAGGACACATGAGGAGGTTATGGAACACTATCATGTTTCTCTTTAGAGATTCTGATCTGAAGATATTGTTAGAGATGGCTGTGAAACAGGATGGATCCCTGCTTGTGATACAGGCACCATAGAACATCTCACTCAGAAAAAAAAGTGGGGTAAAAAAAGAGTCGTTTGTTTTTAGTTTTGGTCTGAGCAACATGTTCTACTGTCTCTCGTGATTCCAAATAGAACTGAATCACTTGGTTTGACCAAGTACAACTATTTTTATAAGCATTTTACCAAATGTAGATGGAAAAAAGAATGGCGGATGAAATCTCAATTCAATTCAATTCAGTTTTATTTATAGTGTAAAATCACCATGAGACATGGTCCCGAAACACTTTACAGTTAAAGAAGACATCATAAAACAGTACAATAATACATGATACAGTGCATGATCAGGTTGAAAAGAAGTCAAGTAAAAGCAGACAGTATGAGCTACAGTAAGAACAATAAGTTACAATTAAAGGGAGGGGTGTTAAAACACAGGTAATAAATCAATCACAATGAGAGAAATACTAGTATAATCAAATAAAGTGCACTATCAAATAATATCATATACTTGTGATAATAAATATGTTTTAACACATTGAATGCCAGCCATGTTTTCATTCCTGTAGGTAAGTTGTGCCAGGGGTGTTTTTGACGATTCTGGCTCATTTTAGAGACAGCCGAGGATTCTTTTCTGTTAAGAATTCATGAACACCAATCATCTAAAAATAACTAATAGAATGTGTGCTTTCTCTGTCTAAAAGAGTTAGTTTGCAGAGTTAGTAGTTATGTAGATATTAGCCGTTGAGTACAGCATGGTTTCAGCGTCTGGAAATTTATTCAGAGATAAATGGCTTTTTGTGAAACAGTCACTTTAACCATTCATTTTTGGCATCAGTAAGACCGTCAGACATTCTAAACAATAGTTTTGAACAGTAATTTCCTCCATAACAACAGGAAACACCCCTCTCATTCAAACTCCCTCCTCCCTCCTCCCTCCTCCCTCCTCCCTCCTCCCTCCGCTGTACAGCGGGCGTGTCAGAAGCGCTTTTGCTGCTGCCTGCCTGTGTGCCTGCCTGCCTGCTTGCCTGCGTGCAGACGCTCCTTGTGCGAGTCAAGATGGGCCGGGGAATGCGTGGGCGATGGGCAGATGTTGATTCTGGCCTTTCTGAGGTGTTTCAAAGTGTGTTTCACCTATGATCTATTTTGCAAATCGCTCTCCGCTCTCTGTGTGCTGCTGCCGGTGCGCGGCCGCTCTCAGGCAAGACAAGTCTGTTACTGTAAAATCGCCACGGCATTTCCTTGAACGGCTTGGTCCCGCGGCAGTTTTTTCTTTGATTTCGGTCGTCTGGGGGA
>NC_139626.1:31363093-31365593 GCF_964638095.1 Poromitra crassiceps | reverse complement strand
TTATGTCTTCTGCTTGGGCGGAGAGTCTTGATGCGTATATAAAACTGATATGGAGAAATGTACCGCATTTTCAGCGAGGCAAGGCTTTTTCTCGTCCGACCACCGGCGCGCAGTCCCCAGCGCAGTCGCCCTCCAGCCCTACAGCCTATGGCATATTTGTAGCAGCAAAACCCAGGCTTTTCCACACCTCTGATTCACCTAACGTTAACACTACAACCCTGAAATACACGTTACCAAACGTTCTTTTAGAAGGCTGGCAACGTTAGACTGTCATCAAAGTAAAACGTCACCATGTCTGTAAATTACTGCTTGCAGTTGCACTCATGTCTGTGTGTGTGTGTGTGACAAATTAGACCTACCTGTGTGCCTTGAAAATAAGGTGGTTCAAAATAAAGTGGCTAAATGCAACCTTTTTCTTCTCATGTTTTTTGTTTATTAATTAAAATTATCAATAATTATCGATATAGACTGATATGAAAGATGTTATATCAATATGCTTTTTAACTATATCGCCCAGCCCTACTCATGCTATAATATACAGTCTCTAGAAGTGTATGATTCAACTTTTCCCATGTTCTAATCTAGTGTAAAAAAACAAACTGAAAAAAGAAAAGAAAAAATAAACAAAAATCGCAATAAATCGTAATATCGAATCGCAATAATCGTAGAATCGCAATACTTAAGAATCGCAATATATATCGAATCGGCACCCAAGTATCGTGATAGTATCGAATCGGGAGATAAGTGAATCGGCACAGCCCTACTTGACATGTATTGATTAATCAATCATCAATCAATATATTAAAATAATTTGCTTCAAATTTTACTCTGGCCTCTTATTTAAGTGTGTATTCTTCAACCTAATACCTTATCTGCTTGAAATGTACTGAAAAAAATGGATATATATGGATATATGTGACACAAAAATGCGTTTGTTTTTTTGGCCGGTAAGAAATATGCTTGGCGGGTAGATTCTTTCCATCTACCCGCCACTGGCCGGTGGGTCAAAAAGTTAATTTCGGGCCCTGTCTGTGGCCGATATCTCCAAAACTCAGGCAACTAACACAAAACGATATAGATGGATGAATAGCACTACAGGTGAGAGGGAATATATGTATTTTGGATTTTAGGGTGAGCTGATCCTTTAAGGTCATCTGAAAATGCTGTTTACAGAGCAGTGAGTTATTCAGAGTATTGTCTTAATCAGGTTAATATCGAGATACTGCAGTCCACGTAAACTTAGTCAGTGAGAGAGAGAGATTCCCTGTGTGTGTGTGTGTTTGTCTGTGTGTGTGTGTGTGTGAGAGAGAGAGAGAGAGAGAGAGAGTACACACACACACACACACACACACACACACACACACACACACACACGTGGTATGTCCTTGTT
This sequence comes from Poromitra crassiceps, assembly GCF_964638095.1. Taxonomy (NCBI): domain Eukaryota; kingdom Metazoa; phylum Chordata; class Actinopteri; order Beryciformes; family Melamphaidae; genus Poromitra; species Poromitra crassiceps. Next base: position 31,364,203 of record NC_139626.1, on the reverse strand, counting down.
TAGGTGCATGTTTCAATAATATACACTGAGTGTCCACTCCATTAGCTCCGCCTCCGCGTTCAGCTGCAGCTGGTGCCTCAGACTCACATAGAAATCAAGTGTAAGTAACAAGCATGTGGACAGGGTGGAGAGGTTCAAGATTCAAGATTATTCAAGATTATTTTAATTTGTCCCGAGGGAAATTTGTCTTGGACATACAGGCTGCTACATAGGTACACAGTGCCATAACAAAAACAAAAACAGCAAAAAACAATAGTGCATAGCACACCAGTGCCGACATGTGCAAACACACAACCAAAGTGCAAACATCAATAATTTACAGTACAATCAACAATACATTACCTATGACCTGAGTTTAGGAGACTGACTGATATGGGGATGAAAGAGTATTTGTATCTGTTGAGGTATCTTTTTTTGTTCTTGATTGGGACTCTGTAACGCCTGCCAGATGGAAGCAGTTCGTATTCTGAATACAAGACATGAGAGGGGTCAGCAATGATCTTCCTAGCTTGTCTGATTACAGTTTCCTCAAAGAGTATTTGAAGGCTGGGGTGCTCCCTCACCCCCATCACTTTCATTGCAGTATGAGCCAGTCTATTTATTTGTGATTTCAGTTTAACTGGTAAGTTGCCAAACCAAGCAGATATACCGTAACGAAAAATGCTCTCTATAACAGCAGGATAAAATAATAACAAAATCCTCTGTCCGACCCCAAACACCCTGAGTCGTCGCAGGAAGTACAGTCGCTGCTGGATCCTAGAGCACACAGAGTTTACATGGACATTCCAAGATAGGTTACAATCAATATGTACACCCAAGTATTTGTATGAATGAACCTTGGCAATTTGGGCATTATGGACTAACACTGGGGAATGATCCCCCAGGTGCCCTGCATCAAAAATAATTTCCTCTGTTTTTTTTGTATTTACAATCAGGTGATGGTCCTCACACCACTGTACAAACCTTTCGACCTCCAGACTATAACTCGAAATGTCTGTGTCTGTGTCTATAAGACCCAAGATGGCAGTGTCGTCTGAAAATTTAATAATGAAAATTCCTGAATGAATACTTCTACAATCGTTTGTGTACACTGTAAAAAGAGGGGGCGAA
>NC_139626.1:31348093-31355593 GCF_964638095.1 Poromitra crassiceps | reverse complement strand
CGGATGTCTCCTATGCCAACATTTCCCCGTCCAACATTTTCAAACCGTCACTGAAGCTCTGGACCCAGAAGCTCTGGACCCAGTCTGCTATGCTTAGTTGATACTTGTGCTTCACTGACTGTGTGGACTGTGTGGAGGAGCGTGAACAGGGAGGTAGATGAAGCCTGATGAAGCGGATGCTGAGGGTACGAGCGTGTGTTTCTTGGGGGTGTTGATGGCATGTCGGGCTGGTGCACCCCCACTCTAGCAGGCTGGGCTGTATTTGATGTGGGCTTGGTGACGGGCCAAGCAGGGAGCCTGGCTTCTGGTACCATCTCCGCTTCCCAGCACAACCGCTTCCTGCCTCTGCCTCCTTAACCTGTTAAAACTGGGGTCTGTGTGTGTGTGTGTGTGAGAGAGAGAGAGAGTTATGTCTCTTAATTGTCCACAGAGAGAGTCACCTTTATAGAGACACTGCGGGGGGCGTCATCATTCATAAACCACGCCTAACACACCCCCCCCCCCCCCCCCCCAATCCTGGCGTTCTCCTCTGTCGCGTGCGTGGTCGGTTGTTGCACGCAAAGATCATATATACGGAAGATGAACACTCCAACTTACTTCCTTGACAGCTAGATCCACGTTTTCCTTCTTGCCAATTCTCAATGGCTTCCTTGTTTTCCTCGGGAGTACAAAAAAACTTTAACTGGCGATTTTTTACACATGCTGTCTGCGCAGCCCCACCACACAACAGCTTTTAGCTATGTTTAATTCAAGGAAAATGACGCTGGTGTATGGAAGTGAACGGAGAGCTTTCCCCCGTGATGGGCGTGGCCTATTTCATGCAGTGTCTCTATACTCATTATTATCATCTTGCACTTGCTTTTTATTCTTTTTTCAGTCTTTATTTTGCACTTAGCTGTTAATATGCCCCTTCTTCCATCTCTCTCTGGTGTCGACGGCTTGTCATTGGTGAACAGGGTTTGGAGAGGAACGGAATACTATGTATTTAAAACACAGTATTTAAAATACAAAATATGAGTAACTGTATTCCATTACAGTTAAACTGGTGGTATTGTGAATAATGTGTTTTTGACATGGAAATATAACACATTTTACTGACAAACATGCTGAAGAAGGTCGCAGCATCACATCAGCGCACGTCGTGCCCGCATTGCCCTCGTGTTTGCCTACATTCAGAGTGACCCAGACAAATGGGCTCAGCAAGATGATTTTGAAATATTCCAAAAAGAATACTTTACTTGAGGAATCTAATGGGATACATTACAAATTACATTTTAGAGCATATATTAAGTCATCTGTAGTGGAATACATTTTAAAACACTCCCAGTGTGGTCAGAGAGTGATGGGACACCGTGTGGTCAGAGAGTAATGGGGCACCGTGTGGTCAGAGAGTGATGGGGCACCGTGTGGTCAAAGAGTGATGGGGCACCGTGTGGTCAGAGAGTGACGGGACACCGTGTGGTCAGAGAGTGATGGGACACCGAGAGTGATGGTGCACCGTGTGGTCAGAGAGTGCTTTGGCACCGTGTGGTCAGAGAGTGATGGTGCACTGTGTGGTCAGAGAGTGCTTTGGCACCGTGTGGTCAGAGAGTGATGGGGCACCGTGTGGTCAGAGAGTGACGGGACACCGTGTGGTCAGAGAGTGATGGGGCACCGTGTGGTCAGAGAGTGACGGGGCACCGTGTGGTCAGAGAGTGACGGGACACCGTGTGGTCAGAGAGTGACGGGGCACCGTGTGGTCAGAGAGTGACGGGACACCGTGTGGTCAGAAAGTGACGGGACACCGTGTGGTCAGAGAGTGATGGGGCACCGTGTGGTCAGAGAGTGACGGGGCACCGTGTGGTCAGAGAGTGACGGGACACCGTGTGGTCAGAAAGTGACGGGACACCGTGTGGTCAGAGAGTGATGGGGCACCGTGTGGTCAGAGAGTGATGGGGCACCGTGTGGTCAGAGAGTGATGGGACACCGTGTGGTCAGAGAGTGACGGGACACCGTGTGGTCAGAGAGTGACGGGACACCGTGTGGTCAAAGAGTGATGGGGCACCGTGTGGTCAGAGAGTGATGGGACACCGTGTGGTCAGAAAGTGACGGGACACCGTGTGGTCAGAGAGTGACGGGGCACCGTGTGGTCAGAGAGTGACGGGACACCGTGTGGTCAGAAAGTGACGGGACACCGTGTGGTCAGAGAGTGATGGGGCACCGTGTGGTCAGAGAGTGATGGGGCATCGTCCCGCCGACAGAAAAAAGTCGCCTGTTCCATCTCAGGCAAACAACAATAACCGGGGGGCGGGACCTGGATTCCACTGGGCTTTCTCTTTGAAATGGGATACCGTTGCACGCATTACAAATATATCTCTTGTTTTATCTTCCGGGCCGCAGGCCCCATGGAAACATTATTCTAAATACCTGCCGCGCTTTATCTGGAACCCTGGAATAGGTTCGGGCCGGCCGGGAACACGAGGATGTCTAAAATAAGGCCTCTATTACGGGACGGAGTGGGGATGGATGGAACCGGGACGTAACGGGAAGGTATTTTGGGTGTATCGGGCTGTGAAAAAGGCCTTGTTGCGGGGGGCGTGGAGCAGCTTTCATGTCGGCGATGTGGGCCGCTGTCAGCTGTTGTCCCAAACTGTATGTGCCCGCGGGGAGGGGTTTGTGTGTGTAACATGCTCGTGTGTGCTTACACGTCCATAGCAGAGCAGGAATATAAATAACATTTTTCCTACAGATGTTCTCACCTTGACCAAAGGGCTTCTTGGCCTGTGTGATACTTCATGTTGGCCCAACCTGGCTCAAACTTCATTGGCTTTCCTCAGCCCCTCTCTGGCCCGGGTCCAACACCTCCTCAGCCCCTCTCTGGCCCGGGTCCAACACCTCCTCAGCCCCTCTCTGGCCCGGGTCCAACACCTCCTCAGCCCCTCTCTGGCCCTGGCTGGTCCAACACCTCCTCAGCCCCTCTCTGGCCCTGGCTGGTCCAACACCTCCTCAGCCCCTCTCTGGCCCTGGCTGGTCCAACACCTCCTCAGCCCCTCTCTGGCCCTGGCTGGTCCAACACCTCCTCAGCCCCTCTCTGGCCCTGGCTGGTCCAACACCTCCTCAGCCCCTCTCTGGCCCTGGCTGGTCCAACACCTCCTCAGCCCCTCTCTGGCCCTGGCTGGTCCAACACCTCCTCAGCCCCTCTCTGGCCCTGGCTGGTCCAACACCTCCTCAGCCCCTCTCTGGCCCTGGCTGGTCCAACACCTCCTCAGCCCCTCTCTGGCCCTGGCTGGTCCAACACCGGGCTGAGCCGTCGGAGCAGAACATTTACATCTGAGCTATTTGATGCCGTGATGCAGAGCGACGTACAGAGTGCTCAAGGACAACAGGATACATGGCTAGAGACAGACAGACTGAGTTGCAGTCAGTAGGCCAAAATCAAAGGATGTAAATCCGTTTGACGTTTTACCCACAGAGGTATCAACAAAACCTTTGTCACAGATCAAAAATACATAAATAAATAAGCAAATCACATTCATTGTGTGCAGCTTTATCTGGCCCATACAAAGCCACAACATCCTGGAATGAAAATGTCTTAAAGATTTAACTATTGTCTAGTAGTAAGTGTAGGCAATAGTGCTAATAGGCCAGTGGTGCCCAACCTTTTTTGTCTTACCCCTTGAGCTGTTTTGCCATGCCTCACTCATGCCTGTTCTTTGTCCCGTGGCTGTGGTGGCTCCGCGGACGTACATGTAAAACACTGTGGCTGTGGTGGCTCCGCGGACGTACAGGTAAAACACTGTGGCTGTGGTGGCTCCGCGGACGTACAGGTAAAACACTGTGGCTGTGGTGGCTCCGCGGATGTACAGGTAAAACACTGTGGCTGTGGTGGCTCTGCGGACGTACAGGTAAAACACTGTGGCTGTGGTGGCTCTGCGGACGTACATGTAAAACACTGTGGCTGTGGTAGCTCCGCGGACGTACAGGTAAAACACTGTGGCTGTGGTGGCTCCGCGGACGTACAGGTAAAACACTGTGGCTGTGGTGGCTCCGCGGACGTACAGGTAAAACACTGTGGCTGTGGTGGCTCCGCGGACGTACAGGTAAAACACTGTGGCTGTGGTGGCTCCGCGGACGTACAGGTAAAACACTGTGGCTGTGGTGGCTCTGCGGAGGTACAGGTAAAACACTGTGGCTGTGGTGGCTCCGCGGACGTACATGTAAAACACTGTGGCTGTGGTGGCTCCGCGGACGTACAGGTAAATCCACACAGAATACATTTTTCACTGAACTGCAGGTGTTTGGTAGCCTGGTAAACCAGCCGCTCACGTGAACTCACATTTCATTTTGTTCTACCATACTGTCTGGCCTCAACTCTGGGATGGCTGTCTGCAGAAACTGCAAAGCGGACGAGCCAATCAGCGACCCACCTCATAGTTGACATCGTAAACCGGCCAATCAGAACGTCGCTAGCAAAACAGTAATGGCCGCGAGTAATGTCAATGTTCGTCTAGTTTAAATAGCCATAAAGTGAAATTATTGCAGAAATAGACTCAAGAACAACAATTAAACAAGTACAGGAGTATGCAATAGCGGAGTTTCTGGGCGTAAAATATGTTTTTGCCGTTGTCCCGAGTGGATTAGGTTTGACTGGATCCAACGCTGATTGGCTGAAGCAGTTGTCTGTCAATATATATATATACATTTTCATTACTGTCACCTACTCCTCCAGTAAAACCCTTCCTCTTCTAAAGCGAGGGTGGAGGCGTCTAGTGGAAAGGTTCTGATGTGTCAGAGTGATGACATTCATTTCAGAGTCATTCTTGGATTTATGGTTGTAGCACATTCACGTGATGATTCAGAGTTGAATCAGCAGAGGGTGAAGCGAGCACAGAGAGGAGAGAAAGTGGGAGAAGATGGGAGCCAAGCAAGAGCCAGAGAGGGGAGGAAAGGATAAGGAGGGAGAGGATAAGGAGGGAGAGGAGAGGATAAGGAGGGAGAGGAGAGGAGGGGGGAGGAGAGGATAAGGAGGGAGAGGAGAGGATGGGGGAGGAGAGGATAAGGAGGGAGAGGAGAGCAGGGGGGAGGCGAAAAGCAGAGGAAGCTGTTGAAAGTGGGTCCTTGAGGAATTCCTTTATCTCTCTGCCTCTCTCTGGTGGGAGCAGCCATGATGGAGTCTGTCACCATCGCCTGTAGAGTCCTGCTGACATTTCCTTCAGCGGCTGAGTGTGTGTGAACACCACTGAGCAGACTGTGGAAACACAACCTTCTACATAGTTCCCATGGCAGAATGGAGAGGGCAGCATAGCCGTCATACCGCGGAGGCCAAGATACCGGTGGCAAGTGGCGCTGATCTTGTAGCATCTCCTGTGAAAGAGACGACGCACGTGAGGGCAGCACCGGCAGAGAGGTGCCAGTGCAGGGGGACTCATGGCACCCAATCACTAAGAGATGATGAACATGGTACCCATCTGCCAGACCAGTGTAGTTCATCACCATGCCATATTGGATCTCAAAGTGGGGTCCGGGGACCTCAGCGGTTCCAGACCTTCAGGGTGAAGGTCTAAGGACCAAAACGTTGTATCTAAAAAAAAAATATTGCAAGTAAAGCACAGTGGGTGGGAATCCTCTCTTCTCTTGCCTATTGACTTTGCCTCCTACGCACCTTTCCAGGATCTCAGTTTAACGTCTCATCCGAAAGACAGTGCTCACTCACGGAGCAGAGGCCCAGTCTCTTAGCTTCCCCCAGCAAGCCAGCAATGTAGTGCAGGAGACATCGTGCTTATCAAATGGGCATCTGTCACATGGTCTCATTTGTGTCAGTTTAGGAGTCCTTGATGTGAAAAACGTTTGAGAACCATTGCCATAGATACACCAACTTTAGGCAAGAAATGCAACTCAACAATGGTTTTGTTGAGCTGATGTCATTTCTGAGTTTTCCAGAGCTGTAATCTAAACATGGTTGCTCCTCTTACTGAGTAGAACCTTCTTAACTCAGGTTTTACTGAGTAGAACCTTCTTTACTCAGGTTTTACTGAATAGAACCTTCTCTACTCAGGGTTTACTGAGTAGAACCTTCTCTACTCAAGTCTTACTGAGTAGAACCTTCTTTACTCAGGTTTTACTGAGTAGAACCTTCTCTTCTCAGGTCTTACTGAGTAGAACCTTCTCTACTCAGGTCTTACTGAGTAGAACCTTCTCTACTCAGGTCTTACTGAGTTTTCCCACTTCTTACATGGATGGATTGGAATTGAAATCCACAACCACAAGCTGGGTTAACCAAGCCTTCCCTTCCTCCTGGCTCTCTGTCTTTCTCCCTCCACCGACATACAACAGGAATAACTCTTATATGGTTTACTTTGCCCACATTTTTTTATTCAAGTATTTAACCATGCAGGTTAAGCTTTCATTTCTAGAAATAGACGGACAAAAAAAGGTGGGGGGTCTCTTAATCGACAAGGGATGACGCTTCACAGGTCTCAAGTTTAATGGATTTTTCAAATGATCGAACGACATTCCTTTCTCTCACCGCCAGGGCTGACAAGATGACCCAGCCTATGAGGGGGGAGCAGGCCCAGCAGCCGACCCCGGCCCGCAAGTCGGCCAGCCTGTCGTCACCCAGCGCAGCGCGCCGCCTCTACCGCAACCTGTCGGGAAAGTTCCGCCTGGGCACCAACCCCCCCGCCCTGGAGGACAGCCTGGTGTCGGGACGGGGAGGGGACAAGGAGCGCCTGCGCAAGACCACCATGGTAAGCCAGAGAGAGAGAGACAGAGTCTAAAATGGTGAGACAAGGGAAAAGAAATAAGCCCAACAGACTTGTGGTCTGAAAATAGTCTGGGAAACATTTTTTATAGACTTGGATATCCAAGGAGCCTCAGGTAGTAAGATCAGCCACACCCACATCAACACGTGGTAGAGAGAGAGAGAGAGAGAGAGAGAGAGAGAGATACAAGTGTCCCATGGTATGAAAACAACATAATCCCAGTCTGTCTGTCAGTTCCAGAGTAACGAGGCTGTTTGTCTCTCTGTCACAGTTCCAGAGTAACAAGGTTGTGTCTGTCTCTCTGTCACAGTTTCAAAGTAACAAGGCTGTGTTTGTCTCGCTGTCACAGTTCCAAAGTAACAAGGCTGTGTTTGTCTCTCTGTCACAGTTCCAGAGTAACGAGGCTGTTTGTCTCTCTGTCACAGTTCCAAAGTAACAAGGCTGTGTTTGTCTCTCTGTCACAGTTCCAAAGTAACAAGGCTGTGTTTGTCTCTCTGTCACAGTTCCAAAGTAACAAGGCTGTGTTTGTCTCTCTGTCACAGTTCCAAAGTAACAAGGCTGTGTTTGTCTCTCTGTCACAGTTCCAAAGTAACAAGGCTGTGTCTGTCTCTCTGTCACAGTTCCAAAGTAACAAGGCTGTGTTTGTCTCTCTGTCACAGTTCCAGAGTAACAAGGCTGTGTCTGTCTCTCTGTCACAGTTCCAAAGTAACAAGGCTGTGTTTGTCTCTCTGTCACAGTTCCAAAGTAACAACGCTGTGTC
>NC_139626.1:31338093-31343093 GCF_964638095.1 Poromitra crassiceps | reverse complement strand
GACCAGCCACCAAAGAAGAGCTACACTATGAGGACCAGCCACCAAAGAAGAACTACACTATGAGCACCAGCCAACCAAAGAAGAACTACACTATGAGGACTAGCCACCAAAGAAGAACTACACTATGAGCACCAGCCAACCAAAGAAGAACTACACTATGAGGACTAGCCACCAAAGAAGAACTACACTATGAGGACCAGCCACCAAAGAAGAACTACACTATGACGACCAGCCACTAAAGAAGAACTACACTATGACGACCAGCCACCAAAGAAGAACTACACTATGAGGACCAGCCACCAAAGAAGAACTACACTATAAGGACCAGCCACCAAAGAAGAACTACACTATGAGGACCAGCCACCAAAGAAGAACTACACTATGACGACCAGCCACCAAAGAAGAACTACACTATGAGGACCAGCCACCAAAGAAGAACTACACTATGAGGACCAGCCACCAAAGAAGAACTACACTATGACGACCAGCCACTAAAGAAGAACTACACTATGACGACCAGCCACCAAAGAAGAACTACACTATGAGGACCAGCCACCAAAGAAGAACTACACTATGAGGACCAGCCACCAAAGAAGAACTACACTATGACGACCAGCCACCAAAGAAGAACTACACTATGAGGACCAGCCACCAAAGAAGAACTACACTATGAGGACCAGCCAACCAAAGAAGAACTACACTATGAGGACCAGCCACCAAAGAAGAACTACACTATGAAGACCAGCCAACCAAAGAAGAACTACACTATGAGGACCAGCCACCAAAGAATAACTACACTATGAGGACCAGCCACCAAAGAAGAACTACACTATGACGACCAGCCACCAAAGAAGAACTACACTATGAGGACCAGCCACCAAAGAAGAACTACACTATGAGGACCAGCCACCAAAGAAGAACTACACTATGACGACCAGCCACCAAAGAAGAACTACACTATGAGGACCAGCCAACCAAAGAAGAACTACACTATGAGGACCAGCCACCAAAGAAGAACTACACTATGAGGACCAGCCACCAAAGAAGAACTACACTATGAGGACCAGCCACCAAAGAAGAACTACACTATGAGGACCAGCCACCTATCCTAGTCTACTGTCATAGCTAAAAGCCTCCTGTTTCTCTCTGTGTGGTCTTGCTGGGGTTCAGTGCGTTCCTGCGTCCCTCCTGGACCCCGTTCTCCTCCAGTCCTCTCTGAAGTCTTCAGATTCAGAAGCCTTCTCCAGCAAGACCAAGTCTACCTTCACCAGCACCAGGTCTAGACTCCACAGGGGGGATATTCAATCTACTCTGGCTGCATCCATCTACCCCTGCTGATCATGACGTCATAATCAAGCTGACGTCCTGATGGAGTCTAATCGCCAAAAATATATCTATATTTATGTGCCTACAGGCTCATGTATCTTATCATCTAATAAATCATTGTCATTCAAGAAATGGTCTCTCTGGTTGAAATAAGGCTGATATCTGAACGTACAGTTCGTAGCATAATTATGTAAGAGAGGTGGTGCTGCTGCTGCTCAGCCCAAAGTTACACACTGCGGCTTTAACGTTGCGTTGCGTACAAGCATTGCGTATGGTAAGTAGGTTAATACTACAAATTGCTCCACGAGTTTTGCAGGAAAATCGTTTTACAACGCCAGTGTGAATTACGCCTGTGTATGTTCCCACCATTTTGGGCTCCCATGTAACCACATATGACGAATACTCCTCCCTCTCGCGCCGCTCTCACTTTCATTGTCTCATTTTCTCTGTCATTTTGGAGGTGATGTCATGGCTAAAGAGGCACCCGCTCCGTTAAATTAAGTTTATTGAGGAATCTGCATGTGCTCTTTGACAAACAAAGACATTAAAGCAAGTGGCCTGCTTAAACCAAGGCACGGAATCACAGGCAAGAGAGTTCCTCGCAACATCATCACCAGCGTAGAGGCACATGCCTTTTTGAAAAGAAAAACACTTTATTTACTCCTCCAATTGGCCTGGAAATGATTTTGTGATGAAAAATCTTGTTTTTGTTCTCGAGTCTGAGGGAAAAACCCAGCGACCTTTGTACAGGAGGATTTCTGTTCATTGTAACCATTCAGTGGATTATGCCTTTAATCTTTAAACAGCCGACTAAGATGTATTGTCTTTCTCAGCATTGAGCTACATGTCTTTCTCCCCCCGCCTCCCATTTATGTTTTTATGTTTTCTCTTTAGGCAACGCAATGATTTTGATTTGATCTCTCCCCATCCTTTCTACATTACTTTGTGTTCTACTGCACTTTGAATTCACACCATTTGGCCAGTACGTATATATATAAAACGGATCTATTGTTGTCATGTGATTCCGGCTCCCACCCGCTCCTGTTGACTTTTTTTTGTCCCGTCCCCAAAAATGACAGCCTCTACTCAATTTGACAATATATTAGAAAGGATAAAGTCCTTGAGATGAACCCTCTCCTTTTCAAGGGGGTCCCTAACACAAATATACAGAAAAAAAACAGACAGTACATAACACAAACAATACAAATACACACACACACACGAGACGGTCTCCCAGGCCTAGCCACTCCCCCACCCCCAATCCCCCAAAGATAGCATAATACATACAGTAAAAAAAAAATACATAAATGTACACATACCCAGATAAAGCTGAGTTTACATGCATCATGTATCATAAACAAGTTATTTCAATATCACAAATATAAGTCTAATTAGAAGCCAGAGCAGTTTATTCAAGGAGCATGAAACTGCCTCAAAAAATACCAAGACAAACTTTCAATTCTGCTAATAAAAGCAGGTTTAACACAGCAGTATAGAGAGGCAAAGTGACCACCTACTTCCTGCTTCAGCACTGTACCAGAGATTTTCATCCGCCATTTATTTTCCCATACACATTTCGTAAAAGGCGTCTAAAAAGAGTTTTACTGGTTCAAACCAAATGTTCAGCTGACGCTATAATCTGGAGAGACCATAGAACATTTCACTCGGACCAAAACAAAAAACAACGACATTGAAAAAAGATTTTCTTCAAACCCGCATTTCTTTTACGTTTTGGTCTGAGTGAAATGGTATGCGATCTCTCCCGTTTCTAAATATATCTGTACCGTTTGGTTTGAACCAGTAAAACTATTTTTATAAGCATTTTACAAAATGACTATGGGAAAATAAGTGGCGGATGAAAATCTCTGGTACAGTGCTGAAGCAGGATGTGACGTTCCACTTTGGCTCTCTATAGATACGTATGCTTTATTTGACCATGAAACAGAACACAATGGCATTGCATTTGATCACGGTATTGTTTGTTTGCACTCTCTCTCTCATGCTCTCCCTCTCTCTCTCTCTCTCTCTCCTCTTATCTTATGACAGTTGTTAGTCTGGAGGGCCGGGCAGTACACTTGGCCACCTTGGTGCAGGAGGCTGAGCAGCGCGTGTCGGAGCTGGGACCCCAGGGCCCCGGCCCCGGGGAGCTGGAGGCGGAGCAGGAGAGGCAGCGCGAGGCCTGGGAGTGGAGGCTCCGGCTCTTCAGACGCATGCAGACCGGCTTCCAGCACGCCAGTAAGGCCAAGGACGGACCACTGATGATTTTTACCTCCTTCCTCCGAGGAGCTTGTGTTTTCAGTGCCACTTCAGTCCGTCCACCCGTCTGTTTGTCCGTCTGTTAGCAGGATTACAGAAACACTACCGGGCCGTTTTTCGTGAAATCTGGTGGAAGGGTTGTAGCATGGGCCAAGGAAGAAGCCATTCCATTTTGGGGTGGATCCGATCCGGGTCGGGTCAGGAAAGGGGCGGGACTAGGGAAAAGGGGCCCCTGTAGCTAGGGATAGGAAGGTCATAGAGAGTCGGGGTTCGAGTGAGTAGGGGGAGTGGGTGGGTCAGGGTTAGGGTTCTGATCCGACTCACAAAATTGGATCTCATAGCAGACTGGAGTATTGGTTTTGGTTTGGGGCGAGATCTTTTTTGGAGCTGTACTTGGGGGCAGTTTGCAGCTCATTGCCTAGGACACGACTGTGTGTGTGTGTGTCTGTGTGTGTGTGTGTGTGTGTGTGTGTGTGTGTGTGTGCGCGCGTGCGTGCGTGCGTGCGTGCGTGTGTGTGTGTGTACGTGTGTGTGGGGGGTGGGGGGGGGGGTTTGGGTGGGTGCGGGTGTGCGCCTGTCTACATACATGCTCCATCATGCACATACTTAGCGCTTGTGAATGTGTGAGTACAGACTGTGTGTGTGTGTGTGTGTGTGCGTGCGTGTGTGAGTACTACAGACAGTGTGTGTGTGTGTGTGTGTGAGAGTACAGACAGTGTGTGCATAATGCGTCTGTGTTCCCTCTTTAACTGTTTTATAGCCGTTTCATGACACGCCACCCCCCCCTTCCCTCCCACCCAAATCAGTCTGCACTTTGAAACAAAAACGATCTTTTCCCTCATGTACTCATGTCATTTTATGAGTAAGTTGTCTCATAGGCCCTTTTTACAGCAGCCGTTCTGAGGTGGTAAAGCAGGAAGTAAAGCAGGTGTAACCAATAACATTAATGAGGGCCCTGCCACTGGAACACCTCTGGCAGAGCAATGTATTGTAATAGTAAGCTATAATTTTTTATGTATGTGGTCCATTATATAGGTTAGAATGTGTAGCATGTCTTCTTCTACCTACTCTCCATTGCTGTCTACTTATTTGTTCAACCTTCTTTCTTTCTTTCTTTCTTTCTTTCTTTCTTTCTTTCTTTCTTTCTTTCTTTCTTTCTTTCTTTCTTTCTTTCTTTCTGTCACTATATCTGTCTGTCTGTCTGTCTGTCTGTCTGTCTACCCAGACCCTCCAGATGCTCCCAGTGGCGTTGTCCTGTCTGTCAGCAGCAGCACCAGTCTCAGGGTGGACTTCCAGGAGCCTCTCAGTGTCAACTCTGCAGTGGTCACCAAGTATAAAGGTCAGTCCTCACACCAACTATTTGTATACACTTCAGCATGTAGAGAGATGTGATCCTACATAAGATAAGTATTTGAAAA
>NC_139626.1:31323093-31333093 GCF_964638095.1 Poromitra crassiceps | reverse complement strand
AGGGAAGCCCGGGTCGCGCGTTCGTCTTGCGCTGGGGGACGACTGATTGTCTGTGTAGGCTACTGTATGTCAGGAGCAATCTACCAGCTGAAATGTACACGGCGTCAAGAGTTTAGGAACTGGATGACTATTTCCTGAGGACAAGTGACTTGTGGACGTGTTGCGTGCAGGTTGAGTGGTGAAAACAAAATCCTTCACGTTTGAGAGACCGGCTGCACCCCCCCCCCCCCCCCCCCGCTGTAATAGAGTCCAATCCCGTATCGATACAAGCGGCTGGACCAGCGTTTGAGCCGTGCCATGGAGCTGTGCTATGGACCTTTTCTGATGGGAGATTGTTGCTTTTTCCTGCTTCCTGGTTTTGTTAGACAATCGTGGTCATTCCTGCACACCTTTAGACGTGCTGTAATGTTTCACGAGGTGAGTAAGAGAGCCATCTACTGTATCACATGACGGTGAAAACGACGATGACGTCAATGGCGGGAGAAGCGTTTTTTTTTAAATAACGCCAATGGCGGGGAATGAGTTAATACTATCTCTATCCCAGTGGTTCCCATATGTTTTCTGTCAGGGCCCCCTTTTATGAGATATAATTGTCTTATTTGTGATGAATTATTAATTGCACTATGAAATATAAACTCTTAGTTGTTCAGTTTGTTTTACTGGATACATACAAACTTCCTAAAAGATTTGATAGTATACAATAGATTGCTTTCTGACATATTTCTTGTAAACATTCTTAAAGTGATAATCTCGAAGATTTCAGTTTCATTCTCTTTGGCGACACCTATGGTGATGAGCGGTAATTGCAGGTGAGATCCACACAGGGTTGCATTCACGGTTTGTTCGGCCATAGTAAAAATCAGCAATGCTAGCAGAGACGAGGGGAAAAAGTCGCTTGTTATCCTTCAAACAAGAGTTGTCAGGAACCTACAGTAATGTTAGAGTGAGTATTGTGTTAGCTCCGCCTACACCCAGTTCATAAATGCTGCAAAACTGAAAATGCAAAGGCTTCCATCGTATCAATGGGCCATATAGGCTCAATCTTTATTGATAGTGATTTATTTACAAAAACAATTACATTGAACAGTGCACCAGAATGTCCACACTTTCAACAGCAGGAGAGCGAGAGGGAGGGAGGGAGGGAGGGAGGGGGAGAGAGAGAGAGAGAGAGAGAGAGAGAGAGAGAGAGAGAGAGAGAGAGAGAGAGAGAGAGAGAGAGAGAGAGAGAGAGAGAGAGAGAGAGAGAGAGAGAGAGAGAGAGAGAGAGAGAGAGAGAGAGAGACGTGTGGGTACCCATAGAAGCCATTTTCATTAGATAGCTTGAGGTGAGAGGTCTTTGAAAATGATTTTTCCCTCGCCAAGATTTTGCCTGACTTTGGAGTATTATTCAGCCCCCTTCTCGACAAGGTAGTGTGACATGTTTGGTACCATAGAGACACTGCATGAAATAGGCCACGCCCATCACGGGGGAAAGCTCCCCGTTCACTTCCATACACCAGCGTAATTTTCCTTGAATTAAACATAGCTAAAAGCTGTTGTGTGGTGGGCTGCGCAGACAACAAATGTAAAAAAAATCGCCAGTTAAAGTTTTTTTGCACTCCCGAGGAAAACAAGGAAGGAAAAATGTGGATGCTGCTGTCAAGGAAGTAAGTTTGTTGTGTTCATCTTCCGTATATATGATCTTTGTGTGCAACACCCGACCATGCATAGGAGAATGGCAGGATTGGGGGGGAGTTTGTGTTTTCCCCCGTTTTGGGCGTGGTTTCTGAATGATGACTCGCTCCGCAGTGTCTCTATTGGCTGCCGTAGGTCATCTAGTTTCACGTGATACCAGAAACTTTCAAACGTCTGTTGATCGATAACACAAGTGCACAAGTTATTGCATTGTTTGGGCGGGCGGATAAGAACTCACGTGTAAAAGTGCGTCAACATCTGTTGACTTTCTGACATTTCCCAAATTCAATACGTGACGGACAGTGTGAGAGAGACAGTGTGACTGGGAGCAGCCATTCTCCCATAGGAACGTTGACAGTCACACTTGCATGTAAATGAAATGCATTTCTATGAATGAGTAAAGTTGATGTTTGTCGATTCATGAGACGAGTGTCCAGAGTGATGCCAGTGGGCTGTTTATACGCAGCATATAATGCACATACACACCTACATTTAATGCACATACACACCTACATATAATGCACATACACACCTACATATAATGCACATACACACCTACATATAATGCACATACACACCTACATATAATGCACATACACACCTACTGTAGCAGACTGGACATAGGTGCTGTGACTGTGGCTGTTGGCACACAGCAGACATCTGGGGAGCACATGAACATGTTTGTCTTCATCAACACACCATGTTTTTCAGCAATGTGTGTGTGTGTGTGTGTGTGTGTGTGTGTGTGCGTGCGTGTGTGCGTGCGTGTGTGCGTGTGTGTATGTCTTCATTTTAAGAGACTGGGCTTTCCCTCTCTCTCTTTTTTCACCTCCCTCTCTCGCCCTCCTCCCCTCTCTCCAAGCTAATTTCGATGTTGCGTGTTTGTGTTTTCCATTTGGGCCGAACCACTGGAAATATTTGCATGTCTGTGCTGCAGCGCGCGGCGCGGCGCGGCACGGCGCGGGCCCCAACAGTGGGGGCCTTATATCGGGCCGCGGACGCCCATTAAAGGCCCCGCTTGTCCTGTCGGGACAGGCACCTTTTCCGGGAATAGAGCTCACCGTGTTTCGGCCCCCTCGCGCCCCCCGGGGGGCTCCAGGAGAGGGGGTTGGGGGGTGAGGGCAGGCGGGGGTGGAGAAGGCGGGGGTAGACCAAGACGTCCCTGTTGGCTTATCACCGGCACATCGTCCAGTGAGAGGGCGCGGGATGCTCACTAGCCAACACACGAGACAGAGGAGCTGAAGTCCAGGCTGCCCGCCATCATTGTCTGTGGTGGTACGGGTGTGAGGAGAGAGCAGGGAAGGGAAGAACAAGGGAGAGAGAGAGAGATAGAGTGTGTGTGTGTGTGTGTGTGTGTGTGTGTGTGTGTACATATTAAGAATGAGAAACAGAGTTAGACAGTCAGAAGAGTGTGTGTGTGTGTGTGTGTGTGTGTGTGTGTGTGTGTGTGTGTGTGTGTGTGTGTGTGTGTGTGTGTGTGTGTGTGTGTGTGTGTGTGTGTGTAGCCCAGCTATGTGCCAGGCAGCCAGTAGTGGTGGTTCTCAGTGGGCCTGTCTTGTCTGTCAGCCAACCACAGCTTCTCACACTGGGGTGGGTGCTGTTCCCTATAGTACATTACACACTATACCTGTTTCTAGTAAGTATTTAGTGATCCTAAAACTGTTGTAATGTTATATTGAGTGGGTTCTTCAACATATAAACTTAAATAATATGGCGGGCGGAGGGACACTTTTTTTTTTACAGCTATTTATCTTGGTCACGGTTGCTACTCGTTACTCCTTTCAGCACAGAGCGAGTCCGTGTGTTGTGACCATGCAGCTCCCTCTTACAAAGTGCTTCAAAACACGGGTTTTAGCCCGTTTCGCTCTACTATACAATTTTGGTCACAGAAAATGAACGGACTTCTGGACTGATTTCCCACTTGTGGTATAAGTGTGGTTAGTCTCAGAACATGGCTCGACAGTAAGGGACATCCTTCGGTCCACTTGTGCCAATTGTCAAATACAGTGTGAGTCACATTTTCAAAGTAGGGCTAAAAGTGATGTAACGGGTCCAACACAACACAACACAACACAACACAACACAACACAACACAACGCAACGCAACACAACACAACACAACACAACACAACACAACGCAACGCAACACAACGCAACACAACACAACACAACACAACACAACGCAACGCAACACAACGCAACGCAACGCAACGCAACGCAACGCAACGCAACGCAACGCAACACAACGCAACACAACACAACACAACGCAACACAACACAACACAACGCAACACAACGCAACGCAACGCAACGCAACACAACACAACGCAACACAACGCAACGCAACGCAACACAACACAACACAACACAACACAACGCAACACAACACAACGCAACGCAACGCAACACAACGCAACACAACACAACACAACGCAACGCAACACAACACAACACAACATGTTCAAAATGATTAGAGGATCCTAAGCCGTGTGAAACTCACTTAAACTTAAACTTACAGCATTACACTACATAAATACATACAATGGATGGACAGTAGATCATACTTATCAGTCTGCAGGGTCAAATATGTGTCTAGTGATGCTATATCTCAGCCCATCTCTAGTGATATGAAAATCAATCTCAGAAATTCTGTTTTGAGTACCGGTAAGTCCTCAATAATACAGTACTCTGTGACCCTGTGCTGGAACTGGGACATAACAGCGTTTCATTTATTACATTCTTCAGCTTAGCTTCACCTACAGTATAATGAACAATATAGCATAGTTGAGAGACTGTCTAGATGGGTGGGCAATTCTTTTTCCTTGGGGGCCACATGATGAACCCTGATTGTTTCCGGAGGCCAAAAAAAAGAAAGAAAAAAAGTGTCTGCTGTAACGTCTAGGTTTATCACAAAATTAAATGATAGAAACATACTGTGTACTTATTCTTAACATTGATTATATTGTAAATCACTCCAAACAGCCAATGAGGTCATTGGAATGAGGTCTCATTTGATTTCTCTCAGCTTCATAAGTAAAATGGTGGTTTGTCTTAAGCCAATGGCACATCAATCAAACATTCTGGCATTCTGGCACATCAACTGCCAACAAGAATGTTGGCAGTTTGATGGGTGTGCCATGGGCAAACACAGACAGTTTGATGGGTGTGCCATGGGCAAACAGACAGTTTGATGGGTCTGCCATGGGCAAACACAGACAGGTGTGCCATGGGCAAACACAGACAGTTTGTTTGGTGTGCCATGGGCAAACACAGACAGGTGTGCCATGGGCAAACACAGACAGTTTGTTTGGTGTGCCATGGGCAAACACAGACAGGTGTGCCACGGGCAAACACAGACAGGTGTGCCATGGGCAAACACAGACAGTTTGTTTGGTGTGCCATGGGCAAACACAGACAGTTTGATGGGTGTGCCATGGGCAAACAGACAGTATGATGGGTGTGCCATGGGCAAACACAGACAGTTTGATGGGTGTGCCATGGTGAAACACAGACAGGTGTGCCATGGTGAAACACAGACAGGTGTGCCATGGTCAAACACAGACAGGTGTGCCATGGTCAAACACATACACACAGTTTGATTGGTGTGCCATGGGCAAACACAGACAGGTGTGCCATGGGCAAACACAGACAGGTGTGCCACGGGCAAACACAGACAGTTTGTTTGGTGTGCCATGAGCAAACACAGACAGGTGTGCCATGGGCAAACACAGACAGGTGTGCCATGGGCAAACACAGACAGGTGTGCCACGGGCAAACACAGACAGTTTGTTTGGTGTGCCATGAGCAAACACAGACAGGTGTGCCATGGGCAAACACAGACAGTTTGTTTGGTGTGCCATGAGCAAACACAGACAGGTGTGCCACGGGCAAACACAGACAGTTTGTTTGGTGTGCCATGAGCAAACACAGACAGGTGTGCCATGGGCAAACACAGACAGTTTGTTTGGTGTGCCATGAGCAAACACAGACAGGTGTGCCATGGGCAAACACAGACAGTTGTGCCATGGGCAAACACAGACAGGTGTGCCACGGGCAAACACAGACAGTTTGTTTGGTGTGCCATGGGCAAACACAGACAGTTTGTTTGGTGTGACATGGGCAAACACAGACAGGTGTGCCACGGGCAAACACAGACAGGTGTGCCACGGGCAAACACAGACAGTTTGTTTGGTGTGGCATGGGCAAACACAGACAGTTTGATGGGTGTGCCATGGGCAAACACAGACTGTTTGATGGGTGTGCCATGGGCAAACAGACAGTTTGATGGGTGTGCCATGGGCAAACACAGTTTGATGGGTGTGCCATGGGCAAACACAGTTTGATGGGTGTGCCATGGGCAAACACAGACAGTTTGATGGGTGTGCCATGGGCTAAACACAGACAGTTTGATTGGTGTGCCATGGTCAAACACAGACAGGTGTGCCATGGTCAAACACAGACACACAGTTTGATTGGTGTGCCATGGGCAAACACAGACAGGTGTGCCATGGGCAAACACAGACAGGTGTGCCACGGGCAAACACAGACCGTTTGTTTGGTGTGCCATGGGAAAACACAGACAGGTGTGCCATGGGCAAACACAGACAGTTGTGCCATGGGCAAACACAGACAGGTGTGCCATGGGCAAACACAGTTTGTTTGGTGTGCCATGGGCCAACACAGACAGGTGTGCCATGGGCAAACACAGACAGTTTGTTTGGTGTGCCATGGGCAAACACAGACAGGTGTGCCACGGGCAAACACAGACAGTTTGTTTGGTGTGCAATGGGCAAACACAGACAGGTGTGACACGGGCAAACACAGACAGTTTGTTTGGTGTGCCATGGGCAAACGCAGACAGGTTGTACCATGAGCAAACTGACAAACAAGGGTTGAACATGTTGAATCTGACCAAACATCTTCAAACAAGGACAGACAGCTATGGCACACCAAACAAACATGTGTTTTTCTGTATTTGTCCGTGTTTGTTGGAGAATGTTTGATTGGTGTGCCATGGGCTTCAGACCTCCCGGGCCACGCAGAACCATCATAAGGGCCGGTTCTGGCCCCCGGGCCACATAATGCCCAGGTAGGGTCTAGACCATTGACTGTATATAATATCTCGACTACCTGAGCTATATGTTTTTGACACGGCAAAATGAAGCTCACTTCCTGATATTGTTTGATTGGATGAATGGATTTTCCTGGTGCATTGTGGGAAATCTGTTCAAACCTGGAGCCGGGAAAACAGGAAGGGGCGTGAGCGTGGACGGGACTCGGGGGAGGGTCTGAATTGCTCTCTGGAAAATTTCCTCCTACATGCCTCCTACCCGCTGCTACCCACGACAGCCATCTTGTTCAAGTTGTTTTCCCCGCTAGCCGTTAGTTTGGCTAACAAATGTTGCTAACATTAGTTGCTATTGCTAGCCTTGCTCCATTGCTCTCACAGTGAATACAGTAGCCCGAAGAAAAAACAGAGTTTTATTTCCTCCAGACCACGCGTCACCAGCCTGCCGCTTGCATCTTCCTATCTTCCACAAAATCGAGGTAATCTTATTTTCTAACGTAACGCTAATTGCATAGCATGACATTAACGCTAGCTACATGTCCATTTGTTATTACAGGAGGACTAAGGTTAGACTAGAGTAGCCGAAGTTAACGTTATACAACAGACCAGCTCAGTGGCCTTGTGGTCTGAGTGTCCGCCCTGAGACTGGGAGGTCGTGAGTTCGATCCCCGGCCGAGTCATACCAAAGACTATAAAAATGGGACCCATTGCCTCCCTGCTTGGCACTCAGCATCAAAGGGTTGGAATTGGGGGGTTAAATCACCATGTGATTCCCGAGCGCGGCGCACGCTGCTGCTCACCGCTCCCCCAGGGGATGGGTCAAATGCGGAGAACAAATTTCACACATTGTGTGACAATCAGTGGGACTTTACCTTTACCTTACCTTTACCTTACGTTAAACAGTATTGCATGCTGCACAGATTCGGACGTAGACAGAAAACAAACACAGTTCTGTTTACCTAGGTTACCTCTTTGAGACGAGGCAGACTCAGAGCATACTCATCTACCAGCTATAGCGTTATATATCTAGCTAACTTTAGATCAACTATCAATCAATGAGGGGTTAAACTCCTCTGGATAGTTTATCCACCTCTGCATTTACAGTATTTACCAATCGCACGTAGTGTTGGGTAAGCAAACGTTAACGTTATACAGTGATTAACAGTGTATTCGTTTCTTCCAGGGGTAGCCACCGTCCAGTACCAGTGATGGGACACACAACAGAGGATCATGATTTGTGAAGATCAAAGCTATAATATTCTGTTCTCCTGAGATTAACGCTAAACTACATGTTACTGCTGATCAGTTGTTTCAACATAGGATATTGCAATAACACACAAGCCAAATGCTGACATGAGAGATTTGCTTTGAACAAGTTGTAGCTAGTATCTGCCAGTGACTGGAGAATATTGTTATATTTGCTTGTTTTAATGCTTTTGACAATAAACATTGTCAACAAAGATAGCCTTGTTGTATATTATCATGTATAAAGATTGTTGATGTCAAGTGAACACAAACTATGAACCGAAGATTGGACCAGAGGAAATGACGACGGAGAAACTTAACCGACCAGCAGTCTGCTTTAATCAATGAATGCTTTATATTTATTGAAATGGAATATGGTGATATCTGGTGGTCTGAAATTACTCTCTCTAGCTAGGTTAACTGGCTTATATTGTGATATTATTGTAACGTCTGAATCAGCGTTTCATAACTTTATAATAGCCTAACGTTACTGTATAGCCTGGATGACGTTAGCTAATGCTACCCAGCCTTCCATTGGCATATGCTGCTCTGCCTTTCCGTGTCAGAGTATCTAGCTACAGTATCTTAACAGACTGCATTATGCTACACCATGCAAATATATTTTTATATAATTCAAACAATTAGCTCACCATACCATGGTGGGCTGGACTGTATGTATTGCTGTGAAAAAGTTACATTTGATTGTTTCATTCAAGATTCAAGATTATTATTGTCACCTCGTAGTACAAGTATCATGTGTGAAATTCTTGTGCTGTGAACTCCGTTTACAACATAGTACAAATATAACAGGGCATATGAGTGCAAAAACAACAAGAGACACAACAAGCAATAAGGCAGTAGAGTGATAAGACAGGTCAGAGACAGTGGCATATTCACTGCACATATAGGTGCACATGTCATGTGCATACTTTACACATTTTAAATTTGACGTATTTGACGTACAGGTGCAAATAGCATATACCTAATTAAACATACAATTAAACATTAGACATACATAATGGTAGCATCTACAATGCGGTACAGTACAGCTACTACACTATTTGTGTATGTTAAGGAGTCTCGTGGCCTGCGGGAAGAAACTGTCCCTCAAGCGATTTGTGCGTGCTTTTGGGTGTTACACGTTATATTTTTAACTGAGCTTTGCGGAATTACCTCAACACAATTGTGTATCAGCTTTAAATGTCCAATATATACAGCATTAAACAAATGACCAGCAGCATTCAAATGTGCAAAAACGTTATATTTATTGAAATGTGGCGATCATGTCACATTACATAATGTTATGCCCAAATGGTCTACTGCCCAGAAGCGTCACTTACATGTTTGGTAGGGAATTATTTTCATTATGTTAAACCAGCATTTATCTTCCATAATGCATTAAATCATAATCACAATGCTATGAAGACATTAGCTGATCACCACAGAGCTGCACAGACCAGTTTATCAGATAATTTCGCCGTAAAATGTGTCCAGGTGATCAGCTCTGAAGCCCCAGCTTGTATGGTCGCTGCCCGTCCACTAAAACCCGATTTCGATATAGCGTTAGGTGTTATTTTGATCAACAGACCTCATAACGGGGATCTATACTGTTACGTGTGTCTACTAACATAATTAAAAGATCATAAAGGTAACGCTGTTTCTGGTAGTTTACTTTTAATCTATGGCTACGTTGCTAGCTAGCTAGCTAGCCTGCCTTGGCAACTGGTTGTGTTGTGGTTGGGATCATCTGGTTTCCTGTGGCTGGTGTCAATCAAGGAAAATCCCGCCCCCAAAGTTATAATTTTTATCGGCTCTTTTACTCGAAATGGGACCATAATTTAGAAAACAGAGCCCAGGAGAGCATGTTAAAAAGACTTGAAATTGTTTATTCAGACCATAAACTCATTCGGAAAATGTTTATTTAAGACACAGACCGAGAGAGAAGTCGTCTCATTTTTTAATTGAAGCCAATGTACGTGTCGTCACTTCCGGACCTGACGTGCGGCCGCCTAC
>NC_139626.1:31295593-31318093 GCF_964638095.1 Poromitra crassiceps | reverse complement strand
CAGGACAACAACCACTCTCACTATTACAAGAAGTTACTGCAGGACAACAACCACTCTCACTATTACAAGAAGTTACTGTAGGACTACAACCACTCTCACTATTGCAAGAAGTTACTGCAGGACTACAAGCACTCTCACTATTACAAGAAGTTACTGCAGGACAACAACCACTCTCACTATTACAAGAAGTTACTGCAGGACTACAACCACTCTCACTATTACAAGAAGTTACTGTAAGACAACAACCACTCTCACTATCACAAGAAGTTACTGTAGGACTACAAGCACTCTCACTATTACAAGAAGTTACTGCAGGACAACAACCACTCTCACTATTACAAGAAGTTACTGCAGGACAACAACCACTCTCACTATTACAAGAAGTTACTGTAAGACAACAACCACTCTCACTATTACAAGAAGTTACTGCAGGACAACAACCACTCTCACTATTACAAGAAGTTACTGCAGGACAACAACCACTCTCACTATTACAAGAAGTTACTGTAAGACAACAACCACTCTCACTATTACAAGAAGTTACTGCAGGACAACAACCACTCTCACTATTACAAGAAGTTACTGCAGGACTACAACCACTCTCACTATTACAAGAAGTTACTGCAGGACAACAACCACTCTCACTATTACAAGAAGTTACTGCAGGACAACAACCACTCTCACTATTACAAGAAGTTACTGTAAGACAACAACCACTCTCACTATTACAAGAAGTTACTGTAAGACAACAACCACTCTCACTATTACAAGAAGTTACTGTAAGACAACAACCACTCTCACTATTACAAGAAGTTACTGCAGGACAACAACCACTCTCACTATTACAATAAGTTACTGTAAGACAACAACCACTCTCACTATTACAAGAAGTTACTGCAGGACAACAACCACTCTCACTATTACAAGAAGTTACTGCAGGACAACAACCACTCTCACTATTACAAGAAGTTACTGTAGGACTACAACCACTCTCACTATTACAAGAAGTTACTGCAGGACTACAAGCACTCTCACTATTACAAGAAGTTACTGCAGGACAACAACCACTCTCACTATTACAAGAAGTTACTGCAGGACTACAACCACTCTCACTATTACAAGAAGTTACTGTAAGACAACAACCACTCTCACTATCACAAGAAGTTACTGTAGGACTACAACCACTCTCACTATTACAAGAAGTTACTGCAGGACAACAACCACTCTCACTATTACAAGAAGTTACTGCAGGACAACAACCACTCTCACTATTACAAGAAGTTACTGTAAGACAACAACCACTCTCACTATTACAAGAAGTTACTGCAGGACAACAACCACTCTCACTATTACAAGAAGTTACTGCAGGACAACAACCACTCTCACTATTACAAGAAGTTACTGTAAGACAACAACCACTCTCACTATTACAAGAAGTTACTGCAGGACAACAACCACTCTCACTATTACAAGAAGTTACTGCAGGACTACAACCACTCTCACTATTACAAGAAGTTACTGCAGGACAACAACCACTCTCACTATTACAAGAAGTTACTGCAGGACAACAACCACTCTCACTATTACAAGAAGTTACTGTAAGACAACAACCACTCTCACTATTACAAGAAGTTACTGTAAGACAACAACCACTCTCACTATTACAAGAAGTTACTGTAAGACAACAACCACTCTCACTATTACAAGAAGTTACTGCAGGACAACAACCACTCTCACTATTACAATAAGTTACTGTAAGACAACAACCACTCTCACTATTACAAGAAGTTACTGCAGGACAACAACCACTCTCACTATTACAAGAAGTTACTGCAGGACAACAACCACTCTCACTATTACAAGAAGTTACTGCAGGACAACAACCACTCTCACTATTACAAGAAGTTACTGCAGGACAACAACCACTCTCACTATTACAAGAAGTTACTGCAGGACAACAACCACTCTCACTATTACAAGAAGTTACTGTAAGACAACAACCACTCTCACTATTACAAGAAGTTACTGCAGGACAACAACCACTCTCACTATTACAAGAAGTTACTGCAGGACAACAACCACTCTCACTATTACAAGAAGTTACTGCAGGACAACAACCACTCTCACTATTACAAGAAGTTACTGCAGGACAACAACCACTCTCACTATTACAAGAAGTTACTGCAGGACAACAACCACTCTCACTATTACAAGAAGTTACTGCAGGACAACAACCACTCTCACTATTACAAGAAGTTACTGCAGGACAACAACCACTCTCACTATTACAAGAAGTTACTGCAGGACAACAACCACTCTCACTATTACAAGAAGTTACTGTAAGACAACAACCACTCTCACTATTACAAGAAGTTACTGCAGGACAACAACCACTCTCACTATTACAAGAAGTTACTGCAGGACTACAACCACTCTCACTATTACAAGAAGTTACTGCAGGACTACAACCACTCTCACTATTACAAGAAGTTACTGTAAGACAACAACCACTCTCACTATTACAAGAAGTTACTGCAGGACAACAACCACTCTCACTATTACAAGAAGTTACTGCAGGACAACAACCACTCTCACTATTACAAGAAGTTACTGCAGGACAACAACCACTCTCACTATTACAAGAAGTTACTGTAAGACAACAACCACTCTCACTATTACAAGACGTAACTGTAGGACTACAACCACTCTCACTATCAAAATAAGTTACTGTAGGACTACAACCACTCTCACTATTACAAGAAGTTACTGCAGGACAACAACCACTCTCACTATCACAATAAGTTCCTGTAGGACTACAACCACTCTCACTATCACAATACGTTACTTCAGACCATTTCATATTTCCATATCCCTAATCCTGATACAGCTTTGAGGCTAAACATGTTGTTGGCTCCAATGTACTTTGTTGTTGTTCTGATGACAGAAAATGTGAAGGGAATATTAAAGGGGTCTGAAAAAGCCCTCTCTATCCCTGCTCTAACTTGCACTTGATAAATGTAATGCTATGATTTTCTCTCTTCGTGTTCCCTCCTCAAATTAACCTGCAAGTATGATCTGCCGTCTTCCCCCCAGGGTATGCTGGGGACTCAGGACCTAGGTCAGGTGTATTTTGAGCCAATCAAAGACAAGCATGGTAACGCACTGCTGGTGCTCCTAAAGGACATGAGTGCCTGTCCCAACCTGGAAGGGGTGCGCTGGACGCAGCTCTGCAAACTCCAGCTCCAACGCAAGTCCATCTCGTCCCCTGAAGAGCCCACAGCCTTGGACATGCTGCTCATTACGCTCCATGTGAGTCCTATGGGAGAAGATGGGCAGTGGTTTTGCACTTAGTTCAGTTTTGGAAAATGGATGATTGTTTGCTGTTGTTTTGGAAACAGATTCGTTTTTGCCAGCAGTGGTTGTGGTTTTTATCAAGCCCATTCTTTGCATTTTTGTTGTTGTTGCACAGAAATGTAATAAGATGAAACGGCTTAGTGTAAGGCACTTTCTCAAAAACAAAGTGCGCCAGAAAGCATCATATAACATTCATTTATTGGAATAGATGTAATCTGTTTTTGAAACTCAGCAATGCTATGACCGTCACAGCAACCATATTAACATGAGGCTCCATGGTTGAAACAATAGGACTGTAAATTTAAAATGTGCATCCAATTACAACTGATTACAGCTGACAACATTATGCAGACGCTCCCGCTTTAGACACACGTTAACGATCATAGCCCGCTTTAGACACACCTTAACGATCATAGCTCTCTTCTTCCAAATGTCACCTTTAGACACACGTTAACGATCATAGTCTTCTTCCAAATGTCACCTTTAGACACACGTTAACGATCATCGCCCGCTTTAGACACACGTTAACGATCATTGCCCGCTTTAGACACACGTTAACGACCATAGCCCGCTTTAGACACACGTTAACAATCATAGCCCGCTTTAGACACACGTTAACGATCATAGCCCGCTTTAGACACGTTAACGATCATAGCCCGCTTTAGACACGTTAACGATCATAGCCCACTTTAGACACACGTTAACGATCATAGCCCGCTTTAGACACACGTTAACGATCATAGCCCGCTTTAGACACACGTTAACGATCATAGCCCGCTTTAGACACACGTTAACGATCATAGCCCGCTTTAGACACACGTTATCATCATAGCCCGCTTTAGACACGTTAACGATCATAGCTCTCTTCTTCCAAATGTCACCTACTGTCTGAGGTATCTGTATTCAATTGACTTACCAACAGATTGATTTTAATACCAGATGCCAGGTCCATCCGTGGATCCAACATGAATGTTAAGCATCTCGTCTGGAGTGCCTCCACGTTTAACGCCATTCACTCAGTGGTAATCCGAAAGTTTAGCATGGCAGTCTTGACGATGATAATTTAGCTAATTGTTAGTGTTTTGGTGTTTTTGAACTAATGCAATTTAGCTTTGCAGTTTTGTTCGGGAGGTCCACTGTCTGAAACCAAACCACAAATCAATGTTCTCTGTGTAGCCTGGTAAACCTGATACCCGTTGTTGCAAGGCTGTTTTGTCTCCAGTGTAAGTTGGTTTGGTCTTGTGGTTCCAAAACAATGGCGAAGACTCCCTTTGACAAAACCACAGTCACAGAAATATTTGTTTTGCGGCCAGAACAAATTGTATGATGAAATACAGAGAAATGTGCTGAAGGGCTATTCTGGTGTGTTGACTTCCACGTTAAACAACAGTCTCTAAAGTCTTTAAAGCAGCAACACGCATGAAAACACCAGCATACAAATGAGTGTGAAGATGCCAACACCGACACTACGACCATCATCATCATCATCATCATCATCACTTTTAACATACCTTCTACATTCAGTCTCTTCCAACCCTCTCCCCTCTCGTCTCTGTTTCGGCCCGCTGGTCCCAGGAGAAGCTGGCGTACCACAGGCGGAGTAAGAAGCTGCTGTCCCCTGGCCTGTACCTGGGCTACCTGAAGCTGTGTACCTCCGTGGAGCAGATCCGAGCCCTGGTGCCCCAGAAACTCCCCAACGTCCTCTGTCACACCAAGATCCGTGACAACAGCAACGTGTCCAGGTGGGTCACACTGGCTGCTTCATTCGGCTGAGTGCATGTGTGGAGTAGGGCGGGGTGGACCGGAATTGAGTGTTGGTGTGTGTGAGCGTGCGTGCATGCGTGCGTGAGTATGTGTGTGTGTGTGTGTGTGTGTGTGTGTGCGTGCGCGTGCGTGCGTGCGTGCGTGAGTACGTGTGTGTGTGTGTGTTTGTGTGTGTGTGTGTGTATGTGTGTGCGTGCGTGAGTACGTGTGTGTGTGTGTGTGTGTGTGTGTGTGTGTGTGTGCGCGTGCGTGCGTGAGTATGTGTGTGTGTGTGTGTGTGCGCGTGCGTGCATGAGTACGTGTGTGTGTGTGTATGTATGTGTGTGTGGGTGGGTGGGTGTGTGTGTGTGTGTGTGCGCGCGTGCATGGGTGCGTGAGTATGTGTGTGTATGTGTGTTTGTGTGTGTGTGTGTGTGTGTGTGTGTGTGTGCGTGTGTGTGTATGTGTGCGTGTGTGTGTGCGTGCGTGCGTGAGTACGTGTGTTTGTGTGTATGCATTTTTGTGTGAGTTGTGTATTAAGAACAAGGATGTGGTGTATGCACATCCAAAAGCTTCATCAGTCAACTAAAATTGTAGAACAATGGAAAAGATACCTACAATACCACTGGAATGTGTGTCCATTGTTGTGTGTGTGTGTGTGTGTGTGTGTGTGTGTGTGTGTGTGTGTGTGTGTGTGTGTGTGTGTGTGTGTGTGTTGTTTGCAGGGAGGAGTGGCAGTGGCTGCAGGCCCTCAGCTCCCTGGAGGAGTCCTTGGAGATGGACCACGATGAACAGAGCGCTCCACATCGCCTCCTACAGGACCTCCGCAGTGCCACCAAGGACCTGATGGCCCACATCAACGTCCCTGGCAACCAGGTCAGAGGTCAAGCCAGGGTCAACCTGAAACAGTTGGCAACCTCACCAATAGCTGTACTATGGCTCTGTGGCTACCAAATGTGTTGTGTGGACTGACTGATCTTGACTGAACCAGTAGAATCTCCTCAATCTCCTCCCAACCGTGTAAATGCATCCATCTTCCATCTTCCACAGGCAGACCGAAGCAAAGGCTCAAAGCGAAAAAGAAAAAGAAAAAAAGATTGCAGCGGATAATGACCCATTTCTGGTCAGACCACTAATTCAGCGCGATTTTCGCAAAAGAACAAATATGGTTTGGATTCCCAAAAGCATCATAGCACTTTAACGGCCATTGTCCATTTGGCTTGAAGTAGAACAAATATGGCTTTAGGAATATAATTATTTTACCCGAGCTCTACAAAAGACCTGGACGTGCAATAACCCTTGATTATGGCAAACCATGCTGCTGCTATATTCCTTACTACCATCTTGGAGTTTGAGCTTCTGTTTCCACTTTCAAGACACTCAAATCCACTCGATAGTCTCAGCAATCTGTTTGTTTAGAGCATGGGGCCAGAATAGAAAGCCTTAAGTGTCATGTCGGGTGAAGTGCGTTATTAAGGTTCTTGGTTATATTAATCTTGCCGAGAGAGAACGCTGCATAAAGACTTAAACTAGATTCAGATGTCATTGAGCAGTTAGTTTTTTTTGTCTCTGCTTTAGGTTAGGGAAAACGTATGTGGGCCCCTCATCGAGATCTCTTGTCCGTGTGTGTCCAGGTACAAGACTTCCGTATCTACAGTCAGGAGGTGTTGGAGTTTGGGGAGAAGGTGTCCTTCCTGCTGCTGCTGCCTCCCTCAGATGAAGTGTGCACCGCCCCGGGCCAGAACAACCCCTACTCGCCCCGCTCGGGTTTCCTGACCCTGCCTCTGCAGATCTTTGAACTGGGTTAGTGTACAAAATATCTGCCACAAATGGGTTCATACAAACACAAACCCACAGAAACGCACACACAATCTGAAAAGCGTATGCATGTATGGGTCTATGTTTACTCCCTACCAGGGCCGGCCGTAATGGGGGGGAAAGGGGAAAGCCTTCTGGGGCCCAGCTGCTAAGGGGGCCCATGGAGGCTAGCAACAACAACAACAACAACAAATACTCACCATTACTTATTAAAACGTCAAGAATAAACATTTTATTTATTGTTGCTTGTGGGTATCCATACCCCATTTTCATTCAGATATCTTGCGGTGAGATGTCTGGTTTTTCCCTCGCCAAAATTTTGTCTAAATTTGGAGCATTATTTAGCCCCGCCCCTTCCCGACAAGCTAGCATGCTGCCTTAGGTCTTCTACTGTAGTTTCATATGATAGCAGAAACATGTCATTTCTGTGGGTGGGCCTGTGCGCTACATCTATAAATGGCACATCATTTGCTTTTGTCCAAAGCAAATTACAGTACATTTTTCAAGATTTTAAGTCGCACATTTTTTTGGGGGTCTGTTCATGCACTTACTACACACTGCAGATGACTCCAACTTGTTGTCACTTGATTGCTTGCTCCCCTCCAGTCCACTTCCAGGCGTATTGCCCCAGCTTCATCGCACAGTACTGCAGGGTGTCGGCGCTGCTGGAGCTGGAGTCGCTCATGTCCCAGCAGGCCCTGAGGGAGGCCTTCTCCGAGGCCGAGCTCCTCGCTGCCAAGAAGAAGCACCAGCAGGTCCACCAACACATGCAGGTATGGAGACCAGCAGGTCCACAACACATGCAGGTATGGAGACCAGCAGGTCCACAGCACATGTAGGTATGTGCTACTCACATTATTGCTAACATAGAGAGAGTGACATCAAGAGAGAATGTAGAGAAACAGTGGATGGATAAATCCAGAAGGAGGCGGTAATGCAACATAAAGGATGCCAACTGCCATAAAACACCACACTGATGACGAGAAATGGGCTCGACCCAGAGAATCTCTGGTTGAGCATGCAAAGCTAAACATGAGTTGGCATGAGCTTGGTCACACCCCCCAAAAAAGTGCCCATGGCACATCCTCTCCAGAGTCTCCACCCTGGAGTACTATAATACTCACAACTCTTCAAGCAGTTTGTGGTTGATTAAAAACAAACATTGGACCATAACACGTTATCATAGGTTTAATAGAAAGGCAAAAGTCATGCAGAAATATGCACAAAAGACAAAGAGATACAAGAGGCACAGCCAAATATTAGAGGCAGGCTAGTCAATGTTATATTCGATTATGTAACAGTCACTTCTTTGTAACAGCACATCCAGTCAGTATCAGTCGCTTCTTTGTAACAATATCCAGTCAGTATCAGTCACTTCTTTGTAACAGCACATCCAGTCAGTATCAGTCACTTCTTTGTAACAGTACATCCAGTCAGTATCAGTCACTTCTTTGTAACAATATCCAGTCAGTATCAGTCACTTCTTTGTAACAGTACATCCAGTCAGTATCAGTCACTTCTTTGTAACAGTACATCCAGTCAGTATCAGTCACTTCTTTGTAACAATATCCAGTCAGTATCAGTCACTTCTTTGTAACAGTACATCCAGTCAGTATCAGTCACTTCTTTGTTACAGTACATCCAGTCAGAATCAGTCACTTCTTTGTAACAATATCCAGTCAGTATCAGTCACTTCTTTGTAACAATATCCAGTCAGTATCAGTCACTTCTTTGTTACAGCACATCCAGTCAGAATCAGTCACTTCTTTGTAACAGTACATCCAGTCACTATCAGTCAATTCTTTGTAACAATATCCAGTCAGTATCAGTCACTTCTTTGTAACAATATCCAGTCAGTATCAGTCACTTCTTTGTAACAGCACATCCAGTCAGTATCAGTCACTTCTTTGTAACAGCACATCCAGTCAGTATCAGTCACTTCTTTGTAACAGCACATCCAGTCAGTATCAGTCACTTCTTTGTAACAGTACATCCAGTCAGTATCAGTCACTTCTTTGTAACAGCACATCCAGTCAGTATCAGTCACTTCTTTGTAACAGTACATCCAGTCAGTATCAGTCACTTCTTTGTAACAATATCCAGTCAGTATCAGTCACTTCTTTGTAACAGTACATCCAGTCAGTATCAGTCACTTCTTTGTAACAGTACATCCAGTCAGTATTAGTCACTTCTTTGTAACAATATCCAGTCAGTATCAGTCACTTCTTTGTAACAATATCCAGTCAGTATCAGTCACTTCTTTGTAACAATATCCAGTCAGTATCAGTCACTTCTTTGTAACAATATCCAGTCAGTATCAGTCACTTCTTTGTAACAATATCCAGTCAGTATCAGTCACTTCTTTGTAACAATATCCAGTCAGTATCAGTCACTTCTTTGTAACAGCACATCCAGTCAGTATCAGTCACTTCTTTGTAACAGCACATCCAGTCAGTATCAGTCACTTCTTTGTAACAGCACATCCAGTCAGTATCAGTCACTTCTTTGTAACAGTACATCCAGTCAGTATCAGTCACTTCTTTGTAACAATATCCAGTCAGTATCAGTCACTTCTTTGTAACAGTACATCCAGTCAGTATCAGTCACTTCTTTGTAACAGTACATCCAGTCAGTATTAGTCACTTCTTTGTAACAATATCCAGTCAGTATCAGTCACTTCTTTGTAACAATATCCAGTCAGTATCAGTCACTTCTTTGTAACAATATCCAGTCAGTATCAGTCACTTCTTTGTAACAGCACATCCAGTCAGTATCAGTCACTTCTTTGTAACAGCACATCCAGTCAGTATCAGTCACTTCTTTGTAACAGCACATCCAGTCAGTATCAGTCACTTCTTTGTAACAGCACATCCAGTCAGTATCAGTCACTTCTTTGTAACAGTACATCCAGTCAGTATCAGTCACTTCTTTGTAACAATATCCAGTCAGTATCAGTCACTTCTTTGTAACAGTACATCCAGTCAGTATCAGTCACTTCTTTGTAACAGTACATCCAGTCAGTATTAGTCACTTCTTTGTAACAATATCCAGTCAGTATCAGTCACTTCTTTGTAACAGTACATCCAGTCAGTATCAGTCACTTCTTTGTAACAATATCCAGTCAGTATCAGTCACTTCTTTGTAACAATATCCAGTCAGTATCAGTCACTTCTTTGTAACAATATCCAGTCAGTATCAGTCACTTCTTTGTAACAGTACATCCAGTCAGTATCAGTCACTTCTTTGTAACAATATCCAGTCAGTATCAGTCACTTCTTTGTAACAATATCCAGTCAGTATCAGTCACTTCTTTGTAACAATATCCAGTCAGTATCAGTCACTTCTTTGTAACAATATCCAGTCAGTATCAGTCACTTCTTTGTAACAGTACATCCAGTCAGTATCAGTCACTTCTTTGTAACAATATCCAGTCAGTATCAGTCACTTCTTTGTAACAATATCCAGTCAGTATCAGTCACTTCTTTGTAACAATATCCAGTCAGTATCAGTCACTTCTTTGTAACAATATCCAGTCAGTATCAGTCACTTCTTTGTAACAGTACATCCAGTCAGTATCAGTCACTTCTTTGTAACAGTACATCCAGTCAGTATCAGTCACTTCTTTGTAACAATATCCAGTCAGTATCAGTCACTTCTTTGTAACAATATCCAGTCAGTATCAGTCACTTCTTTGTAACAATATCCAGTCAGTATCAGTCACTTCTTTGTAACAATATCCAGTCAGTATCAGTCACTTCTTTGTAACAATATCCAGTCAGTATCAGTCACTTCTTTGTAACAATATCCAGTCAGTATCAGTCACTTCTTTGTAACAGCACATCCAGTCAGTATCAGTCACTTCTTTGTAACAGCACATCCAGTCAGTATCAGTCACTTCTTTGTAACAGCACATCCAGTCAGTATCAGTCACTTCTTTGTAACAGTACATCCAGTCAGTCTCAGTCACTTCTTTGTAACAATATCCAGTCAGTATCAGTCACTTCTTTGTAACAGTACATCCAGTCAGTATCAGTCACTTCTTTGTAACAGTACATCCAGTCAGTATTAGTCACTTCTTTGTAACAATATCCAGTCAGTATCAGTCACTTCTTTGTAACAATATCCAGTCAGTATCAGTCACTTCTTTGTAACAATATCCAGTCAGTATCAGTCACTTCTTTGTAACAATATCCAGTCAGTATCAGTCACTTCTTTGTAACAATATCCAGTCAGTATCAGTCACTTCTTTGTAACAATATCCAGTCAGTATCAGTCACTTCTTTGTAACAGCACATCCAGTCAGTATCAGTCACTTCTTTGTAACAGCACATCCAGTCAGTATCAGTCACTTCTTTGTAACAGCACATCCAGTCAGTATCAGTCACTTCTTTGTAACAATATCCAGTCAGTATCAGTCACTTCTTTGTAACAGTACATCCAGTCAGTATCAGTCACTTATTTGTAACAGTACATCCAGTCAGTATCAGTCACTTCTTTGTAACAGCACATCCAGTCAGTATCAGTCACTTCTTTGTAACAGTACATCCAGTCAGTATCAGTCACTTCTTTGTAACAGTACATCCAGTCAGTATCAGTCACTTCTTTGTAACAATATCCAGTCAGTATCAGTCACTTCTTTGTAACAATATCCAGTCAGTATCAGTCACTTCTTTGTAACAATATCCAGTCAGTATCAGTCACTTCTTTGTAACAATATCCAGTCAGTATCAGTCACTTCTTTGTAACAATATCCAGTCAGTATCAGTCACTTCTTTGTAACAATATCCAGTCAGTATCAGTCACTTCTTTGTAACAGTACATCCAGTCAGTATCAGTCACTTCTTTGTAACAATATCCAGTCAGTATCAGTCACTTCTTTGTAACAGTACATCCAGTCAGTATCAGTCACTTCTTTGTAGGGAACTGGATCCAAATTAATGCAATACCGGTCAAATATTTGACTGATGACTCTTTTACCGAGATAACTGATTGTGTCCTTGTTCCCTGCACAACAGCAAATGGAGGAGGTGTGGCGCGAGGCGAGGTGGATCATGGACGCTCTGCAGTATGCCCGCTACAAGCAGCCGACGGGGGGCATCTCCCTGGCATGGATCATCAACTTCTCCAAGGACGTGCTGCCAGAAAAGCCTCCCTCCACCTCCTCTCAGCCAGACTTCATGCCCTCCCCCCCGCCTTCCCCCGAACCCTGCCGCAAGCACTCCGGTCAGACAAGCATCACCTCTCATAGAATAGAGACTGGGGTTATATGACGCTGTTATAAAGATGTAGTTTACAAAACGTATACCTTATTACAGAATAATGCTGTATTAAAGTATGCCACCAAGCTGACTGAGGTGTGGAACAGAAGGAGGTTTGATATTAAACAGCTATAAAAGACACAAGAGACTTTTTACAAACACATCTGATGCCTGTCAATAAAAAGCCACTGTATACTGTCTACACTACAGTAGCAGTCAAGCTGATTGAAGGTGCTGGTTTTCATGATCTTAAAGCTGCTATGATCTAAAGGCTTATTGTTTCCTACTGTAGATAAATAGAAATAGTGAAGTTGATCTTATGTATGCATCTCTTTCCAAAGCCTTTCCATCAAAGCAAAGGGCAGCTACTTTAAAGAATCTAAAATATACGATAGTTTTTTGGTCACTGCATAATTCATGTGTGTTATTCCATAGTTTTGATGTCTTGAAAAATAGTAAAAAATAAAGAAAATGCATGCGTCCAAACTTTTGACCGGTAGTGTTAAACACCACATTTTCCCACACCATCCTGTAGATTTCGCCGGTCTGTCAGATGAGGAGGGCTCCTCCGAGGTGTTCCTCACCACCGACAGTGACTATGACTCCAGCCGTGCCCAGAGCCCCCGCGAGCTGGACCTGCTGCCCTCGTCCCCCCTCTCGTCCTACGCACCCCTAGAGCCTCGCGGCTTCCTGCGCAGCGACGGCAGCGGCTCCCTAGGAGGGACGGGCATCGGAGGAGGCGGGGGAACGCTAAGGGGCTCCACCCCGGACGTCCTGCAGGCCTCGGACCCGCAGCTTGGCAGGGAGAGTGAGAGGTGCGGGCTGGGTGGCTCTGGGAGGGAAAGGCGTAGGGGGGCCCCGGAACTGTTTGACAGTGACTTCATCCTGCCCAGCAGGCAGATCGAGCTGCTGCGCATCACAGAGAAGAGGCAGGCCTTCTGCGTGAGAACCAGCAGCTTGGAGTTCCCCTCCGCCATTTCACAGCCCTGCCCCGCCACCCGCTGGCACCGGCCCTCCTCTGTGGACCGGTGCTGCTCGGCCGAGCGCTGCCCGCCTCGCCCCCCGCCCGCCCGCACCCTGTCAGAGGACAGCGGTACCCAGAGGCTCTCCTCCCCCTCACCTGGCGCCCACAGGAAAGGCTGGCACGCCACTCTCAGAGTGTACCCACAGTACCGCACAGGCCTGCCAAAAGAGACCAGTGTCAAGGTACAGTGGAGGGATATGTTTGGACATTTAAACGTCGACCACTTTAAAACGTATACAAAAAAGTATTTTGTCCACAAAAGCTGACTGACTACTTCTGCTCCTCTCTCTCAGCTCCGCGTGACCCCGGGCACTTCGGCGCGGGAGATGGTGCAGCTGGTGGTGCAGGAGATGAACGGCGTGTCACGGCGCCTCCTGCTGGGCAGCAGCAGCAGCAGCAACGAGCAGGAGCAGTGTGTGTGTTACAGCCCCGAGCAGCTGCAGCACTTCGGCCTGGTGCTGGTGGTGGAGGACAGAGAGAAGTGGCTTCAGGATGACTTCTGTCCCCTGGAGCTGCAGAACCCGTGGCTGAGGGGCAAGCTGTGCGTTCGCATCAAGGAGTACTCCCCGCTGGCGCTCAAATACAGCCGCGCCACCACAGTGTGACATTCAACTCTCTTCTCTGATTGTGGCGTTACCGCCCACTACTGCGGCGTTACCACCCACTACTGTGGCGTTACCGCCCACTACTGCGGCGTTACCGCCCACTACTGCGGCGTTACCGCACACTACTGCGGCGTTACCGCCCACTACTGCGGCGTTACCGCACACTACTGCGGCGTTACCGCCCACTACTGCGGTGTTACCGCCCACTACTGCGGTGTTACCGCCCACTACTGCAGCTACAAAATGTTTGTATATATATATTATATATATATACATATTTCTGGTTGCGTTATTGTTTTCTGAATGCTGCTCTGAGATGTTTCCATGAAGCCTGTTCTCCCAAACTTAAAGGACCTTTTTATATGAACATCTGAGATCCTCATATGGACCAAAATGAACAATAACAAACTGGAACAAAAGACAAAACCGTTTTTGTGCCGTCAGACATTTTATTGGGCAAAAGGGAAGTGACGGTGAGGAAAATGAATGGCGCGTCACTCCGGCCTCTGGCGTGATCGATGCCAGCACGTTGGGCAGCGCACGTTGGACAGCGCACGTTGGGCAGCGCACGTTGGGCAGCGCACGTTGCCAAAACGACACGGGCAGCATCATCGCCTCCCCAGCCGCACGCGGACACGGCTTTTCCTATGAACTCTCTCATTGTGTCATTCCCAAAGAGCTGTCGGCTGCAGCCGCCCGGACCCATGATCCCAGGATGTGGGCTCTGGACCCGGCCCAGAGGGCAGGAAGGAAGGGGAAGGATGGGGGGGAAGAGCAGAGGGGGGCTGGCGTCTCTACTTGGGGACGCAACCGACCCGACGATTTGGCCCATCGGCCTGTCACTCAACCGCTCTTTGCCACTGTGCTGTCTGGTAGTGTGAGAGCCAGCAGCCCAGGGAGAGAGAGAGAGAGAGAGGGGAGGAGGGTGGAGGGAGAGAGAGAGAGAGGGGAGGAGGGTGGAGGGAGAGAGAGAGAGAGGGGAGGAGGGTGGAGGGAGAGAGAGAGAGGGGAGGAGGGTGGAGGCTGCGTCTTTTAGAACCTGGCACTGACTCTCTGGTGCTCCTTTTCTCCTGCTTCTTCTGCAGGAACAAATGGCCTGTATAGTAGTCATACAGTCATACTGTAGCTAATATGATCATCTCATCCAGTGAAGTTACACGAAGTCAAGCCAGCCAATTTTGATTTAAAGAGAGAAAAGACCAGCAGCAATACTTGACTCTTTTTCTTTCTCTAATTGATTGGGAAAGCATGTAAATCTTCCAGAATTCTGCTGATGACATCTGAAGTACTGTAGTCCTGCTGTGCTAAATGTTAACCGGTTCAGTGTTCTTGTTGTGTTTTCCGTTAATAACCATGGTATTCCCAGTTCCATCAGAAAATGGCGCCCGTCAGCCTAGGGCAGGGTGTCCCAAAAGTCCTCTTCTGTTAAAGGGATGGCAGGTCGTTAAGCAATGCTTGTGCAAATGACATGCAGTAGATTACACATTGTCTCCTAACGGTTTTATAATAGCTATAATAACTTGGTGTAGAGGATTTAAACACAGGATGTTTCAAACAAATTACAATATTTATAGCCCCAATGACTTGGAGCAGCATCGCTAACAAACACTTCAAACACAATTATGTGGCCAGTATTTCAATAACCAGTGGTGGGTAGAGTACTGAAAGTCTATACTCGAATAAAATTACATTTACTCCCATAAAGTACATGGTTAATAAATTACTCAAAGTACTAGTTACTTTACATTTTAATATGTTTCAGGTGTGCTGGCCAGTGCAAAATAATGGGGGGCAAAAACAGCACTTGTTGATCAAACTTTTTAAAATTAAGTAAAGGAGGTAGGCTAATCAAGCAAATAAGGATAGCCTACCGGTGGTTTTCAACATGGCAGCAAATCATGAATTGAATTGAATTGAATTCATGAATTGTGAAACGTTACCATGATTTAATTGACAACTAATAGAAAATGTAGAAGAATGACTGTTTTGATCATAGTTGATCTCTCTACCTACAATACAGATAGACATGGACATTTGATTCAGTACAAAATCATATTTACTGTAATAACAACAAATGTTCTGAGATTTGGGTTCTAGAGAAGTCAAATGGGCGGTCCTTGGCTCAAATGTGCAGTAAATTAGGGGTCCATGGTATGAAAACGGTTGAGAGTCACTGGCCTATAACACCATCCCAGAGCCGTATAATAGAAGAGTTCCGACATCTCCATTCACTCCAATGGACCAGTTTTTTTCCAGGAAGTAGAAAGTGGAACTCTTGAGTAAAAGAAGCAGCACTGTTGAGTTGCAGCAAAATAGACAGTTTGTGTTGTACTTTGAAAGGGTTTTTCATCCCTTGAATCAAATTGTACATTATCAGCTTTATTTTAGCATGCAAAAGTAGCGCGAGGCCCATTCCTGGCTGTTCATTGGCTAATGAGTCTCGCATTTTGGTCCTCCGCTGACGCCACTCTCTTACTAGAGGACACTACACCATCCCATCCTCTCTAACCCTCTCTTCCTCACCTACCCTTCTCTTTCTCCATGGTCCTATCTGTCCCAGTGTGGACAAATATAGTGAAGTAAAAAGTAGATTACTGGCTCAAAAATATACTCGAGTAAAGAGTAGAAGTACAGTAAAAAAATAAATAACATGAATAGTACTTGTAGTAACATGTAGTACTTGTATAGTTACTAGTCCTTGTAACTTACTACCCACCCCTGTCAATAACCAAAACATATGTGCTTTTTGGATGGATGGAGCACATGATTAACCAGGCTTCTTAAAAACCTGAACTATCCCTTTAATATGATTTGGGGAAACTGGGCCATTTTTGGGTTCCTCTGAGTCAGGACCAACAGGTGAGGCAGGACATTTTATTTGGGTCAAATCAATTTGCAGAATTTCTTCCAGTCTTTTATTTAAAAAGTGTATTGTCTTACTGATGAGAAGTAAGAACAATGAGACGGCCTGTTAACTCAGCCTAAATGCATTTATTTGGTCTCATTTATAAAGTATTTAACATGTATATGTTTTCAATAACATGTGCATAAAACAAAGTTATGATTGATCAAACATATAGACTGTTTTCATGGAATTGTCAGTCCTGCCCTATAATAGGACAGAATTGACAGGACTGCTACAGTAGCAAACGCTGCAACAGGAAGTCAGCTGGCTTTCAATTTAGATTGTTTATGTCGTCAAGTTAAATCGGTCCATCTCTATCCTCTAGTCTACTATCTCTTTGAAGTGGCTGGTTTACCAATTCAAGGTCATTTATTAAGGTGATGTGGAGCTGACAGTAAAAATGGTCAGGAATGTTCATTTATGCACAAAGTGTCTCTTCTCATGATTGATAAGGGCCAGGCCTGTTGTGAATCAGGTCATGATTGATAAGGGCCAGGCCTGTTGTGAATCAGGTCATGATTGATAAGGGCCAGGCCTGTTGTGAATCAGGTCATGATGGATAAGGGCCAGGCCTGTTGTGAATCAGGTCATGATTGATAAGGGCCAGGCCTGTTGTGAATCAGGTCATGATTGATAAGGGCCAGGCCTGTTGTGAATCAGGTCATGATTGATAAGGGCCAGGCCTGTTGTGA
Organism: Poromitra crassiceps; assembly: GCF_964638095.1. Taxonomy (NCBI): domain Eukaryota; kingdom Metazoa; phylum Chordata; class Actinopteri; order Beryciformes; family Melamphaidae; genus Poromitra; species Poromitra crassiceps. The sequence goes on along the minus strand of NC_139626.1, from coordinate 31,300,694 downwards.
ATCAGGTCATGATGGATAAGGGCCAGGCCTGTTGTGAATCAGGTCATGATTGATAAGGGCCAGGCCTGTTGTGAATCAGGTCATGATTGATAAGGGCCAGGCCTGTTGTGAATCAGGTCATGATTGATAAGGGCCAGGCCTGTTGTGAATCAGGTCATGATTGATAAGGGCCAGGCCTGTTGTGAATCAGGTCATGATTGATAAGGGCCAGGCCTGTTGTGAATCAGGTCATGATTGAATGTGTTCGTGGTTGTAAGCCTGCAGTGACTGTAGCATTGTAGGCTCAGTAGAACCTACACAATGATATATAACCTCCTGTTATATACTGTAGGTAGCAGGGGCTTCTTTAACCTGATAAGAGTGTTTACAAAATTATGTTTCCTCCGATCCCCCCAAAAATGTGTTTAGGTGTAACTACTGTATAGAAAAAAGTCTTAGCAACTGATGTTATGAGTTGTAATTGGTTTGACGTATGGTTTGAACTCTTGCGCTTAGATGTCTTCTTTATTCACATTGTTAAAAGCGGTTTTTACAAGGGCCAACTGCACAGCCACAAACCCCACCATGTGCATAGACAGGACCAGGGGTTGAATGTACTGTATCTGCTCTAAATGTGAAAGTGAATGTGGGGCTGTCAACGCTCGAGAGGTCAAAGGTCAATGAGGCTATAGACGCTTGTCTGTCTCAAGAGTGGGCTGGGAGGGGAGGGGCTTACATATATAAACTCCCTCTTTACAAGGAGCCGTTGGCAGATCCATCAGGCGAAGTCATGAAGGAGACATCACGTCACTTTTTTTAAAATCTATTTTTATTGAACAATAAATGAATATTACAAAATAAAAGCCATGGTTGTTTATGTGGGTTTTCTTCTCTTTTTACACATTGTAGGAAGTCGCTAACTTTCACATTTTGCCGCGCTGAACAATAACAGAGGTTTTTATTTGACATTGGCTCTTTTTTTAATACTTCCTGTTTCAGAGATAGTCCATTTTGGTTACATTAGGCCCTCATTTGTATTCTACATTGTCATAGTTCAAAAGCTGAAAGCCCCACTAGATTCAAAGATATTTTTTGGCACACCTCACCAACCATAAGGAGCATAACAAGGTTATATTTCAAGTGTGGCAGAGCAGATTTTCCTCTGAGCTTATTCTTTTAGTTTGGAGTTTCAGCCACATGTACGATACACCCCCTCAAGTCGTCCACTTGCCTGATATGAATAAGAATAAATGACAAATAGAGGTCACTTGTTCCTACACATGCTGTACTGCAGTGACCTCATCAGTGTTGATGAAAAGTGAACGATGGGCAGCTGCAGAGAGAAGCTAAGTGGCTAAGCAATGGCTGCAATCACCAGCAATGAACAATGATGCTACTATTGCCGGTTCTGAGGGAGTCATTTTGTAACCGTTTCAAAATGGACTTCAGCGTTGGGGGCAGGAAAATAGTGACATCTTCACCAGTGATTTGCCTTGCCTCCGCCTGAGGTTCACAACGGTGTACTGCCCAATTTTTTTTATTTTTTTTACAAACTTATCACTGAAAACAGAGAAGGGGGGGGGATACTTTCACAAGAGACTGACAGTTTTCTACACTCAGCTCTGTCACCCTTAATAAATACCAGCATTCCATATGGACAATTTGTGAGGCTGAAATAACTATTTTCCAGACTGGGTCATCTATATTTAGACATATAAACCTAAGATCTTAAGCTTGGGATAAAATATTGTCTCCATCTGCAAAATGTCAACTTTTCAGAACTAAGAAAAGCAGTAATGTTTTTCGCTTGATGGCAAAATTCATCTCTGAGTTTATCCAATGGCTTTTCAAAAGGTTTCATGAGCCCAAGATGTCCATATAATCATACAAATGAAAACATAAAAATCACAAATGTTCCTATCCAAAATATATATGTATGTATGTATGTATGTATTTATTTAAAAAAAACTCTCGTAACGGACAAGCCCGTCTTTTATCGTCACACGAACACCACAATACATGCATGCGGCCACAACACACTCATGCTGACGGTGGCCGGTGAAAAGTGTCCTCTGCATTTAACCCATCCAGGCATGTCCTTTCCTCCGAGGGGCAGGCCAGGAGCAGTGGTCGCTTTCTCGTACAGCGCCCGGGGACCAACTTCGGATGTTGTCGTCACTGGTCAGATGACGATGACGATCTGATCTTCTGCATGTTTTTAGTGGGGGGGGTTATATACGGAGGAACCCCCTGGGGGAGCACGGGGAGAACATGCAAACTCCACACAGAGAGAAAGGCCCTTACGACGAGATAACCCACCTGGGCAGTAGGCACTGAAGATATGGGGGGGAACACAACCACAGTGCCCACAGTGTCCCAGGCGAGAATCGAACCCAGGACCTTCCAACTGTGAGGCGACAGCGCTTACCACTGCGCCACCGTACCCCATTTATTTGTGTGTGTGTGTGTGAGTGTCTGTATGTAGCATATTATAATTCGAAATAATCAAAGAATTTTGACCATATCCAACAACATTCTCTGCTTCTCTGTGGCCACTGTCAACACACCAGAATTGAATGTGGGTAGATCTGATCTGGGTCATATTTTGGGTAAATCTGTTGTTACGGTCACTCTTTTTCAGAGCAGATATGGTCCCTTCAGCGTAGATATGATAAGTGTTTATTTCTATATACTTTTTTAAGTACAGTAACAAAGTATTTGTACTTAGTTACTTCCCATCTCTGGACAAAGCACACGACCAAATGTGGAACTGGTCCAAGCCCAAGCCGCACAGAACAGATAGCGGGAGGAGAACTAGAAGATACAACTTGTGAGTTACATTTCCCCCGAACGCAGAAAGATCACTTACACATTAGTTACACAATCAAGTCAAGTGCATACACATAGGGAAGGAGGATATACATCTATGCATCTTTGTATGAATAAATAACAGTTGACCATGCACAGCTCTGTGTTATTACATTCTAATAGTATGCACCATGGTTAGTTGAATCATCCTTGCTTGCTTTGTGCCTGGCTGGCCAGGTTGCTTTCGACAGGCTCATATCACAGCGCGCCCTTGCTAGCGCCATGTTTTTTTCCTCCAGCCCTTGAGCAAATAAAACGCTGCGTGCTTCCCTGTCAACAGATCCTACAAACACTAATGTGCAGATGGACACACAAATAAACACACACACACACACACACACGCAGGAGTCTTAATATATAGATGTGCAAATGCACGGTATACCATCTAGAAGATTGACACTTTCATACTATGCCCAAACAGAAGCACGCACACACACTTTTCCAACCAGCATATCGTACACAAATCATGCCATTATGGATCCTAGCCAACACACTAGGCCTTTAAGAGAAGCCCTTTACCGTTTATTGACAGTAACTTAAGAATTGTACTGGAATTCTGACACCTCCTAATTTTAAACCTTCAGACTCCGGGAGGACCCGTGCTAAATATAACCTGCTGGCATATCTCCAAATACTTAGAAAGAAAACATTCCCAAAAGGCCGTGAATAGTGGCGATTCACGCTCATAAAAGAGATTCAGAGTGGAGCGTGCTTTCGCTGGGGCGCAGTGACCCGTGACTCGTCAAAAAAATCTGCAGCCGAGCCGTGACAGGGAGAGATGTGTATCTGCAGCAGAGCTGTGACAGGGAGAGATGTGTATCTGCAGCAGAGCCGTGACAGGGAGAGATGTGTATCTGCAGCAGAGCTGTGACAGGGAGATATGTGTATCTGCAGCAGAGCTGTGACAGGGAGAGATGTGTATCTGCAGCAGAGCCGTGAGGGAGAGATGTGTATCTGCAGCAGAGCTGTGACAGGGAGAGATGTGTATCTGCAGCAGAGTCGTGACAGGGAGAGATGTGTATCTGCAGCAGAGCTGTGACAGGGAGAGATGTGTATCTGCAGCAGAGCTGTGACAGGGAGAGATGTGTATCTGCAGCAGAGCCGTGACAGGGAGAGATGTGTATCTGCAGCAGAGCTGTGACAGGGAGAGATGTGTATCTGCAGCAGAGTCGTGACAGGGAGAGATGTGTATCTGCAGCAGAGCCGTGACAGGGAGAGATGTGTATCTGCAGCAGAGTCGTGACAGGGAGAGATGTGTATCTGCAGCAGAGCTGTGACAGGGAGAGATGTGTATCTGCAGCAGAGCTGTGACAGGGAGAGATATGTATCTGCAGCAGAGCAGTGACAGGGAGAGATGTGTATCTGCAGCAGAGCCGTGACAGGGAGAGATGTGTATCTGCAGCAGAGCCGTGACAGGGAGAGATGTGTATCTGCAGCAGAGCCGTGACAGGGAGAGATGTGTATCTGCAGCAGAGCCGTGACAGGGAGAGATGTGTATCTGCAGCAGAGCCATGACAGGGAGAGATGTGTATCTGCAGCAGAGCTGTGACAGGGAGAGATATGTATCTGCAGCAGAGCAGTGACAGGGAGAGATGTGTATCTGCAGCAGAGCTGTGACAGGGAGAGATATGTATCTGCAGCAGAGCAGTGACAGGGAGAGATGTGTATCTGCAGCAGAGTTGTGACAGGGAGAGATGTGTATCTGCAGCAGAGCCGTGACAGGGAGAGATGTGTATCTGCAGCAGAGCTGTGACAGGGAGAGATGTGTATCTGCAGCAGAGCTGTGACAGGGAGAGATGTGTATCTGCAGCAGAGCTGTGACAGGGAGAGATGTGTATCTGCAGCAGAGCCGTGACAGGGAGAGATGTGTATCTGCAGCAGAGCTGTGACAGGGAGAGATGTGTATCTGCAGCAGAGCTGTGAGGGAGAGATGTGTATCTGCAGCAGAGCCGTGAGGGAGAGATGTGTATCTGCAGCAGAGCCGTGACAGGGAGAGATGTATATCTGCAGCAGAGCCGTGACAGGGAGAGATGTATATCTGCAGCAGAGTCGTGACAGGGAGAGATGTGTATCTGCAGCAGAGCCGTGACAGGGAGAGATGTATATCTGCAGCAGAGTCGTGACAGGGAGAGATGTGTATCTGCAGCAGAGCCGTGACAGGGAGAGATGTGTATCTGGTGCGAATCATTTGATAGGTGATTTCGTCAGCACTTCCACTGGCAGAGGAGCAGCAGCCAGAGGCTGTTAAGCTCTG
>NC_139626.1:31288093-31290593 GCF_964638095.1 Poromitra crassiceps | reverse complement strand
GTGTGTCCACACTGCGGAGAGGATAGGAGCTGACTGACTGATAGGCTATCAAACTTTTGTGGGGAGAAATACATTTAAAACTAGTCAGATATGACTTGAATGCCACTTGTAAAATAAATCACCCACAGTGATTGACGACGGTGCGACCACTATTTTGACTGCCTCATTTTTGGCACAATGCCACCCCTCGTTGTCGGAATGGACTCTGTTAAAACGGCATGTTTTTGAATGGAGTTTGGTTACAAATTCGCTAAAGCTGTCTCCTATCACATTTCTTGTTTTTGATACATGCTACCGCCCCCCCCCCCCCCCCCCGCCCACTGGCAGACCCCTCATGTTTAGAAAGGCAACACCTGAAAATATCCTGCTTTCTCTAGCCTGACATGATCCAGACTTCATGTTTAAAAGGCACTCATGGGTCTGAGACTACCCCCTAGCCTAGTCAGAGATCTGGACCTGAGACTACCCCCTAGCCTAGTCACAGATCTGGACCTGAGACTACCCCCTAGCCTAGTCAGAGATCTGGACCTGAGACTACCCCCTAGCCTAGTCACAGATCTGGACCTGAGACTACCGCCTAGCCTAGTCAGAGATCTGGACCTGAGACTACCCCCTAGCCTAGTCACAGATCTGGACCTGAGACTACCCCCTAGCCTAGTCACAGATCTGGACCTGAGACTACCCCCTAGCCTAGTCACAGATCTGGACCTGAGACTACCCCCTAGCCTAGTCACAGATCTGGACCTGAGACTACCCCCTAGCCTAGTCACAGATCTGGACCTGAGACTACCCCCTAGCCTAGTCACAGATCTGGACCTGAGACTACCGCCTAGTCTAGTCACAGATCTGGACCTGAGACTACCCCCTAGCCTAGTCACAGATCTGGACCTGAGACTACCCCCTAGCCTAGTCACAGATCCAGGTCAAAGGAGCATCGCGGGAACACGCATACCGCGGCCAATTATGTTCATACATACACCACCTGGGTAACCTAAGCCGTTTTCACACATGCATACAGGAAAATTGCCTGTAAATCAATATCGGCCATTTCCCGGAATTTCCCTTCACACCTGAGCGCTGACATGTGTGAATATAGCAGGGAAATTGCCTGTATTTGAGGGGGGGGGGCACTGCAGAGCGGGTGGGGAGTGACGTGTGCACATGGATGGGGAATCCTCCTTATTTTGGGGGTCGGCAAAACTCAGATGGTGAAATAAGTTCGCTTGTCACACAATTTCTTTCTCAACAAGCGTTGGGTGGCTTGCAAGACTCAAGCCGCTGCCATTTTCGCTGTCTGTGTCCCTGTCGGGCTGGACTGAAGGACTCTGGCCAGAGTGCGAGCAGAGAGGGGAGGGGGGGGGGGGGGAGCACGCCCACACATGAAGCAGCCATACCGCTCTTCTGACAACCTAGGAACTGATGAAAAGTCAGGCGATGACGCCTGACTTTTATTACTTCTAAGTTCATGTACGTGTCTTTTACTACTTTTAAGTACATTGTACGTGTCTTTTACTACTTTTAAGTACAGTGTATTATATGTGTATTATATGTATTACAGCGATTATACCGGAAAACAACTTTCACACATGAAGGCATTAGACCGCTTTCCGGTCATTTACCGGTAAAAAGCGCATGTGTGAAAACGGCTCTAGATAACTCCTGGATTCTAGGGCATGAACATTTTTTAAAAATAGGAATCCTGCATGCTACTACGCACCCTCGATTTCTAGGGTGGAGACTCTGGAGAGTGCCCGTGATGTCACAGTTAAACGATTGTGCGCCATCGGCCCTTCAATCACAGTTGCTCGAGTGACATCACTCATGACATCACAACTGCCCGAGTGACATCACAGTTGGCAAATTCACAGTTGACAAACTGTGTCCCCGTACGCAACTGTGCGCCATCGTGCAACTGTGCGCCATCGTGCAACTGTGTGCCATCGGCTCATACTACATCACCGTTGCCTGAGTGACATCACAACTGCCTGAGTGACATCACAGTTGGGCAGCTGTGTGCCGTGCCAACTTTTCTCCCAGGAAGTGATGATGGGGCATGTATAGGAAGTGATGATGGGGCATGTATAGGAAGGTGCAGCGAAGGACTAGCAAGGGCTTTCTTTTGGTTTCACATTGGGTTTCAGGATCCCGCATCTCGTCTGGCAAACAACCTGAAAGCAATTTATTTTCTTTCCCCAGACATCGAGGATCAAATCCATGTTAGTCATTGACATGAAAGGCTCTCAAAATGAAGGGAGGGAGGGAAGAGAAAAACACCAGCTTGGCATGTGTGTGGAGCAATGTGTGTGTGTGTGTGTGTGTGTGTGTGTGTGTGTGTGTGTGTGTGTCTGTGTGTGTGTGTGTGTGTGTGTGTGTGTGTGTGTGTACTGGCTGAGCTCGGAGGATTTGGGCACCTCAGAAGAAAAGAGCAAGCTAATAAAGGCAGGGAGATCCAAAGAGGAGACGGACTGGGAGCTGGAGACGGACTGGGAGCTGGAGACGG
>NC_139626.1:31275593-31280593 GCF_964638095.1 Poromitra crassiceps | reverse complement strand
ATCAGAGTGAGAGAGGAGGCCGTATTTAAACGGACCGCCTGATTGTGAGAATGGCTGTGATTGGTGAATGAAGCGCATGACTTCCATGTCTCAAATGAACTCACTTGAGGCTTCATTGCGCACTTCCGCTTGACTACGAACACGTAGCATAACTTCTAGCATTATGCTTGATGTTGGTTTATATTGCAAACATCACCGTTAGGTTGTCAAGTTTGTGTAACGTTATCCTACAGTAGATACTCAAATTCGTTAGTTAATAGTAGCAACATGCTGACGTGCACTCACCCTGCCAAGCTGGCTGCAACAATTCCATTATCATCTACCGTTTCATCCACATCACAGCCACTTCTTGCCATTTGTGTCTGGCGTGGTTTAACGCTAATTTCTCCAGTTATTCTGTTGACAGCCTGTCGTTGTAGATATTTGAGACCTGGGTAGCTAGCTAGCAGATTAGCCGTTACCTTACCGCCTCGTCTGTTCTTATGCAAAAATCCATGTTCTTTTTAACTTTTCCTCAGTAGGAAAGCCATGAAACGATAAATAATGCTGTTTGTTCTTTGAATTTGATCAAAAATGCACACTACATGCACGAGTGGTTTTACACAGCGAGTGAATGCTGCGGGTGGAGCTAGCTGAAGTGCACATTCACATTTTTTGGGGTGGCGACCATGTTTGTGAAATAGGCCTATTGGCTCGTACTACATCACAGTTGCTCGAGTGACATCACTGATGACATCACAATTGCCCAAGTGACATCACTGATGACCTCACAAATCGTGACTGACACCGAGCCCACAGACAGACACCATCCACTTAGCCAATTTTAACTAATACTGTGAGCAAGTAGGCTATAGTATAGTAGTTCAGTTCCTTACAGCACACATGACTGTTAACAGCGACTGCATGGGAATTTTCATTGTTTTTGTTGTGGCGGTGCAGCGGCGGCAGCGGCGGCGGCGTGTATTTCTGTTTGTTGTTGTTTTGTTGTTGCCCTTTTTGTTTTAAATAAAGACTATTAATCGCAAAACATAAACAGTAGCCAACAGGTGACTTTCCAATGACAGGATGGCCTTCTTGACCGTTACCTCACTCCGTTACGACATTACGACAGTCTGGATTCCCTTTCTGTGTCAGCGTTGCATGTTGGGATACGTCGGCTCCAGCCTGTCGCAAACCATGAGAGTGATTACGCTGCTAGAGAACATGAGAGTGATTACGCTGCTAGAGAACACCCAGCAAGCATTTCACAATGTGCAGGAAGAGGCCAAGCTGATCGTCAACTCAAACAAGCACAACATCTTCACAAGATGACATCTTGGCACTGACAATGTCTCAACTTTCATTCTGTCACTAGAACGTTTGTAGGAACGACTGACAGAGATACATGATGGATGCATGCACAGGGACGTTACACATTCACCAGACAACGTTAGACACAAGAACACACACACACACACACACACACACACACACACACACATGCACGCACGCACGCACGCACGCACACACACACACACACACACACACACACACACACACCAGCTGCTGTCCTGTTAGCACCTGTGTGTGAGCGCTGTGGTGCAGTGAACTGTCTGCTGGAGCCAGTCAGGCAGTCACCAGGCCTGACAGGAGAGCGAGAGAGAGGAGAGGAGAGGAGAAAAGAGGGGGAGAAAGAGAGAGAGGAGAGAAGAGTGAGAGAGGAGAGAGAGAGAAGAGGGGAGGAGAGGAGAGAGAGAAGAGAGGAGGAGAGGTTCAGAGAGATAAGAGGGGAGGAGAAGAGTGAGAGAGAAGGGGAGGAGAGAGAGAGAGAGAAGAGGGAAGAGAGAGAGGAGACGAGAGGAGGAGAGGAGAGAGAGAAGAGAGGACAGAGAGAAGAGAGGAGAGAGAGAAGAGAGGAGGAGAGGACAGAGAGAGAAGGGAGGAGGAGAGGATAGAGAGAGAAGAGAGGAGGAGAGGAGAGAGAGAAAAGAGGGGAGGAGAGGAGAGAGAGAAGAGAGGAGGAGAGGAGAGAGAGAGAAGAGGGGAGGAGAGGAGAGAGAGAAGAGAGGAGAGAGAGAGAAGAGAGGAGGAGAGGACAGAGACAGAAGAGAGGAGGAGAGAGAGAAGAGAGGAGAAGAGGACAGAAAGAGAAGAGGAGGAGAGGATAGAGAGAGAAGAGGGGAGGAGAGGAGAGAGAGAAGAGGGGAGGAGAGGAGAGAGAGAAGAGGGGAGGGGAGGAGAGAGAAGAGAGGAGAAAGAGAGAAGAGAGGAGGAGAGGACAGAAAGAGAAGAGAGGAGGAGAGGATAGAGAGAGAAGAGGGGAGGAGAGGAGAGAGAGAGAAGAGGGGAGGAGAGGAGAGAGAGAAGAGGGGAGGAGAGGAGAGGAGAGAGAGAAGAGGGGAGGGGAGGAGAGAGAGAAGAGAGGAGGAGAGGAGAGAGAGAAGAGGGGAGGGGAGGAGAGAGAGAGAGGTGGAGAGGAGAGAGAGAGAAGAGGGGAGGGGAGGAGAGAGAGAAGAGAGGTGGAGAGGAGAGAGAGAGAAGAGAGGAGGAGAGAGAGAAGAGAGGAGGAGAGGAGAGAGAGAAGAGGGGAGGGGAGGAGAGAGAGAAGAGAGGTGGAGAGGAGAGAGAGAAGAGGGGAGGGGAGGAGAGAGAGAAGAGATGAGGAGAGGAGAGAGAGAAGAGAGGAGGAGAGGAGAGAGAGAAGAGAGGAGGAGAGGAGAGAGAGAGAGAAGAGAGGAGGAGAGGAGAGAGAGAAGAGGGGAGGGGAGGAGAGAGAGAAGAGAAGAGTGAGAGAGAGAGAAGAGCGGAGGAGAGGAGAGAGAGAGGAGAGAGGAGGAGAGGAGAGAGAGAAGAGGGGAGGAGAGGAAAGAGAGAGAAGATGGGAGGAGAGGAGAGAGAAAGAAGAGAGGAGGGGAGGACAGAGAGAGAAGAGAGGAGGGGAGGAGAGGAGAGAGGGAAGGTCAGCACCGCCGCATGCCACAGACAGACTGACGATACTTCAACTGGGCTCCACGCCGGGGACCTGGCTGTAATTACACCACACACACACACACACAGACACGCACGCCACGCACACACACACACACACACACACACACACACACACACACACACACACACACACACACACACACACACACACACACACACACACACACACACACACACACACACACACACACACACACACACACACACACACAACCCCTCTCTGTTACCAGACAGCCTCAGAGAAGGTGCCCAGCTCCTAAATTCTCCCTCTCTCCTCCTTGTTGCAGTTTTTAAAAACACACATCCGCTGCCCTGAACCTGAATAGCCTCAATACATCCCACACCCCATGCAATAGTTTTTTTCGGATGATGGCGAAGGCTGGAGGCACCCTCTCTGCCTGTGATTGGCCTAGCGTCAAACGTTCATCCAATCACATTCGCTTGGCTATCCTGCGTCTCTTTCTACAGCCTGTGGTCAGACAGACAGCAGTTTCGCTGGTCTGGTCTCTGGTTTATAATGCTGCCGCTACTCTTGGCAGTGCACGTGTGTAGCCTACAGACAAATAAAAAAGAAAAGATAAAAGATTAATGAGAATTGATCAAGGGTTATATAAAAACAGTGTCAATGCCCATTTACTCATTCTAACACAAGAGTGACATGTAGTTGAATTGAAATATGTATCAGTATGTTTGCCCAGCCCTTCATTGGGAAATGCAGCTTTAGGGAGTGGGATCGTGGAGATGGTCTTCAGAAACGTTGATGAGATTGACAGTAAGTAAACATTGTTTCAGATACATGGTGTAGTTGTGGAAAAGTGTGTGTGAGTTTGGAAGAGGAGTGCACCACTAGGTGGAGACATGCATTCATAGCAGTGTTGATTTCGTAGACGAAAACTGAGGAAAAATGTTAGTCGACTACCTATTTTCACTGGTGAAAACTAGACTAAATGTTAGTTAGGGAGGGACGAATTGGGAAGAGATCCAATCAGAAGAGAAGAAGAAGTTAAACATCTGTGTCTGTATTGCACATTCAAACCTTAAAACAATTCCAGAATAACAGATTAACATATCTTTACAATAAGTTTGGAAATTCTAATGAACAGTTACGGTTTTCTTTGACTAAGATGAGATGAAAGTACTTAGAACTTAGTCGACGAAAACTTGACTAAATAAAATCAGGATGAGGTTGACTAAATATGATAAGAGTTTAAGAGAAAGTGGATTATAGCTCACTCAGATAAACATGTGAATGTTGTGTGTTATGCAAAGTCCCAACAGCTCATAGCTCAGTCAGCTGAGTGTCACTGTCTCTGTCTGACAGGTAGACTGTTGGTTCGATTCCCGATGGAGGAGACATATTACAGCACTGCCCTGTCTTTAACATCACCAGCGTAGCACCTCCTACAGGCAGATACACAGAGCGACACAGCGCCTCCTACAGATCCACAGAAATGGACACTGTGGACAGACTGCAAAGAGATCCAGACATGTCATATACTGAGTCTAGAGGAGCTTTTCAAAAAGTTATTTTTACACCTAGCAGCAGCCAGGGCATTCAGAGAACACAAAACGTACTTCCGATGTCAGTAAAATTTCAGCTCTCTGTGGTTTTCTGTCTCATAACCCTCAGTTCATGTCTCTGCAGAGGTCAGGGAGGGAGAACAGCCCCCCCCTTGGCGCCAGGTAGTGGCAGCGGAGCGGGAATCAACCCACAACCTCTGGCCCCGGTGTCTCTGTGTGTATTATTCCTTCACACCACCAGCTGCCCTTCACACTCACAGCTCTTCTCCGGGCGCTCTTGTTTCTTCCCTCTGCCTGTCACCGTTCAAAACTGACTGAGGCTCGAACCCACGACCGCAAAAGTGGCTGAGGTCTCAATATTGCAGGCAGCAAGCCTACTCTCTGTGCCACCAAGTCAGTCACGCTCCATACATCCCCACGCCCCATACATCCCCACGCTCCATACATCCCCACGCTCCATACATCCCCACGCTCCATACATCCCCACGCTCCATACATCCCACGCCCAT
>NC_139626.1:31260215-31275393 GCF_964638095.1 Poromitra crassiceps | reverse complement strand
CTCCTGGGTCAGAATGTTTGAACCCGGGGTTTCTCCTGGCTCAGAATGTTTGAACCCGGGTTTCTCCTGGGTCAGAATGTTTGAACCCGGGTTTCTCCTGGCTCAGAATGTTTGAACCCAGGTTTCTCCTGGGTCAGAATGTTTGAACCTGCGTTTCTCCTGGGTCAGAATGTTTGAACCCAGGTTTCTCCTGGGTCAGAATGTTTGAACCTGCGTTTCTCCTGGGTCAGAATGTTTGAACCCAGGTTTCTCCTGGGTCAGAATGTTTGAACCTGCGTTTCTCCTGGGTCAGAATGTTTGAACCCAGGTTTCTCCTGGGTCAGAATGTTTGAACCTGCGTTTCTCCTGGGTCAGAATGGGCGTTTGGCGACGGTGCTCGACAGTAAGCATGATGGAGCTGATCATGCTTACAGTAGTGTCCTGCGTATTTGGCTTTTGGGTTATTGTGTCGTCAGGGTTACCCCCAACACAAATATATCCGTCATTATCAGAGATTTTGGAGCAATGTGTTTTGACAGCACCGCAAGTTTCAGAAATAATCATTTCAATGTACAAATGTGAGATTTTAACTTTGAAATTCTCGAAATTGATACAGTAAAATAAATGAGAAAATGCTTAATTTGGAGTTGGTGTGTCATCAGAGTTGTCCTGATCTCAAATATATCAGAATTGTCAGGACTTATGCAGCAAAGCCATTTGCAGGTACAAATGTGGGACTTTAACTTTGAAATTCTCTACAACTGACCAATGAAGACCCGCCTGTCCTTGTCTTTGTTTGTGGAGCCCAGTGCCAGTCTGTGAAAGTCTATCTTGGCTCTAGACTCAACAGAACACACATGCTGAGGAGAGCGCCGGGCCAGGGAACATCTGTTGTGGTCAGTGGCTGTGGGCAGAGATGGCCTGCGGCAACACAATGGCTTAGCGGTTGGGAGAATGACCTGCGTGCTAGTGCTCGTGTGGTCAGGGTTGACCTACGCTGGACAGAGCTTCTGACAGACATGCGGTCAGGTTTAACATCAACTTAGTGTAGCGATATAAACATGTGTAACGACGTTGTATTCACATGATTTTGTTGCAAAGCTGGAACATTTTTGAAGTGCCACCGTGCAAATCGGGGGGGGGGGGGGGGGTGAATGGTTTTTTGTCTCAAGTATTTATTGCTTTGTACTTTTCCATTTGTCATCTCATGTAAACCAACAGTAACTTATTTAGTAACAGAACACAAGGAGTGTGACTGATTTAACCAGGGTTCCCTTTATTATCATAAATTAGGCTGGGGCGACAGATTACAGGGAATGACAACAATACCTGTATTACAAAATATTCTAACCGTCTTGAAGACTCATAAGTAGTTCAAATGAAAATATATGACTTCACTTAACTGTCCAAATAACTTGTTGATGTCGGCTATGTTCCATTATCACAGCTCTAATATCTCAGCCGTGGCACCATTTGACGCCTTCAACTGGCCAAGTCTGTCCAGAGGAATGTTGAACAGTGAGTATGGCTGTCTGAAGGAGTGTGTGTGTGTGTGTGTGTGTGTGTGTGTGTGTGTGTGTGTGTGTGTGTGTGTGTGTGTGTGTGTGTGCGTGTGCGTGTGCGTGTGTGTGTGTGCGTGTGTGCGTGCGCGCGTGTGTGTGTGTGCGTGTGTGTGTGTGTGTGTTTGTGTGTGCGCACACATGTGAAGCACTGGCAGCTCTCTCTCTCTCTCTTCCTCTCTTGGCTGCGGTGCCACCGAGGAGAAGAAGGCAACAGCGACCCTATTGTGAGCGGTGGGAATTGGGCAGCGGGCCAATGATGTCATCCTGCCATAGGGAAGACCAGGGGGAACGCCCTCCTGGCGTTCGGAATGCACTATTTTTTCCTGTTGTTTTCCGGAAGGCGGCGATCAATTTAATTCCACCCTCATCACTCGCTGGTCCGAGGGGGCGAAGGGAAGGAGGGAGGAGGAGGAGGAGGAGGAGGAGGAGGAGGAGGAGGAGGAGGAGGAGGAGGAGGAGGAGGAGGAGGAGGAGGAGGGTAGAATAGAAAGACGATGGGGGAACTCTCTGGCTCTTCCCAAACGGGCCGGGGCATGCAGCAAATAAAACCAAGAGGGAGGAAAATAAGAAGAGCAGGCAGGGGATGGGCCCGGGCTGTCGAGATTCCTTTTTTTATTTTAATTTTCTGAGATGGGAATAAGGGTAATCACCCTGGAATGCTGTGAGGTCACGTTGCCGGGGATCATTACAGAAGAATGGTGGCGATTCACGGAGAAAGAGGGGGAATAGTTTACGGAAACTAACGCCCCTCTCTCTCCAAGCTACCCCACTGCTCAAAACATTGATTGAGTATAGGGAAACCTGTTCAAAACACTCCCTCTACCACCCCACCCCACCACCACCCATACACCCTCTACCACCCCACCCCACCACCACCCATACACCCTCTACCACCCCACCCCACCACCACCCATACACATATCCCTCACAGAGCGCTGCAGTTGTATGCCGACCTAGCTTCCTTCTCAGGGTACCTACACTATTTTCCATTTCAAAATTCAATACCTTTCCAGACTCAAATTTCCAGAATTCTCTGTCAGACCATATTTCACATGCGAGTACACAAGGGTGTCACTGTGTTGAAAAGTGGTGGGGACATGTCCCCATTGTAAATGACACCTATGGCCACACCACAATTTGGAGGTTTTGGGGTTTGAGCCTCAGTAGCCCCGTTTACATGGGTCCAAAACTCCTACTTATAATCGGATCGATAGGTCAGTCGGATTCAAAATGTCTCATATAAACACCTTCGCCGACCCGATTCACCCGGATCGTTTTAAATTTTCGATCGTATTGAAAGAGGTAGTCTACGCCGATTGATAATCAGCTTGATGCCGCATATAAACGGCTGAATAGAGTGGATTCGGTTGATAGAGTGGATTATTCATTCTGCGCATGCGCTCCCATGCGCTCCTGGCCAAATATCTCTGGAGGATGATTAACTGCTGAGACCGTAGAGCCGCAAATAAATGGAACCACAACACAATAAGCGTCCCCAACAAAACACGACGTGGATCCATTTAGTGCTGCACGATTAATCTAATCGCAATGTCAGCACGTGCGATTACATCACCGCAAAAGTGTGCGATTATTATTATTTGTTCATGTCTTTTTGAGTGTGTGTGTGCCTCCTCTAAACTAACGTTACACGCGACGCAGCAAACACACGTTTCTCTGCCATCACACTGGGCATCAACACTAGTGTAGCGGGAGACTTCTCCATGCACTCCCGCAAATAAGTAATGTTATGCGCAGCAAGGTTCACAAACATAACATCTTACCGAGAGAGGGAGAGAACATCCATGATCGCTAACAGCTAGCTATGCCAATAACTAGCTAGCCGTTCAGAAACGCATCTAAACAGGTGTGTCATTAGCGAGAACGTCAGTAAAGTAAGGAGAGAGCTACAGGTGCTTATGCAGAACTAGTGCATGATTAAGTGCACAGTGGGTAATGATCCGCTGTGATGAAGAATCTAGTGAGATTAACAAGGTTGATAGCAGAGAAAACACTGTCACCTCCAGGCTTCTAACGCTAACTAGTGTCACATGATGCCCTTCATGGTCCCTCGATAAAGTGCAGATGCACGTTACCTCGTCTCTCTCTCAAGAAGCGTCACGTGAGTGTGGCGTTTAAGGCCATCTGTCGCTAAAAATAAAATAAACGAGATGTAGGCTATTATTGTATTACTTGACAGACATGTAACTAACTTTGCAGTCTGAGCCATCTTCTATAGCTGTAACACAGTGCAGTTTCTATTTTTCTAGTGTTTCTTTTTTACATGGTTGGGACAGGCAAATGTCTCAAAATGTTTGTTTTTTTAAAGATAATTTTATTTCAAATTGTTTTATTTATTTAGTTTTAATATATTTTAAATTGTAATATATTTCATGTATTTTATTCTGCGATACGTGAAACCGTGGTATTTCTGTCCAAGTTTATCCTACCGTCAAAAACTCATGCCGGCACATAGATAGGCTACCATTTGTTTATTATATCGCAATCACAATCGCAAATCGCAATATTGTCCACCATCGCTAATCGCACCTTTCCCCCAAATCATGCAGCACTAGATCCATTTTTCCAGAGGTAAACAGGAAAAGTGGTAGACGAAAGTGCACCTCTTCTTCTCTACAGGTAGTGGGAGAGACCGTTTGCGCATGTCTGTAATCAGTTTCAGCTGGGGCCATGTATACGCGGATTGAACGTGGGTCGCTTTATTTAGCGTTCATGTATACAGATCAAATCAGATTCGTATAATCCGACTGATTTCAATCAGATTGAGGAAAACAATCCATGTAAACGGGGCTACTGAAAGCTTGGACTTTGAAGAACTTCTCAAGTCAAGACAAATGACTTGACCTTGGGAGACTCAGTGGCTCACAGATTTTGACAACCGCATGAAAGGTTTGAGGTTGAGGGTTCGAGCTTCAGTCAGTTAGAGACTTATGGAAATGAACTCGGACGAACGACTGAAAAGCTCTGAGAAAACCTGTCCTAACAAGTGTGACACAGTGGCTCACAGAGTTGTATTACTGCCCAGCAGTATTGAGCTTGTGGGTTCGATCCTCCGTCAGTTTTAGAGGTCATGGGTTTCGAGCCTCAGTCAGTTTTAAACGGCGACAGCCAGACGAAAGACTGAAATGCTATGAGAAAAACATGTCTTAAGAAGTGGTTCAAGCCTCAGTCAGTTCTAAGGTTGTGGGGTCAAGCCTCAGTCAGTTTTGAGGTTGTGGGGTCAAGCCTCAGTCAGTTTTGAGGTTGTGGGTTCAAGCCTCAGTCGGTTTTGAGGTTGTGGGTTCACGCCTCAGTCAGTTTTGAGGTTGGGGGTTCACGCCTCAGTCAGTTTTGAGGTTGTGGCTTCACGCCTCAGTCAGTTTTGAGGTTGTGGGGTCAAGCCTCAGTCAGTTTTGAGGTTGTGGGTTCACGCCTCAGTCAGTTTTGAGGTTGTGGGTTCACGCCTCAGTCAGTTTTGAGGTTGTGGGGTCAAGCCTCAGTCAGTTTTGAGGTTGTGGGTTCACGCCTCAGTCAGTTTTGAGGTTGTGGGGTCAAGCCTCAGTCAGTTTTGAGGTTGTGGGTTCACAACTCAGTCAGTTTTGAGGTTGTGGGGTCAAGCCTCAGTCAGTTTTGAGGTTGTGGGTTCACGCCTCAGTCAGTTTTGAGGTTGTGGGGTCAAGCCTCAGTCAGTTTTGAATGGAGACGGCCAGAGGAAAGAGTGAAATGCTCTGAGAAAAACCTGTCTTAAGAAGTGTGACCCAGTGGCTCAGAGAATTTGATTGCAGGTCAGCAGTATTTAGGTTGTGGGTTCAAGCCTCAGAATTCTTTGAGCTTGTCGGTTCAAGCTGGTCTCCCCCCTGACTTCCAAAGAGATATGAGAGAGGAAACCACAGACTGCTCAGTCGACGTCACTGGAAACTTACATTGATAAGAACAGAGACACCTCTGATTGGCTGTCATGGTTCTGTGCTGTTGTCCCATTGGCCAGAGGCTTTTTTTTCCCTTCTCAGGACAAAATGGCGGCAGTGCTGTTTTCAACTCTTGCCTTCAATACTCTCTGCACGTAGGAGACAAGCTGGGGAGATTCCCGGAATAAGGGAAAAAATGTCTTGTGCCGCCGCTCTGTCGTAGCCTATAGACACTGAGCTTTCCCACTGGGTAAATTAAATATAAACTTTAATTAGAAATGATGTACAGAAAATTTTATTTAATTTGCACTAGGAGCGATCCTTTGGTTACTATTGAATACACATAAGCTATCTCTAAAAAATGACCAAATAACTAAATAAATAACTAAATAAATAAATTCAGTACATTTGATCTAATAAACCCTTTTTACATACATAGAGATCTTGCTTTTTCAATTCAATTGTTTATTTTGACGGGACAGTGCAAAATTAATGAACACAAAAAGTGTGGCAGATACAGTCACCTGGAACATAATAAGGGTGTAAAAATTGCCGGATTTAGCACAAGGCTAATTTCCATCCGTTGTCCCCGGTCCCCGTTGTCTCCATCCGTTGCTGTAAACTATTTACCGTACATATATTTTTTTCTAAAACAATAAATAGCTATGAAAGAATGGGAGTCAAGGTGAGGACAGGAAATCAAAGGTCGCCCAGGATGGACATGGACGTGGTGGGGATGGACTCATCCCCACCACGTCCATGTCCAAATCTTCTGACGGCACACAAGGGACACAGCATTCTGATGGACAACTGACATGTAATGCATTGAAGACATCGTAACCTTAATAATCTGACCATTCAAGGATCAACAGTTATGTTATAGAAAATGTGCATGTATGATCAACTAACATGCTCTGGGTTGAAACAGAGCACCTAATCTTCACATCTGCATCTGCAGCTGCAACTCTCTGGAATAGGGGGGAGATCAGGCCACAAGATCTCAGACATCAACTTGTTATACATGACCAACGTTTTTCCAAGATCTTCATGTCGGAATCATCTATTGTTGGTAGATACTGGCTGACTTTGCTGAAAACATCGAAAGCCCCATTATAAACGTCCCAGTTTGCCATGCAGTCTTCATTAAATAAAGCCACAAATGCCATAAACTGACAGTCCTTCAAGTCAGTTTTGGTAGAGCACAAAGTATTTCATCACTTGTGTTAATGGTAGCAAGTGGACTTGGTTCAGGCGACGTGTGCCCAGCGATTGGCGGATCCGGATCCGACATACGTGGGTCAGACTGCGACGACACCTCTTGGCCTCCAGAAAGACCCTGAGTGCCTCGGGATCTGCCCACACCTCCAGCTGTGCCTCCTCACAGGTCACCAGGGCCGTGTCGGCGTCGCACACCAGAGGGGTACTCCTTCGTCTGTACTCCCACACAATCCTACTCTCATTGATGTGACTTTTGAAGCGGGCTTCTTGCAGCAGGGTCCTCAGTTTGTCCACCTCTCCTCTCCAGGCGGCATCGTGGAGCTGCCTGACGTCATGCCATGCTCTAGTAGCCATTCCTTCAGGTCTGTTTACTGTACCTCACCGACTATGTGTGTGTATGCTGCGTCTCAAACGGGAGGCGAAGACTGAAGGGCATGTTGACATTATGACATAACATTATGACATTGTGACATGACATCCTAAAATTATTACATCATGACATTATGACATCATAAGATTCTGACATCATAACATTATGACAAGATTATGACATGACATTATGACATCATAACAATATATAACTGATCATCACAATCGCTCAAGTGACATCACTGATGAATCACAATGCTCAAGTGACATCACTGATGACATCGCAATTGCTCGAGTGACTTCACTGATGACATCGCAATTGCTCAAGTATCTTAGGAGAGCTGTTTGAGAACCTTCATTTATTTATTTAGTCATATCTTATTCAATAGTAACCAAAGATCGCTTCTCGTGCAAATAAAATGTAAATTTGTGGTACATAATTTCTAATAAATGTTTTTTTAAATAATGTTTATGCATATTTTCCAAAAGTGGTTAATGCCCGCCCCCCAAGAGAGAAAGAAAAGAGATGTGACAGACATGAATTGACCAACCACAGGTGCCATGCCGGACTTCTGTAACAGATCAGAGTTTGCTGCATGCTTCGTGTTGGCGGAACCCGGAAATTTGACTTGTGATTCAGACCCTTCCGTCGCTGGAAGTGTGCTGACCACATGAGACTACCTTAAAGTCGAGCTGAACCTAAAAATGACTTTTCTTTTCTTTTAGTTCAAATACCTGGGTATGCAGTGCACCTATTTAATAATGTATGCAAACAAAATCACAACAATCTAATTTCTTTAGTTTTTCACACTTTTTCACATCAAAAGTTCATTTTTCAAGATTTCATTGATAACAGTAATGTACAGTTTGCTGACGTCACCTAGTACTATCAAATTTCTACCCCATTTCAACCAATCATATCACGACATGCAGCTGTCAATCAAATCTTCATTTCAGGATAATTTTCTCTTCCAAATGAAGTCGAAAATGGCGCCTAGTGCCTGTCATCTGGCAGAATTCCTATCCCATAAACTAACTACTAACTTGGCCAATTGTTAGAAACATGAACAAAAAAAAAACTATAATCTAAGAATGCAAAGAAATGTAACTGCCTCGTTAAAACGCGCATTCCACGGATATCGTATCGTTACAGCAGCGATAATGGCGCGCGCATCCGAGAGCTTGGTTGTCAGGGGTCGCACTTCGGAGATTCCAGGCCGACGTGCTGCACTCTCCGCTCGGCAACACGAAGGCAGCTGGCTGCCTGTGGGTCGCTGAGCTCCACTCCTCCCGTCAAAAGGCTCTTCCCGAGGGGAGCGCCACAACACACTGAATCACACTGAACCGCTTGATGACATCACTAGGGTGGCTGTACACTACAATACAGCAGTAAGGATTTTAAATGTTTTGATGAATCAGAACAACCACAATCGAAGTGAGAAACACAACAGCATATGCTGTGAGCCTGTTAGAATTCAAAATACTAAATACCAACACTTAACTAGCCTGTACTCCACTGTACTGTACTGTACTGTACTGTACTGTACTGTACTGTACTGTACTGTACTGTACAGCCACAGTAGTGATGTCTTCAAGCAGCGCCCCAGTTGGCGAAAAGGTGAAATGTTCATCTTTCGCGCAAATCTAGGTAAATATTGAGTACTGATGTACTTTGAGCCGTCCACGATACAATCACCATGGATCCCAATTAGTGATCAGTTAGTGATCAGTTAGTGATAGGTTAGTGATTAGTTAGTGATCAGTTAGTGATCAGTTAGTGATCAGTTGTTGATAAGTTAGTGATTAGTTAGTGATCAGTTAGTGATTAGTTAGTGATCAGTTGGTGATCAGTTAGTGATCAGTTAGTGATCAGTTAGTGATCAGCTAGCTTGTTCGGGCCCACGCTCACATTGACTTCAGATTGCACATCGGCGTGGAACGGCATTCCTCAATAACAAGGACATGCCATACATACACTCAGCTCAATATTTTATTGTCTTCTTGTCATCAGACGAGGGGGGGGGGTACCACTTTGATGCTGTTTACTGGCTATTTTGCAAAAACAACTTTATGATGAATTTTAGGGAAGAGAATAAAAGAGTAGAGAGGGGGGCTTCAAAAGTATAGCGTTAACGGGAGACAGATTTTTGACATGCTTCCCGAGCCATCTGCTTTGGGTTAAGGCTAGGAGACAGAGTAGAATATGGAGAGAGAGAGAGAGAGAGAGAGAGAGAGAGAGGGGGGGGGGGGAGTAAGCCTGGGGAAGAGGGTGAGGGGAGGAGGGTGAGATGCAGAACATGAATTTGACAGGAGATGGGAGAGAGATGTGTGCATGGCAGAGCTTGCTGTTTTGAGTTGCTGTGTGTCTGTGTAAATGTGTATTCAAGAAGCGGGCATTATCTTGCCAATTCAAAGACACAATACATGTGTTCCATGTATTCGAGTGAGCTACTATATACTGAATTTTGATAAGAACCTCAGAACTGTAGGTCAGGGGCAAGGTTCTGGGCCATAATTGAGTGAAAAGGACTTGAGTTGTGGGCTCTGGTTGGTTCTGAACCCTGGCACCATGCCAAGGATCTACCGGAGAGGGTTCTGCCGGAGACGCCACAACACAAAGCTAATTAGGAGGCGTGCTTCAGGGCAGGCATATATGTGTTTCTTTGAAGGGGGCGGAGCTATCTCTGCCCCTGAAGACTATTTCCAAACAGCCACCCCTCCTTGACAAATTCCTTCGCCTGAAATAAACTCATCTCACCAGGCAACAAAAAGATGCAAAATGTAAAAACAATGTTGCTTTTGCCAGGGCCGCTCCCCCTGCTGATGCGGTATAATAGCACTTCTCTGCATCCCCTGTCTCCTCTCTGCATCCCCTGTCTCCTCTCCTAGCCGTTCGTCTCCATCGTCCCCCTGTGCCATTCCCAGAGCCCCCAGTGGGCACAGTCAGTCAGTCTGGCCAGCCTGCCCCTGGCTGTGCGCCTGCACTGGATAAGCCCCTGACTGGACCTCGGCTAGCGGCCTTTGTATGGAACCATGGGGGTGTTGGTGTGTGTGTGTGTGTGTGTGTGTGTGTGTGTGTGTAGCATTCACAGCCACAGGAGAAGGGGTGAAGGGGGTCCTATCTGTGCCTAGGGGCCGCCCCCCAACGCACCCTCGCCATGCGCCCTATTGAGACCTAAGGGAGCGTGAAGAATCACAGCAAAACCAAAGAGCTAAGTCCCCTTGTTATACAAGGCCAATTTTCAGCACCAGCCCCACCCCTCTCCTCGCCTCTCCTCCGTCCCAGACCCCCCCCAGACCCCCCCCCCCCCCCCGACCCCCTCATCAGGGCTTGACGGGCTTCGTTAAAGCGAGCCGGGGTCCTTTTATGGCATTGTTTAATTAGCCATTCCACAGCAAACTGCCATCCGGCACCACCAACCCCCCTCCCCCCCAAATCTTCACCCACCTTCACCAGCGCCTCCTCTCTCTTCACCCCCCACCCACTTATTCACCACCACCACCCCCCCCCCCCCTCCACACTATGCTCACCGGTCACCTCCTCTCTCCTCTCCCAGTCTTTATCTCCGGTAATTAGCCGGTGGGTGGGGGGTTGACTCGGCGCTGGGCTGTGCAACCCATCCCCCCCCCCCTCCGGCATTAGTGGCATGGGGCTGGGAGAAGGGGAAGTGTCCTGTCCCTGCATGGGACCCTCTCTCTCTGTCCGCCAACCCAGGACCTCTGGACCGCCCCCCCACCCCAGGACCTCTGCATCCCCCCACCCCAGGACCTCTGCACCCCCCCCCCCCCACCCCCCCACCCCCACCCCCCCACCCCAGGACCTCTGCAAGGAGACAATGGAAACAGCCAACTCTACAGTAGCTGGCTCAGCCATACTGTCCCTGCTGCCCACAGAGTACGTCTGCAGCACTCCAATCATTAGCCAGATTATGACTGTGTGTGTGTGTGTGTGTGTGTGTGTGTGTGTGTGTGTGCGTGCGTGCGTGTGTGTGTGTGTGTGTGTGTGCGTGCGTGTGTGTGTGTGTGTGCGTGCGTGCGTGTGTGTGTGCATGTGTGTGTGCATGTGTGTGTGTGCGTGCGTGCGTGCGTGTGTGTGTGTGTGTGTGCGCGTGTGTGTGTGCATGTGTGTGTGTGTGTGTGTGTGTGTGTGTGTGTGTGTGTGTGTGCGCGTGTGCGTGTGAGTGTGCATGTGTGTTTTCTTTGAGGATGATTCAGGTCAATTGCATTTTTAGGGCAGAAGGGGGCCAGCATTGGTTTTTGTAGGCCTGTGATCAAAAAGCCGGTGAGCAATTTGACTGGAGCCATACATCAATGCACATTCTTTCCCCATACACTCAAACATGAGCAGTCAAATAGCCAGGCATGCAGTGGCTGCATGGTTGTCTTCACCGTGCTGGATCGACGCCCCCTAGTGACCATTACAAAAGACAAATACTATGACAAGCTGAAATAAAGAACCCTCAAGTTATGGCCAACCTGTCCATATTGTCCAGGATGTCTGTAACAACGCAGTAGCATACCTAACAAAAAGTAGGGGTGTATGTTAGGTTACCCCCCCCCCCCCCACCCCTCAAATAATTAAATAAAACTAAGTTTATCCACCTTTATGACTGACATAATTGTTCACATAAATGCATAGTAGATTATATCATAGTAAGAAGCATCAAACTTTTATGTGAGGATATGGCCTTTTTAACTAATTTTTTTAGGGGGGTGGCATATCTGAAAGTATATTCATAATATTGGTATTTATTTGCCTTATACTGATCACAGACTGGAGATCATACCATGCCCACCTTTTTATTTACCACTACGAAATGAAATAATAGATAGGCTATCTGAATTATGCTTCACCATGGCTTGTTGGGAAAGATTGCTTTAAAATGCGATTTCTGTCACCTTCCACCTTGGTCAACCTTGTATAGAAAGCAGTCATCCTATTCAATGGCATTATTCAATAGGCTGACCAACATTAGCTGCATAGTTGAAGCAGAAAGTCCAGCATATAGCCTAATGACTGTGGTTAGTTAGCATGGGAAAGGTACCGTTTTCCATGGCCATTTATAGCCCTTAATTGCAAGCCTATTTTGTGACCCTGAGTTCAACAGGCCAATTCCTGTGCGTAGACCCAAATCCTGATCAACAAAGGTGGAATGTGATGCCCCCTTTCCGCAGACAAGCTACTAAACGTTTCCCATCAATTTCATGGGAAAGTTCAAGTCATAGGAAACGCTTAAGCACTTTAATTGAATATTGACAGCGTATTGAACCTATTAGGCTACATCACATATAGGCCACTATATAATATAGTTTTGGTGCACTGCACCCATATTGGTGCAGTGAGAGCAAAAGACAGGCGAAAAAAGCAATTCACAGCAATAACAAATAATTTTCTATTTCAAATAAATGTAGCCTATAATATGCATAGCAGTGTTCAAGGTGTGGAATATCACAATATAATTCGGGCTAAAACGGGTTCTTTAGGACCCAGTTGATCCTGTGGATTGTGGCCGATATTTTTCCACGTTGTGAGGGGAGGGGTAGCCCGGGGGGGGGGGGGGGGGGGGGGGCTGTCAATCATAGTGAAAGTGGCCGTGGTGGGCAGGCCCCTCTGACACTTTGTACCGTCGGAGGGGGATATTTAACTTGGGATTGAGCACCGCTCGCAACAGACACACTCACACACAGTGTGCCTAAGCAAAGAAACGCTCCAGCGCCAAGTCTCAGACTCCTGAAGTAGGAGCGACTCTCTCAGTAGGAGCTTCTGTAGGCTACCGGCTATCAAAGGAGTAGTAC
This sequence comes from Poromitra crassiceps, assembly GCF_964638095.1. Taxonomy (NCBI): domain Eukaryota; kingdom Metazoa; phylum Chordata; class Actinopteri; order Beryciformes; family Melamphaidae; genus Poromitra; species Poromitra crassiceps. The sequence goes on along the minus strand of NC_139626.1, from coordinate 31,262,564 downwards.
AGACGCTCCCCCAGGAATTGACGCTCACTCCAACCGGGCAAAAAGGCTCCAGATTTGGGACTGTCTCGTCATGCAGCGACGGTGGGACCTGGAGCTTTTCTGAGAGGATTCAGCACTGTCACAGTGAAACGGACTCCAAACCAAACAACTTTCACTCGCTTGCAGTTTGCATTTAATATGCATATAGCGTGTCGTTTGTTGTAAATCCGTTTATCAGCGTTTTTTTTAATCACATGCACAGCCGAGCGTCATCGGGGAATGATATAGCGTACGATTTTTTTTTAATGGAAAAAGCTGCTGCATGAATTGGAACGTCTTCTGGAAAGATAAATGGCTGTTATTTCATAGGCGTTTGATTGCATCCAGTGGCGCCGTATTTCATTAGTAAGTCGAAGTACTAAGCTGCTAAAGTGTTGGACATTATCAGTGCGGTGCCCAAATACACGGCTGGAATACCGCACGGGGACTGAATAGACATTTCCGCCAGTCCATGGATTTTGCGCCGTGGGACCTTGTCAAACCTGAGAGCGTCAGGGCACGTTGAGAGAAGCCACGTTTATAAAAGCCGTGCGTAAAAATAACATTGGCCAAGGCAGCCCTCATTGCCGGGCCCGTGACATTTAAAACTTGGTGAAGTACTCTCTTTTTGTGCGCCCTTCTCTCTCGGGGCGCTCCCGGATCTATTCTGTCTCTTTAGAAAACACTTCATTCCATGCAGCTCTCGCCTCGCCTCGGCCACTGTCATCCAGCGTAGACAATTTGTCGTGGCTTCGAGTCCCCGGGGTAACCATGACGACCGCAAGAAACCCAAAGTGAATCTAAGGGAGCGGGGTGAGGCCAGAGAGAGCGCATGAATAGAGTTTTCCTCCCCACTTTTTGGTGCTGTTTTTGTTTAGGCTAAACTCTCTCTTCTTCCTTTTTGGCAAAGCAGAGGCGCTCCTTTGCGCTGCAGGGTTGCATCAGCGTGCAAGTTGCAAAGTTGAAGGACCCCTAAAAAGCAGAGCACTCCGCTCCATGTCATTCAAACCCGACGTGGTCTATTAAAAGTATCGTCTTGCTTGGTGACTATACTTCTACTATTTATGAAGCCCCGGGCTAGGCACTTCATACAGCACAGTAGCCCGGAAAAGAACTGAATATCATTCACAAGAGAGCCGGTGCGCAAAGCAAGTGGAAATGGGCTTCTCACAAACGCTCCTCGTTTACGTGCTGGTGTCCGTTCACCTCGGAGTTTCCCAGCATTACCTTCGCCTCCGTCCGTCGCCCAGTGATCACCTCCCTGTGCCCGACCTAAAGGAGGACCCGGACCCGGAGTACGACCCCCGGGAGCAGGACTTGGCCGAGAGGACTCTGCGGAAAAAGCTCGGCAGCAACTTTGACCCCAACTTCATGTCCATCAGCTCGCCCATGCTGGTGAACCTCTCCCTGCAAGACACCCAGGTGAAGCCTCCGGGGCCCATGCCTAACGAGATTAAAAAGCTGGACCTCACGGAGACCCCATATGGGAAGCGGGTCAAAGTGGGCAAGAAAGCGCGCAGGAAATTTCTGCAGTGGCTGTGGACCTACACGCACTGCCCGGTGGTGTATACCTGGAAGGATTTGGGCGTGAGGTTCTGGCCACGGTACATCAAGGAGGGCAACTGTTTCAATGAGCGCTCTTGTTCCTTCCCAGAGGGGATGTTTTGCAAACCCGTCAAGTCAATCACCAAGACTTTCCTGCGGTGGTATTGTCAAGGGTTTCTAAGACAGAAATATTGTACGTGGATATCGGTGCAATACCCAATCATCTCAGAGTGCAAGTGTTCGTGCTGATTTTCTCTATGGAGTGAGGGGTCGAGGGGGGAGTGGACTGGAAATACGGTTTCTATTGCACTGTTAACTCTCTACAGAGGTGGGCACCATAGCGAATCTATTTTTTTATATAGCATTTTAAGTGAAATACCAACATTGTACATATTTAAGAAAAATGCAGCTATTTTTTCTAATTGAACCAGGACCATATTTTATTCTCAACCCTGAAACGTTGCTTTTAGGGGAACATGAGCACTTCATAAGGAAGAGCTTCTTTTTTTGAGATGTTGAAGATGGAATGCACACTTCTCCAAGAGGTGATCTTTTTTCTCCTCAACTGAACATTGATGCTGACTGTTACTTCACTGCAATGCTGCCTAGAGTTTTTGTATGATATTAATATCAATAATAATTAAATTGAAAAAAGTTGAGGATAAAGATATATATAAAGGCGTGAACTCAGCTTTTTTTGGAATACATAGTATTGTAGAAATAAACAAATCTGTACGTTTTATTTATTATTTTAACGATTGTGAGTATAGAGCATAAGGAAAGAGA
>NC_139626.1:31252715-31255215 GCF_964638095.1 Poromitra crassiceps | reverse complement strand
CAAGGTTTTTTAGGAGCAAAATAGTCTTTACTGAAAAACTTAAATAACAAAACCCGCTAGCCAGAGGCTAGGCTAAACACAGAAACAAAAGTCAATTTCACAGAGGACCAAAATACATACCACAACAGTAGACAATGACTCGACAAGGACTACACACAGACTGGGACAATATAGACAGGTAACTAATGAAACATGAGGGACAGCTGGGGAAGGCAGGAACACAGAGGGCAAAACGGGAGAACTGATTGGTGGGGAGAACTCAGGTAATGGGGCAGACTAATGAGACACATAGGCAACAGGTGGGAGGAATTAAGGCAGACTAACAAGGGAACATGGACAACAGGTGGGGAGAAGACAGACTAATACACAAGGAATAAACATAACAAAACTCCTTTCTCTACAATAGAGTCCAAAAGGTCCAGAGTTTAGCTCCTAAGAAATAACCCACACAATCACCCCATAGCAGGCCACACCATGGCCTGGGCGTTACAACAACAGGGTGATCAAAACACTCAACCCTGCCGAAGTACAGACGCTAGTTGTCAGGAGCATTTGAAAATTGCGGGAGCCAACGTGTCTGTCTAGAGATACTATACTTAAGACAGGGGTTCCTAACCTTTTTTGGCTTGTGACCCAACTTTGACGTCAGAAAAATCTAGGGACTCGATAAAACGATATCATCAGTGACATCATCAGTGACATCATCAGTGATGTCACATGTAACAGTAGGCTTCTTTCCCCCTCAGAATTCTGACTTTCTTCTCTAAATTCTGACTTTAATCTCAGAATTCTGACTCTTTTTTTAAAATTAATTAACAAAAAATAATGAACAACCTTAGGTGCAACCTAAGGTTGACTACAGTCAAATAATAGGTGACTGTAGTCAAATAACAGCCAGGTGACTGTAGTTAAACAACAGCCAACAGGTGACTGTAGTCAAACAACAGGTGACTGTAGTCACACAACAGGTGACTGTAGTTAAACAACAGGTGACTGTAGTCAAACAACAGGTGACTGTAGGCAAACAACAGGTGACTGTAGTCAAACAACAGGTGACTGTAGTCAAACAACAGGTGACTGTAGTCAAACAACAGGTGACTGTAGTTAAACAACACTGTAGTCAGACAACAGGTGACTGTAGTCAAACAACAGGTGACTGTAGTGATAAACAACAGGTGACTGTAGTCAAACAACAGGTGACTGTAGTCAAACAACAGGTGACTGTAGTTAAACAACACTGTAGTCAAACAACAGGTGACTGTAGTCAAACAACAGGTGACTGTAGTCAAACAACAGGTGACTGTAGTTAAACCACACTGTAGTCAGACAACAGGTGACTGTAGTCAAACAACAGGTGACTGTAGTCAAACAACAGGTGAGTGTAGTCAAACAACAGGTGACTGTAGTTGTAGTCAAACAACAGGTGACTGTAGTCAAACAACAGGTGACTGTAGTTAAACAACACTGTAGTCAGACAACAGGTGACTGTAGTCAAACAACAGGTGACTGTAGTTAAACAACACTGTAGTCAGACAACAGGTGACTGTAGTCAAACAACAGGTGACTGTAGTCAAACAACAGGTGACTGTAGTTAAACAACACTGTAGTCAGACAACAGGTGACTGTAGTCAAACAACAGGTGACTGTAGTCAAACAACAGGTGACTGTAGTCAAACAACAGGTGAGTGTAGTCAAACAACAGGTGACTGTAGTTAAACACAGGTGACTGTAGTCAAACAACAGGTGACTGTAGTCAAACTCCAATCATCTCCAACAAGCAGCGCTTATGGCAATTAAGCACATTGAAATGCACGCCATGGCACGAGGAGACCGTGAATACAGCCGTCAGTCATTACCTCCATCTCTCACGACACTGCTTGCCAATTAGTTTTAGAATTTCATTTCTCTTAGTTTTAAAGCTAAGCAAGGTCTGCCTCCTACCTGCAGTACAATGTAGATCTTTGTTTTTTTTAATAAAGTTTTTTTTCCGGACCAAAAATCGGAAGTGCCAACTTCCAGGTCTTCCGGGCTCATCCCTGTGCTACTCTATCCCCTCTGCTGATCTGGGGAGAATTGTACACTAGCGCATGCTTCCTCCGATACATGTGCAGTCGCCAGTCGCTTCTCACCTGACAGCGAAGAATTTCACCGGGCAGGACGTAGCGCGTGGGAGGATCGCGCTATTCCCCCCAGTCCCCCACAAACAGGCACCCCGACCGACCAGAGGAGGCGCTAGTGCAGCAAACCAGGACACATATTCTTAATCCGGCTTAATCTGATTCCTCTATTTAATTCTTGTTAGATGGAAGCGACATCTGATTCCTCTATTTAACTCTTGTTAGATGAAACCAACATCTGATTCCTCTATTTAACTCTTGTTAGATGGAACCAGGGGCGTATGCAGAAATTGAATTATAGGTGGGCCTGGATCAAATTGGGTGGGCCTGGATAGGAAGGGATGCAGATGCCCGGCCGAAGGCCGGGCCCACTCGGGTGGCCG
>NC_139626.1:31240215-31247715 GCF_964638095.1 Poromitra crassiceps | reverse complement strand
TGTGTGTGTTGTTGCGTGCCTGCCTGCATGCACTTGTCCATAGGATCTGAATGTAAAGGGGGGGCCAAACGGGATGGTTTTCTGCTCAAAGTGCACTGGGTTTGAGCCCATGGGAACACATGGGAACACATGGGAACACATGGGAACACTGCCATGAACTTGTTTGAATCGGAGGGCATTTAGTCTCATTTAGGAATGGTTCATGTTTCACTGAAAGGCCACAATGAACCAGAAGACAATAGCTGTGTTTCCATTACAGTTTTTCGCAAAATAATTGCGATATTTCTACAACTTCGACAATGTACAATTGCGACTTGTAGGCGTTTCCATTGAAGTTGAGCAATTCCCCGTTACCAGCAGCTGCCACAGTGATTACGCACGGGGATCTGCCCCATATCCCGTCCCCTGCATGCTCAAATCCAACCAATGGTCAATGCAAATCACAACATGAAGTTACAACGCATATAAAAGAGCCTGATTATCAATTCAAAAGAAAATGGGTGGCAACGTTGCTGGCTGCGGTGAATGCAGTGAGCGCGACAGGCAGAGGAAAAAAGGTAGCCTAACTGGTCCGATTTAGAGATGGAGGGGGGAAAAGGCTGATATGGTGCAATAATCAGAATGTTGTGTAGCCTATTATAATTATAACATTGCACCTGAAATGTGTGTAATGTATTACTCACAGTCACTGTATTCACTTCAGTCAGCAGCACCGCACGGTGTGTGCTTTTCATCCCCTCATCTCGCCGCTCAAATGTGTGCACACAGGCAGCCTGCTGTCACCATGGACCGATTTCTGCCATTAAACATTATCTATTTACCCCGGCTCCGCTTTTGCACAACACTCGTCTTTCTGCTAGGTAGAGTTGCTTCAAAGTTTTCCACTTGCTGCGGAGGTTTTGCCACGGCTTATCGAACCTTACGTACCAAACTTATTTTCCGCTCCTTTTCCAAAGGAGAAGATGGGTCACATGACGTGCAAATGCGGAAAATGTGTTTCCATTACACTTTTGCGATAAACTGCTATATCGACACGTCTGAAAAACCACCTCATGAGAGCGCAAAAACTTTTTGCGATATTTGGGAGGTTTTTCGAAATTTACGTGTTTCCATTACCCAATTTCTATTGCGATATTTAGATTTTGCGCATTTCTGAGGGTAATGGAAACACGACTAATGTCATACTCTGGTAATTGGCTGGCCAATTTGTCAAGTGAATTTCGCCATAGTGTTACCCAAAACGTTTGATGCACCTCTTAAGAAATGGGCCGATCTCTCTTGTGGGGTGAAATGAAAACAATTTGTAATATCCCTTTAATTTCCCAGACAAAACGGCACAGAAGTTATGTGATCATTTGCCACGAGTGTTTGTCTTTCTCATGATAGAGAATCAAAACCCCCTCCCTGACAAGGCTTGGGTCACCCATTATGTCAATTTAATATGATTCAACTGGTGAGAAGAAACATCCTTTGGGTGGTGTGTGTGTGTGTGTGTGTGTGTGTGTGTGTGTGTGTGTGTGTGTGTGTGTGTGTGTGTGTGTGTGTGTGCAGAGATGGGCGAAAATACATCATAAAGTATTTTGATACAAATTACAAATACTTGCTCAAAAAATGTATCACAATACAAATACAAAATACCTGTCTGAAAATGTATTTGAGATACAAATACGTATTTTGTATTTTGAAAATACATGAAAATACATTTTGTAAAAACTTATAAAGAGCTGCAACGATTAGTCAATTCATAGATGAATTGCCAAATATTAAATTAATTGCCTATTTTGATGATCTATTAATCATTTAGAGACATTTCTTTAAGGAAAATGTCCTAATTCTCTGATTTCAGCTATTCAAAAGTGAAATTTTCTGGTTTCCTTAGACAGTAAATCCTCTCTTTAGTCCTCTGTCACAGTATGTGTACTCCCTAACACACTGCAGTTCTTCCATTTTAGTTTGAGTTGTTTTTCAGTAGAACTAATTTATCCTTCAGCTCAGCTGTTAATCACCTTCTGTGAGGGCTTTTGACTTAAAGGCAGCATTTCTGCATGTTAACCTCAAGTTTTGGAACTTTGACTATGTTTAGCCATAGATATCTGACATCATAACACAATATATAAATAACTGAAATAGGTAAAAGGCATAGTAGGTCCCCTTTAAACAACTTCACATTCAGGCTGGTTAGCTCAGATGGTAGAGAACCAGACTTACAATTTAACAATCTTGGGGTTCAGGGTTCGAATCTCACCTGGAGGGAGTGTTTATTTGATAATGATATCTTTCACTTTATATTAGGGTGCGAAAAGAGTAACTAATGGACAGGTAATGATTCAGTATTCATAAACTACTGAGTATGATGCACCACTTTACAATAGGGTACACAAAAAGATTAACTAATGATTAATTAATGATTAACTAATACATTCATGCACTGACATTTTGGAATCATTAAGTAATGATTAACTACTCTATTCACGAGCTGACATTTAGTAATCATTAGGTAATGATTAACTACTCTACTCAGGAAATTAGATACTAATCATTAACTAATGACTACCTACTCATTAACTCATTCATGGCCAAAGACGTCTTTGACGTGTTATCAGGAATAGCCCTCCCAGCCAATGACGTGTTTGACGTGTTTTTGTTTTTATTAGTACAGCGCGTAGTTCAAACACTTCCCCAGCCTGTGACATGTTTTCAGGTCCCTGGCATCTAAGACAAGCCGACAACACGTGAACAAACACATACCGCAGCTGTTGTTTTGAAATTGAGCAGGAGGAAAAACAGAAAACGGATAAACGCTTCTTTGTGCAGACAGGAGAAACGCCATTGAAACGCCCCTCGGCGCGCTGCACGAGCTGGTCGCCTTCCTGTGTGCCAGCCGGGAGAAAACGGGAGAAGGTAATCCAGAGATGTGTTTGATCATCGGAGGAATGAGGAAATGATCGATCAGTTTGACGGGTAATCCAGAGGGCGGTGAGGACGTGTTGAATAGCCGAGGGAAAAACGGGAACGATCAAACAGCAGGGAGTATAGGACAGGGAGACATGGACGAGGACGGGTGGACCAGAACAAAACAAAATAAACACACGAACAGCTAACAAGGCAGAAGCGGCAGTCACAGCAGCAGACGCCAGCAGTACTCAGACCCGGAAACAACGAAGATAAAAGGGGGATTGTGTGTGTGTGTGTGTGTCTGTCTGTCTGTCTGTCTGTCTGTGTGTCTGTCTGTCTGTCTGTCTGTCTGTCTGTCTGTGTGTGTGTCTGTCTGTCTGTCTGTCTGTCTGTCTGTCTGTCTGTCTGTCTGTCTGTCTGTCTGCACACTCACTCACACTGAGTAAACTGTATTGTTGAATGTAAAAAAGGCACTTCATGTATATATATATATATATATATATATACATATATATATATATATATATATATATATATATATATATATTTTTTTGTCATTTGTGTCATAACGAATAATATTTACATGTCTGATGTCAATACAGTTCAAAATAAAAGAATTGAGAGCGAGTTCTGCCTGAGATTGTGTGCTTTACAAAAATCGCCTTTTCTCCTGTTTGTCTTCTCAGAGAGACCTTTTGGGTGAAAACAGGGTGTATATAAATGGCTATAAGTAGAGTACAGAACATGCTAAAAGCTCACTTTTTTTTCCTGGTGAACCCAGAGACGTACATCTTCATTTTGAGGTATTGCAAATCACTTTGGTGCTAATAGATAATTTACTGTGGGTCTTGAAAGATGACCAACAATTATGAAAATCTTTGGCCTGTGCTAAATATTGCCAGTCCTAAACTGGCCATGAATGAGTTAACTATGATTAACTAGTGATTGACTAATGCCAAATTTTTCATTAGCTACTCATTAACTGGCTATTAGTTAATGGTTAGTTTACTAGTAACTATAGCAGGGGTGCCCAAATTATTTCCCATGAAGGGCCAAAACTCAATCTGGGTGGAGGGCCGAGGGCCAAAATAAACGTTGTGGAATTACATTAAAATGTATTGTGTTTTATAGAAAATTAACATTCTAAATCTAAAATAACATTTCAATATAATAATCTACTTTTGTGTTTGGTAATTGTAATAATTTGCAATTGGTTATATATATTTAAAAAAAACATCTGCATTTGTGTGGAGCTTAAACATTTAATCAGTAAACATCCAGTTAAAAACAGTTGTATTTTCCACCTTTGTAATCAAGAGAGAAATTTGACTTAATTCACAACTTGAAAAATCCTCAAGGTACTTTGAAAATCAGTTTCGTAGTGGCGACGTGTATTGTACTCTTTGAAAACAGCCACTCTCTGTCTGCAAATGAGACAAACGCTGTTGAATTTACTTCGGTAAAAAATACTCGTCTTGCCACTCCGTCCTAAACTTTCTTTTGTCAGCGTGCCACTGCCGTGATGATGATCTCTCCATCTTGCTGAGCTGGTGTAAAGCCAGTGACTGGGGAGGGATCAAATATCAGAGCTCACCCCCCAACCAGGTGATTCAGCCAACCAATCAGGAGCAATCAATCCTCAGATAGCAATGCCTCACACCCGTGTGATAGAGTCGGGGAGAGAGAATACCAGCTGCACAAAATTAACGTTAATTGTAGACAGAAGAGTCCCGACATCTCCATTCAGGCGCGGACTGCATAATCGGGCACGTTGGGCAACTGCCCGGTGGCCTGGCCTGCAAAAAAAATAAAAATAAAAAATTGTTTCCCACCCCCAAATCTGTGGTGGGCCAAAAAAAAAAGAGCGCGGGCCAAACTTGGCCCGCGGGCCCCAAATTGGGCACCACTGTACTATAGTATTTGTGTACGTTATTGTAAAGTGTTACCCAACTGCTTTCTCAATCTATTCTGAATCATATCAGCTTTCAGTTTAGTTCAGTTAGTTGTTTTTCAGTACAACTTATTTCTCTATCTATTCTGAATCATATCAGGTTTCAGTTTAGTTCAGTTAGTTGTTTTTTCAACTTATTTCTCCATCTATTCATATCAGGTTTCAGTTTAGTTCACTTAGTTGTTTTTAGTACAACTAATTTCTCCATCTTTTCACATCAGGTTTCAGTTCAGTTAGTTGTTTTTCAATACACCTTATTTCTCCATCTTTTCATATCAGGTTTCAGTTCAGTTTAGTTCACTTAGTTGTTTTTAGTACAACTAATTTCTCCTATTCAAATCAGGTTTCAGTTCAGTCCAGTTAGTTGTTTTTTAGTACAAGTAATTTCTCTGTTTATTCATATCAGGTTTCAGTTTAGTTCACTTAGTTGTTTTTAGTACAACTAATTTCTCCATCTTTAGTTTAAACCTGTGTCAATGTTTACATGTGTCAATTTGAGAATAAAAAGAAAAATGTATTTTATGTATTTGAAATACACAAAATACAAGATCTGAAAGTATCTTGATACAAATTACATCTCATTTTTCTCTGCCCAGCCAAATACAAATTACAAAATACAAAAAAGTAGTTGAAATACGTATTTCAAATACAAGTATTTCAAATACTGCCCATCTCTGTGTGTGTGTGTGTGTATGTGCGCGTGTGTGCGCGTGTCTGTGCGTGTGTGTGTGTGTGTGTGTGTGTGTGTGTGTGTTATTGGGAGGGCTGGTTTTGAATTGCATTGTAATTAGTGACTCTCCCCTATAGTCTCCTTAGAGCCTATGCAAACCATATTGAAGGTAAATAGGCCTTTTGTGAAGGGACATGACGATGGAAAGCTGACCACTGGGCTCGACAAAGACAACGTTTTTACTCCGTAGACACTTGAGACTTAAGCCTTGGTGAAAACATCAACAGCACATTGATTTAAGACTATATCTTAGGTGATGTCATTATTGATTCAGAAAATATCGCTGTATAAGCACAAGTATGAATCCATGCTGAGGCTGGACTTAAAAGCTTTGGCCAGGACACAGAACTCATAGAGGACTCTGTATTGCTTCCAATGGGAAGTGAATCATGGGAACTGGAGGAACTGAAGGAACTGACTTAACACAACTCAAATCTACTTAAAGCGGGACTTACCCCCCCAGATTTCCTGCAAAACGGCTCTCCACTCGATCCGAAAACCCTGCAGGCAATATGGCCGCCCACACTCCCCTCCTTACCTGGCAGAATTCCTCCCCCATAAACTAACATATCTTGGCCAATAAGTATGTAGGCTAACATACAAAATAGAACAACCCGTAATATCTTAATTCTATGTAGAATGCAGAGGACATGTAACTGTTTAGTTAAACTTGCATTCCAGGAATATTGTGCTCTAAAGATGACTATAGTGGCTCGAGACTGTTTCGTCCTGAAACCCACACGCTTTGCGGTGGTGGTTTTAACGTAACCTATGTGGGATTCGAAGCGTAACCTATGTGGGTTTTAGCATAACCTATGTGGGATTCGAGGCGTAACCTATGTGGGGTTTGGCGTAACCTATGTGGGATTTGAAATAAGGCATCCGAGATATAAAACGTTAGGAATATAGCCACGTTATAAACAACAAACTAACGCTGGTGATCTGTATGGAAACAGTGTTACTCGAAATGGTTAAAAGTACTATCAATTTGGTCATTTAGTGGCGTTTTACTGCCATGTAACATAACTAATTTAGCCAATCAGAGTGAGGAGGCCTTCCGAGATTTGTTTCAACTTTTCAAAGAAGATGGTGGCCGAGGCGGTGAAGGAGGCTATAATTAATGCTGTGTACACCATCCCGCTGTTGTACAACGTGACTTCAAAAGATTACAAAAACAAAAACAAAACGGAGACAGCCTGGCATAATGTCGGGATGATTGTGGGATTACCAGGTCAGTATTATAGGCTGCTACAGTGCTACTGTATTTTAACATCTTAGCTGACGCTAGGTTACATCTGTCCGTTAAAACCACACATCGGACAGACATCTGTCCATTCAATAATTCTGTCCATTTTCTGACGGATCAGTGTGGCCAAGACCTAAATCTACATGGAATTCCCAATCTCCAAAATGCAATTTCTACGCAAAGCACATGAGACAAACAAGTGCAAAAAAAGGCCTACATGTAATAATGGCACTCGTGATCACCCTAATCTGTCTATCTTTGAGGGTCCACTGCTCCTTTACAACTTGAGAATACATTATTGATGATGGAGGCCTAAAGTGGGGCCCTGGATCACAGCTTTTTGTTCCAGCCAGCAGAGACAGGAGCCCAGCAGTCGACGCCCAGGTTCTCAGTGCTGGACGAGCACCACAGACTAGAGACTAGCACTAGAGACTATTAGAGACTAGCTCTATAGAGACTATAGAGACTAGCACTATAGACTTTCACATTCAGATCCCAGTGGATGTGACTGGTCGAGAGGCCTTGATCAATCGTCCTGGTACAGCACTCCTACTTGAATACTATGACAGGTGGAGGAATAGGCCAACGTAGAGCAACGCTGCCCTCTGCTGGTGAGAAGATCCATGCAGGCCAGTGGTCGCAGGCACACTGCTTTGAGAGTGGATGCAAAACACGTCA
>NC_139626.1:31225215-31235215 GCF_964638095.1 Poromitra crassiceps | reverse complement strand
ATGCCAGCGTATTTTCGCTCGAGTTGGAATATTTCATCTTGAGCGACGAGCGTATTTTCTCCCTGTCGCTCTGTCTCTGCCGCTCGGACGCCCAGCGATTATTCTCCCAGGCGAATATACGCTCAATCGCTCGTTTGCATTGACTTTGTATGTAAACTCGACGCCAGCAACAAACTTTAATAGGTCGGTGTGAACGCAGCTTAAGAAGAAGATTATGGTCTCGTTGCCGTGTTTGATGAGCTCAAAACGGTGTGGGTTTCGCTCGTTCAGCTTGTCTCTGCCCAGCGAGCACAAAACGTTTTTTCAACGTTGATTTTTAGTTTAAATCTGGGTGATATTGGGTTTGAACGTCTAAGACCTAATTTCACCCTCTTTTCAACCGGCTAAAATGCGGTTACAACGTCAACGTGTAAAAAAACACAATTTGGTTAATCATATTGTTAGAACATTTGTTCTAGCTTGGAATAGAGACAATATTGATAGTGGGGGAATTGGCATTTGTCCATTTTATTGTGTAACTGAGAGTTGAAATCTGGTCTACACGAAAACTACATTTCAACGCATTTTATGTCACATGAAATATCATAAATATGGGACTATATAGGCTATGTGGTGCCAGCAAAAAGCTTCCAGGACACAACTATGGTTAGTTTAGCGCAAAATAATGAATTGATTTCCTGCAGCAATGCGCATGCGCAAGTACTTAGTCGCTACTCGCTGTGACTGACTACTAGACCAAAGCAAGTCTGCACCGGTCTGCACCAAGTGCGGAACGAGGTGCTCTGGGCACGCTATGTTATTGTAACAGACTGTATAGGCTCTGTGTACCCCCTGAGTTGCTGGTGTTAAATTAAGTTAACCTCTGAAGCCGTACAGCTTATAGACGCTCACTAAATTTTTTATTTAAGATCCTGGTGAAATATGGTCTAAATGTGAACGTTTAATCAACGTCTGCAAATAGTCGGTGAAAAAACTTTCACTCTTGAACCTTTCTTGCACGTTTTTTCAACGTTGACCCTAAACGTTTTTTAAACGTCTTTTCAACCTAAAAATGCTTGCTGGGTGTTGTGTTGGATCATCCTCCATTTCCCCAGTGTTCCTTCGGGGCGCGAGATGGACATGTTTTTGGAAACGATTCTATTTATCGTCGTCCTCGCCTCCCCAGCCCCAGTAGTTGCTGGAGAAGCCATTGACCTTCTGGAACTGTTGCTTACTCAAGGAGGAAACGCCTACATAATTTTGCAAATATGCCAACCTAAAGCCAAACTTGTCAATTAAGACGGAGAGATGGCGAGGTTGACTGAAACACTTGTGTGTGTTGCGGTCGTCCATGGGGATGAGGTCCACATCGCTGAAGACAAAGCAGTCGTAGTCGTACTCCTTTAGCGCTTCGGCGTAGCCCACGTTGAGAAGCTTGGCTCGGTTGAAGATCTCGTCCCCGTCCTGGTTGATGACGTAGACTCTGTAGTGGAGCTGCTGCCGCTGCAGGATGGGGTGCAGGTAGTAGAGCCAGTACTTGAGGTGTTCATCTCGTTTGCGAAAGGGGATGATGACGGCCACTTTCTGCTGTGCCTCGCAGTCCGCGGGCTGGAAGCGCCCACCTGCCTCCACATTTGGGTTTTCCTTCCTGACTTGCTCCAGGTTGACCGGAGAGCTGCACTCCACCTCTAGAGGACCCACCAGCAGAGGAGATGTTTCGGGACATTTCTCCAGCTTTTCATGGTTCAAATGTCTTGTAAGGGGGTTCTGGTTGGTACTCTTGACTCCTGATGATAGCATATTGGACTGCTGGTTCTGTAAATAGGCGAATACATCCCGATACATCACACGATACAAGACTACAGTGACCAAGATGAGGAGGAAACACACCTGCCCACATGTTCTCTTGAATTTCCGCATATTGACCAGCCTTTCTTGAAAATATTTAAATAGAGTAAAGGTCCCTTACACATCGGTAGTTTTTTTTGTGCGATTAATTCGCACGTCAATGCCGTATTCGCATCGTTCTTGATGTGTAAGGACCTTTAGAGTGTAATTTCTCAAGTGACATCACTGGTGACATCATGACTGATGACACTCAGTGATAACATTACAATTGCGTGAGTGACATCACTGATGATATCATCGAGTGCTCGGTGACATCAGTTCACAAAGACAACAATAAACAGCTGGGACATTTGTTTTCATCTCCAATTTGTGATTTAGCCACTGTGGAAACCAAAAACTGTTAGCTGAAGTGTATCATTCAATGTAATGTAATAGTTGTAATGTAATGTAATGTAATGTAATAGTTGTAATTTGTTACAACCAGGTAGCTGGAATAAAAGACACATATTTCCAGAACCTACCAATCAGTCCTCGCTGACTCCCCTCCAAGCCAGCGGAAGTCGAAGCCACCATGAGGCGTTATCATGAAAGCCACAGCCCTTGTGGAGAGCTCCCTTCGTGACATGTGATTGTGTGCAACTGTGGCGGGGGCGGGCTGATGACATGTGATTGGTGCGACTGTGGCAGGCTGATGACATGTGATTGGTGCGACTGTGGCGGGCTGATGACATGTGATTGGTGCGACTGTGGCGGGCTGATGACATGTGATCGGTGCGACTGTGGCGGGGGCGGGCAGATGATGATAGGGAGGGCTTAGAGCCCTGCTAGCCCAGTTATACCAGCCATCCCTTTTCATTTCGGCAGGATCAAGAGGGAATAAAAGAGTGAATAACTTTTGATGGATCGCTGAACATTGATTTAGACCTTGAGTTTGAAGTCATTGAGTTATGAAGTCGTAAATTACTGAGATATATTTTCTCCATTAAATATATAATTTTTAGCTGTTTGTTACGAAGACAGAAAATCTAGTGGTTTTCAGTTGATTTCTGGCACGTTGCATAGTAATATTCGTGAAATTCTCTACCACATCCTATTTTGGCTTTGGCATATCCTACACAAAGACATATTTACCCAAACGTGAGCATAATCATCATAATCATCATCATCCTCATCATCAAATTGTGGGTTGGGCGGTGTTTGTTAGTCACGATTTGCAGATTTGGCGGGCGATGTTAGTCACGATTTTGATAGTAAATCGTGACATCATCAGTGACATCATCAGTGATTGTGACAAATCGTGACATCATCAGTGACAGTGACATCATCAGTGATGGGACCCTAGAAATCGAGCTCTCAAGTCTTCTTCGATAGCAAGTACTTTGATTGAACATTGCTTGTGACCTGGAACTGGAGAGCCATAACCATGTCTGATGAGAGAACAGATAATATATGCAAAGAGAGGCGAAAGGGCTACCCGAAAGGAAAACTGAACAAGCACCAAGGACAAGCTCCCTCTGCCATGCACAACAGAAATCCACCTCATGCGCCCAGCAGAACCGACAGCAGAACCGGTGCTACGAACTCCGGCACCAAGCCCTCTGCATACACCGAGCTCGCTAATCCCTCTTCATGCACCGTCCTCGCTATGGACTGTGAGATGGTGGGCACCGGGCCCAAAGGGCGCGTCAGTCAGCTGGCACGCTGCAGTATAGTGACGTATGACGGACAGGTGGTGTACGACAAGTTCATCAAGCCCTCTGCGCCCGTCACCGACTACCGCACGCGCTGGAGCGGCATCCGCTGGTGCCACCTGGAGAGGGCCACGCCGTACACTGAGGCCAGGCAGGAGATACTGAGGCTGCTGGAGGGGAAGGTGGTGATTGGCCACGCCGTCCACAATGACTTCGAGGTCCTGCGCTACGACCACCCCACCGACCTGACCAGAGACACCTCCCGCATCCCGCTGCTCAACCAGAAGGCCGGCTTCACACAGACAGAGTGCGCCTCGCTGAAGAGACTCACCAAGGCAATATTCAACCGGGACATCCAGAATAGGAAGAAGGGCCACTCTTCTGTGGAGGACGCCAAAGCCACCATGGAGCTGTACAGAGTGGTGGAGGCGGAGTGTGGCCACCAGTCCGAGCTGTCTAGGGCTGTTTGACATCATCCGGGATTTATGACACAACTATCTTGTATCTTATACTATAATAGGAGGAGCGGCGCGGCGGCGACCCACAATTACCCAGCATACAGTGACATCATCAGTGATTTGGTGAGGCATATCATGACATCATCAGTGATGTCATAAATCCCATGCGGTGACATCATCAGTGATTTGGTTAATGCATTTGCATGAATGCATATGAATGCATTTCTTTTCCGCTCCCTGGGTGTCGCTCTCAAATCCGCCCGTCGCTATGAAACAACAATAACAACTCTAGCTCGTTGCTAGTAGCAACTTCAGTAGCAACTTGCTACACGCTGAAAATGATAAGTGTTGACAACACATCGGTCACGTTCACTTCATTTTGATCGGGTGAAACGCAGCATGCGTGCGAGCGCTGTTACACCCCTTTTGACGGAGCCTGCCGATAGATTTTCGATGCAAGTCGAACGTCTGTCTGGAGAGATAAGCCGAAGTTAACACGAGGATACGAACCTACGCCTCTCGCGTTGGTCGGCAGGGAATCTACCGCTACACTACCTGGACGCCTGCAAGTGCTTGCTGGGTTGATGATGTCACAATGTCTATGACATCATCAGCCAGGTCCGATGTCACTTTCGTGACACAAATCGTGACCTCTCCTTTTGTTATCTTATGTTATTTATACTTTTCTGACATTTTTGCTCGATCTTCTCCCTCTAAAGTAAATAAGTAAAACGAGAAAAGCAAAATTGGACCAATATGTTCGAGTCAGTTGGAGCCAGAGCGTCTGGGCAATAATGTGAGTGAGGTTTAGTAGTCCCGCCACAAGAGGGCGCCCTCCACCCGCAGAAGGCTATAGGGGTTTCCCTCCGGACAAGGTAGGCTAAAAGCATCTCTCCTTGCGCCAAGCAGCAGCCGAGGTGCCAAACATGAAGCGAGCAAAAAACCGGAGGCTGACATTTTGTGCAGGGTGGCCGCCGCAGGGAGCCCGGCGCTGACAGACACAGGCTGGGAACAAACTCCGCTTGTTTTCCAGACACAATCAGCTGCTAATCCAAGAGCAACAACTGAAAAGCACAGAGGACAGGAGAGCTCCCCGCTTCCATCCCAGCTGACAGCAAGTGAGTGTGTTGCCTGTTGTTACCCTCTTCTGTTGCTTACTTTCATTCTGTCTTGAACGCAATCTAATCTGTCCCACACAGTTGTAATTGGAGAAATAATCTAGTAGCCTATTTAGATAGTGCCTGCCGACATTTCACCGCGGAGACAGGCTGGTGCTGGTGCTGTTGCTGAACCTGAACTCATGAACATTTAGCCTTTTAAAATTCAAATAGGCTACATGCGACTGACTCAATGAGTCATTCTGAAGTGATAGCGTTATTTTCCCCCTGCTGTTGGCCTGGTTTGTCAGATGTATCTGTGAAAAGGATTACATGAATCAATTACACCCGAATTACTTTGGAAACGGCTGCAAGTGAACATTTGTGAACAGGGCTAACGTTAACGTTGTTGTTAATCTTGGAACAGCAGTGTGACAAAACAGAGAATTGAAAATAGACCATAGGGAAGTGATTGATTAAAGATTGTGTCGAAAATACCATTTCTGAACTAACGAATTTATAGTAATACACACTGGAGAAGGTTAGGAAAATATGGATGAAGAGATAGCCTATTAAACAGGCAGATCTGAAAATGCAAAAACAAACAAGCAAGCAAACAAAAAACAGGGGAACAGGAAAATAAATAAAAATCGCTGAAACCCATTTAGAAACGTGTTAATTAAAGCAAGCCAATTAAAATGCAGGTTCACCTGACAGTCATCGAGCAGGAGAGGAGAGAAAGAAAGGGGCTTTGATTGGAGAAGCATATTGGAATAGCAGAATAGAGCAGGAGAGGAGACAGCTGAATAAATGAATAATAGAATAACAACAATAAAGACATGTTGAGTCTCAGTCGTTGAGAGGGGGGGGAGGGAGAAAATGATCTCTGCAGTTTGATTGGACAGATTAAACCCCTTTGTGCTTCAGCTCATACTGTAAGTAAGAGGTCACAGCCTGTTTGATTGAATGTGTCTGGTTTTCATGGTGAAGCTGAATGGGAACATATCAGAAGTGGCTGCAGGTGTCCTCTGATAGGCTTCGCACGCACACGCACACGCACACACACACACACACACACACACACACACACACACACACACACACACACACACACACACACACACACACACACACACACACACACACACACACACACACACACACACACACACACACACACACACACACACACACACACACACACACACACACACACACACACACACACACACACACACACACACACACTGGAGCCTGGTGTTCCCCGGCCTGGCCCAGTGGATGGCACAGTAAACACAGGAGGAATGTTGATCAGCTTACATCGGAGCCAGGAGGCGCTCGCTCGGGATTTGACCGGCCGCAGTGCAGTCAGTGCAGCGCAGTGGTTCATGATCCGCCGGTAGGCCGGGCTGCACCTGCAATAACACACCGGGCCGACATGCGTGTTGCCGCCTATAAATTAGGGGATAGTCATGTGACAGATTCATGCGGCACTCATTGTCCTGCCAGCTGATTTCATATCCTACAGGCCTGCTGTTCCAATGTAGGATATACGCATTATTTGATAGCGCAGCAGATTCTCAATTGGCAGAGTCACGCTGTAAAATAGCCACAAACTCACTTGTGACCACACAGCTGTTCATTTCAAATATATGATATTATGCAAACGGGAACCCACCACTCATGCAGGCACTTAGGCCTAGCTGTCGCTTAGTAACCACTTTGTTTAGCTGCTGCTTCAAGAAGTATTGCTAGATGGAAAAATAACAATTCATAAATTAAAACGTTTTTTGGAGCATTTCTCTTCTTTTTATTAGCCATACTCGGAACTGCTCTGAAGTCAACGTAAACCACGCGCCTGCCCTGTCTTATTTTGACCCCTCATATAGGTGCTTTACGCACGCGCGCTCCCCCTGCTTTTACGCACGCGCTTTTACGCACAGATCGTGCTCAAAGTCATCATGACAAAGCACATGCGCATTACCTGCCTGCTGCCAGTTAGCAAATTCATTATGATGATGATGAATGCTGGAGTTACTTACAGTATTAAGCTGCTGTCAGGGCCAGTGTGCTCTCTCTCTCTCTCTCTCTCTCTCTCTCTCTGTCTCTCTGTCTCTCTCTCTCTCTTTCTCTTTCTCTCTCTCTCTCTCTCTCAGATGAAAACACGGGCCAATTAAACTCCGCTTTATTTAATTTGGTGCGACTTTTGTTATTATATATGACTAAAACACGTCCCTTTGGCTGCCTTGATGCGCTGGCGTTCGCCTAATAAATCCAATGTGTTTTAGACTATTATTAGAATTAATAAGTTATAGGCTACATGCATCTGCCTCTTGTTTCTGTGAGCCCCGGAGCCCCGCTCCTCAGTTTCAACAGGTTCAGTGTTTTGTGTTCTCATTACGACCTCCATATGGCTGCCTGTGAACACGCCGAGCCAGGAGGCATTCTCAGAGCGAGCAGCACATAACAGTCAGTCAGTAAAGCGACGGAGGTATTTGTTGTAAAAGTGAGACCAGTTGTGTTGTTGGGGAGGGGGTGGGGGTCCTCAAAGCAAGTGGTGGGTTACGTCGAATGTTTATTTTCCTTTGCACGTTATTTTGGCTAAATGGTCCGCACCAAATAGTAATAATAAAAGAAATACGAAACTAAAGTAAATTCTCCCTCCCTCTCTCTCTCTCTCTCTCTCTCTCTCTCTCTCTCACACACACGCACGCACGCACGCACGCACGCACGCACACACACACACACACACACACACACACACACACACACACACACACACACACACACACACACACACACACACACACACACACACACACACACACACACACACACACACACGGTTGGGGAAATCTGGGTTTGATTGTAACGGGGAGTAGCCTACCCTTGGCTCGCTTTTCAACCTATGGATGTACCGGAGCGGTTTCACTCGGCGTGAGCGGCTGTGAGCGGATGGGTGCATTGACCCACCTCCTGTCGGCATCCCCTCGCTCCACCAACAGCCTCATTTGGATTATGTCGCGCGCCTTTCTCCCGTCCCTTTTGACACCGACGCGACTCTGACTTGGCGACTTGGAGCGTTTCTGACAGACAAGCGCCTAATTGGATCTCATTCAGCGGAGGTTTTTTTTTTATTATTATTTCAAGACAGCGACTGTAACGAGTTGACAGTGGGGTAAGTTCTCATGCTTGCAATGCGGTCACTGTGCTGTGCCGATTTATTTCACACCCAGCGTGTTTCAGCAGATTCTGCCTTCATTACGCACCGATATTCGCGTAGGCTAAGGTACAATACAAGTGAAAGGGCAGCGCTTGCAATGACGGGCTGCCCATTACCAACCATTTGTTTTAAACTAAGTCAATGACTGTCATTAAGCTACTAAATTATATGCTTGAGGTCGTGTGACTGTAAGTAGGGGTTTGGCCACTGAATCACCGAGGGCGCACGGGATCAGAGTGCGGCGGACGCGGCAGACAGGTGTGGACTCCCCGGTTTACAGCTGCCCGCGTGTTGCGGAGAGGAGAGCGAGAAAAACAGCAACGCGTCGAGGATTTAATACGGGTTACAAGAGAGGTAGGGCCATGGAGCCAGCGAGTTTTAATAGCGACTTGAAACCAGGGCCAAGTGCGGATGCCAAAGCAAGCAGCGCGCTTCTCGTTTCCCGTCTTCCACGGCGCGGCTGCCCACGCGCGTTTGTCACTTCTAATATTTTCCCTTTTCGCCTTGAAGCCACCACATAGGCCGACATATTGAAAAAACATTTGTGTGCAAAAATCAGGATGGCACATTTTTCCTGTCATTAGTAGAGCTAGCAATAACTTTGAAATACAGCACCATATTAGTCCATGCATGTAGAAAAAATAAATAAACATCATTTTCATTCTTGGAGATTGAGAAGGGTCTTGAATTCCAAGTAGCAGAAAATCAGCTTTGCAAAGAAAACTACAGCTTATTTAAGGAAAATGAAATCCCCCAAAGCCAAATATCATGAAGTTAGGTCTACAATGGTTTTGGTTAGGATGGAAGTGGTGATCAGCTTGATTTGACACTGAAGCCCATTGTGGGGAGGTGTGCCATGAGACAATAGCCCCTCACAATAATGACGAGCTCCGCCCTTTCTAAGCTCATCCAGGCTGCGCACTCAAGCAGCAACACGCTGCGAGCTGAAAGCGAGAGTCCCAAACAGATTGCTTATCTTAACCGCCTCGATAGAGTTCAAGTATGCCCCTATTAGACATGAAAACAGTGTCAGACTTGACCTACTTCTTCTCGCTCTCACAGCAGATCACTGGAATCTCTGAATCCACAGAGAAGACCTCTGAATCCACTGTTCACTGCAAGGTCAGAAGGTCAAGTGGTGGCTCGCGCGGCCGATAGGACTTTTCTATCAATATGGTGAAGTGAGGTGTTATTCCTCTGGAGAGGAGCCATCACTTCCCTGTTTTTGTGAATTAATCGTCATTATTTCATTGCAAAAAAAAGGAGGTTGTGTGTGTGTGTGTGTGTGTGTGTGTGTTTTACCATCATTTATACAGGGGGAGTCTCACTGAGAGCAATGCTCTCTTTTTCAGGAGCACCCTGTTCACATTCACATACACATTCACACCTGGAAGCTGCCCAGTACAACCACAGTCTGATCTGCTGGCCACTGAGCAGCTGCACTGGAGCGGTTGGGGTTAAGGGGCCTTGCTCAAGGGCACCTCAGTGGTGTTAATGAGGGAGGGGCAAGCGCTGCCTTTTCACTTTCCCCACCCAGATTTATCCTGCGCGACCACGGGGATTGAACCGACGACCTTCCGGTCACAAGCTCGCTTTCTCGAACCGCTTCTCTAACCATTGACTAACACTGTGCGTGCGCGCGTGCGTGCGTGCGTGCCCCTGCACTTGCATGTGGTGTTTGGGAAACAGAGAGAGGCGGTTTGG
>NC_139626.1:31187715-31217715 GCF_964638095.1 Poromitra crassiceps | reverse complement strand
TCCCTGTGTGACCCTCCTCCCCCCTCACGTCCTCTCCCCTCCCTGTGTGACCCTCCTCCCCCCCTCACGTCCTCTCCCCTCCCTGTGTGACCCTCCTCCCCCCCTCACGTCCTCTCCCCTCCCTGTGTGACCCTCCTCCCCCCTCACGTCCTCTCCCCTCCCTGTGTGACCCTCCTCCCCCCCTCACGTCCTCTCCCCTCCCTGTGTGACCCTCCTCCCCCCCTCACGTCCTCTCCCCTCCCTGTGTGACCCTCCTCCCCCCCTCACGTCCTCTCCCCTCCCTGTGTGACCCTCCTCCCCCCCTCACGTCCTCTCCCCTCCCTGTGTGACCCTCCTCCCCCCCTCACGTCCTCTCCCCTCCCTGTGTGACCCTCCTCCCCCCCTCACGTCCTCTCCCCTCCCTGTGTGACCCTCCTCCCCCCCTCACGTCCTCTCCCCTCCCTGTGTGACCCTCCTCCCCCCCTCACGTCCTCTCCCCTCCCTGTGTTACCCTCCTCCCCCCCTCACGTCCTCTCCCCTCCCTGTGTGACCCTCCTCCCCCCCTCACATCCTCTTCCCTCCCTGTGTGACCCTCCTCCCCCCCTCATGTCCTCTCCCCTCCCTGTGTGACCCTCCTCCCCCCCTCATGTCCTCTCCCCTCCCTGTGTTACCCTCCTCCCCCCCTCACGTCCTCTTCCCCCCCCCGTTTTCTCACCAAAAGCACTGACCTCACAGAACACATCACATTAACACAAAAACACAGCCAAACCGTCCCATCAGCGTTTCCTTCCCCCTGCCTTTGTAGTGAAGTGTGTATAGGTCCACACGACACAGACAGCGCTACCTAGCTGTCTGGGTCTGTGAGAACCAGCCTGACCTCACGTTCTACCTCTCTCCTCCTGTTCGGTTCTGGATGGGGTTCTGTTGATTTAAAGACTGGACTCGGGGTGGGGCCGGCCAGCTGAGCGGGGTTGGGCCACAGAAGCTGCTGCATTCCTCCGCTGGGCGTTCTCTCTCGTTCTCTCCGTCTTTCT
Source organism: Poromitra crassiceps (assembly GCF_964638095.1). NCBI lineage: Eukaryota > Metazoa > Chordata > Actinopteri > Beryciformes > Melamphaidae > Poromitra > Poromitra crassiceps. The sequence goes on along the minus strand of NC_139626.1, from coordinate 31,216,702 downwards.
CCCCGCTAGCTGTCTCTCTTTCTGACAGAAGGAGAGATGGATAGAATAGATAGAAGTGCCGTTACTTCTTGGCATTGAGTTGTCACACTGGTGACACTGTCAACCAGTATACGATTAAAGCCCCAATAAGCATTTTTTTCACCTTAATATAGCAGCTTTTTAGTCATTGGAGATGGTACAGTGACATACAGAGACAATGTCGCCTCTATTGGTCACACACCGCCCTCCAAAGGCCTCTCCTGGGACTAAGCAATTTCATGCCTGCGTCCCGGAGGCAGCCTGGAGGCACATACTGCGCATGCGCTGTACAGCTGAAGCGCTGTGTTCAGTAAAACAAGGAAGTAACTCGGTGCGGATTTGCTACGAAAATGACGTTTCACGTAACTATGGATTATTATTTCATCAGTGAGTACCCGATGTCACAACATGTACATAGAGCTTTCTGGCGCTGTGTTTTGTTGACTTTGAACGACGATATCGATACCGATGCAATGCTATTGCACCCAGAGGGCGCAGTTTCCCCAATAGCAAAACTTGGAAAAGTTGCTGAATGGGGCTTTACGTGAGGGGTTTAAGGAGGTAGCTCCGTTCGCGAAAAGTGAAGCCAATGTGGAAGTGCCTTAAACCTGCATTCTTTCTAATGGCCAGCAGGGGGTGAGTGCCCCCTGCTGCAAAAGAAGTCAGATTGCATGGAAGTCAATGGGGGAATGATCCTACTTCACTTGATTTATTACCTCAGTAAACACTTTCCTAATGAGTTTAGCTGTTTCTTCAAAACAGCACGATGTTCATCTTGTAAATTATGGTCTCATTTTGAGTCAAATAGAGTGTAGAAAAGGCTCAAAAAGGCCCCACCATCAGGCCTGTTCGTGGGGTAACGCCCACGAACCGGGGATGCGCCCGCGACCCAGCGATGATGTTAGAGTTCCCACTGTGAGGTCATCGGTGATGTCAGAGTTCCCCCTGTGAGGTCATCGGTGATGTAAGACGGTCTAGGCTGCCTCTTGACTGTGTGATGTCAGACGTGACCTTGTGAGGTCATCAATGATGTCATACCTCACGTGACCTTGTGAGGTCATCAATGATGTCATACCTCGAATGTGTGGGGTATAAAAGCAATGCCTCATACTTCTGCCTGATATTCCAATAAAGCCTGAAAGACCTCTCTGTGGTTCTGTTCTGTTCTGATCCTCTTACCTAGGATCCAGCGAAACTCAACAAACCTCCTTACAAACTGATCCTTTGAGACAGATTTTGGACGGGGGAGCATGAGTTTCCTGAAGCTACTCTTCTCCCGGATGCTCAGCCTCGTCATCTTGGGCAGCACGCTGACCGCTCTCTCCTGGTACGTCTTCAACGAAACAAGAAACATGCACCCTCGAGCCTCTGTCCACCAAGCCGGAGAGAAGAAATCCGTTAAGCCCTCGGCTAAACCATGCAAAAGCTGCGGGTTCAGCATCATTGATAAATTAGTGAAGCATTACTCTCGCACCTGGAGGAAGCAGGAGGACAATCCCAAAAAGTTCAGAGATCTGCTGAGCAGCAATTGGCATGGCCTCACCAAGGCCATCGTCACACAGGCCAACACTCCGCTGGGATCCAACATCATGTACGATGGTGAGGGTATGGGTATGGTATGGTATTGGTATGGGAGGAAGCCACTCGAGGTGACGCCCGAGATCTTCAGCACCTTTATAGAGAAGAATCCACTTGGAAATAAATCATTGGACACGTGTGCTGTTGTGGGGAACGGAGGGATCCTGGTCAACAGCAGCTGTGGAGAGAAGATAGATTCTGCCCAGTTTGTTATCAGGTGCAACCTACCTCCTTTGCAAGATGACTATAAGAAAGATCTGGGCAGCAAGACTGACCTTGTGACAGCAAACCCGAGCATCTTAACAGACAAGTTCAGGTCTCTGACGGAGCGCCGCCGCCCCTTTGTGGAGAGCCTGCATCTCTACGGCGACTCGCTGGTGCTGCTTGCTGCTGCCTGCCTTCTCCTACCTGGACAACACGGCCCTGTCCATGCAGGCCCTATCCTATACTCCATCCAGGACTTTGAAAGCCCCACCCGGCCCGTCTTCTTCAACCCGGACTATCTGCGGAGTCTGGACCACTTCTGGCGCTCCCAGGGCCTCAAGGCAGTGCGGCTCAGCACCGGCTTCATGGGGGCTAGCCTGGCGCTGGAGCTCTGCGCCAACGTGCATGTGTACGGCTTCTGGCCGTTCAGCCAGCACCCGGTCACAAATCAGTCCCTCACCCACCACTACTATGATGACACAAAGCCCAATAAGAGAGTCCACGCCAAGCCTGTGGAGTTTGAGCACTTGTTGAAACTGCACAGTCAGGGCGTGCCCAAGCTTCACCTGTGAGATTGTGCGCCAGCCAGCAGGTAGGTGCTGCACTCAGACAGCACAGTGCCAGCAGGTAGGTGCTGCACTCAGACAGCACAGTGCCAGCAGGTAGGTGCTGCACTAAGGCCAGCAGCCTTCTCCCTAGCCTTAGCCTCAGGGCTTAGATTTAAAATACATACTACAGCATGTGCTGGGACGCGTCATCGGTGATGTTAGCTGGGGTCGTAAGGTGTTTCGGGTCTGTCAACATCATACACCCTCGCCCAGTAGACCCAGCCGAGGCCGATTAAGACCTGACCCGCGGCCCAGCAGCAGCCGCTCACGGATCAGCCTTCCTACTTTGTCTGCAACGTTGCCCGCGGAAGGGTTGATCACGCCCAATCCGCTGCAATAGAGTTAGTGCTACACCGCAGTATTGTAAGACCCTTCGGTGCATGGAGGGTCTAAGGCCCTGTGTGGGTGACTCCAGGCCGGGCTCCTCGTACGTCTCACCAGACCCTCCCGGGTAGGGCTGCACGATATATCGTTTACACATCGTCATCGCAATGTGCGCATGCGCGATAGTCACATCGCAGGACGTGCGATGTCAAAAGCAAATTAACTTGTCATGTTGCTTGATAAACTCTCACTTTAGGGGTAGCCTACTGAGTGAAATGCAGGTTCTCTCAAAGGAGAGAGACGCCCCACTACTGTAATCACTCATTTAGTGCTTAGCTTCAACACAACAACATGCACAGAGAGCTCAATTTAATTATTTGTGCTTATGTTGCGTTGCTGACAGTAGCCGATGTGATTGCGGAGGCGGACTTGTCCACAGCTTGCAGCGCACTAGCATACAGCAGGCTGGCTGCTGTAACTCAACATGTCTGTGGAGTGGATATATTTACTCTTGAAACACCAAAAAGCAAGACCGCAACTTATAATGACATGAAGGCTAAAGTGATTACTGAGAAGTTGTCCGTGTTATCACTGCGGCTGTCTCTCCCCTTCAGTCTCTGATGTCGCATCACATGATAGCAGTTACGGTAGAGTTAATCATACATAGCGACTCATTTACACAAAACATCTCAGTGAAAATAAAAAGACAAGAGACATATCTGGGCAATTAAATGTATATTTATTACTTTTCACGAATGAATTGTTTGTCACCGGTCGGCTGCATGTGAATCCACGTCTCTCTGCACTGCCCTGCGTGCGCTCAAAAACCGGAACTCCCCAAATGCGGAGTGTACCACTTGGTAGTTTCTGGAGGGGGTTTCCGTGGGGTCAGACCAAGTGTGTAAAGTGGCAGGGGTGTTTCATTGTTGATTTATTGAAACGTTAGAAGAACGAAAGAAGTTGAAAGCAGTGATTATAATCAATTAAATCTAATGTTTTTCTGCAAATAGCATCATTGGGAGGTAGATTCTGGCACTCAATATTAGGGGTGGGCAATATATCAATTGTATATCAATATTGTAATATGAGACTATATGGTCTTAGATGTTGGATATGGTGATACAGCATAGGCCTACGTGTTGTCTTTCCCTGGTTTTAAAGGCTGCATTACACTAAGTGAAGTGTAGGCTAGTGACATTTTAAAGTAGAATGTCATAACTCACTCACTTTTTCATGTAGCCTATGTAAGTCATGGAAATCCATTGGTCAAAATGTGTATGCACCCTGATAGATGACGCTCTGAGGCCTACCAGTAGGCCACAGCCCAGTGGTTGAGAAACATTAAAATACCTAATTTCACCTCCAAAATCAGATGGACTCCTCTACAAAATCACCGCAATCATTCTAGAAGCATTATTTTCTTTAAAATAGAGCTATTCTGGTAATCTGGTGAAAATCTGTATTTTTTCATATCGCAATATATATTGCAGGGGTGGGGAATATCGCAATGTCAGTTTTTTCCAATATCGTGCAGCCCTACTCCCGGGGGAAAGGCAATCCTACCATGGGCAGAGAGGATGCCTCAAGAAGGCCTGTGCGCTGCACATCATTCGCCTGCGGTGAGCACCTCGCTCCAGCCTGAAGGACCCCAGGCCGCGCCGATCTTTGCATAGATTTTCAGGAGGCTAATCCGTAGCGTTTGTGGATTTCTCCCTCACGAGAGAGCCAGGATGGGGTGCTAAAACCCATCCCGTACCGGATGTCGTCTCTCCGACCGTCAACTGTCTCTCCAGCTTGTCACCAAACTATACTTGGTTGTCACGTAGTCTATTCCTAAGTGTCACTGGCCAGGGGAGCCAGGCTTCTATGTTTAAAATACATACTACAGCACGCGTCATCAATGATGTCATACCGCGAATGTGTGGGGTATAAAAGCGATGTTCCCTGCTATCCCTGCTATCTCTCTCTCTCTCTCTCTCTCTCTCTCTCTACTACCTCTCCCTGTATGTTGCTTGCCTTGCTATCTGCCTGATACTTCTGCCTGATATTCCAATAAAGCCTGAAAGACATCTCTGTGGTTCTGATCGATCACTTGTAGCGAGCTCTTACCTAGGATCCAGCGAAACTCAACAAACTTCCTTACATAGACAGTAAAGAAACTCAACAAACTTCCTTACATAGACAGTAAAGAAACTCAACAAACTTCCTTACATAGACAGTAAAGAAACTCAACAAACTTCCTTACATAGACAGTAAAGAAACTCAACAAACTTCCTTACATAGACAGTAAAGAAACTCAACAAACTTCCTTACATAGACAGTAAAGAAACTCAACAAACTTCCTTACATAGACAGTAAAGAAACTCAACAAACTTCCTTACATAGACAGTAAAGAAACTCAACAAACTTCCTTACATAGACAGTAAAGAAACTCAACAAACTTCCTTACATAGACAGTAAAGAAACTCAACAAACTTCCTTACATAGACAGTAAAGAAACTCAACAAACTTCCTTACATAGACAGTAAAGAGACGCCTGTCCAGTGATCGCACAGCTCACTGATCACTTCCTGTCCAGTGATCGCACAGCTCACTGATCACTTCCTGTCCCCAAATAACCAAGATGGCGACGGTGATAATGCCAACCTCGGAGCTTCAAGACGGGAGTCCACAAACCAATGAGTGACATCACGGTGGCTCCGCCCATATCAGACTCACAATCACTTTCATTGCCACAGTAGGAGGAATTTGACTTAGTGTAAACGTGTATGCAGCGTAGCGGTCACATGACTTAGTGTAAACTTGTATGCAGCGTAGCGGTCACATGACTTAGTGTAAACTTGTATGCAGCGTAGCGGTCACATGACTTAGTGTAAACTTGTATGCAGCGTAGCGGTCACATGACTTAGTGTAAACTTGTATGCAGCGTAGCGCGTAGCGGTCACATGACTTAGTGTAAACTTGTATGCAGCGTAGCGGTCACATGACTTAGTGTAAACGTGTATGCAGCGTAGCGGTCACATGACTTAAAGACTTTGCACACAGAGTCCGTTTTTTCGTCCGAAAATGACGCATGAAAAAAAAAAGAATACGACCTCATTTGTGTCAATCATCATTGACACACCGAGTCCGAGAATTACGTCCGTCATTTAAGTTTTCGGACGAGGTTTGATTTTCTGCATTTTTCCGCATCCATGAAAAGCGTTTTGACAGTTGTTTGACCACCCAGACCCGCTGTCGTGTTGCTATTCACAATGAAATATGGCATCTGAGAAGTTAATTCACTTCGTATCCCAGCACAAAGCATTTTATGACAAAGCAGGAATACAGAGATTCGGAATTAAAAGACAGTTTTTTTTCGGATGACGGATTAAAAAAACGCAGCGAACAATTCGGACTCTGTGTGCAAAGACCTTTAGTGTAAACTTGTATGCAGCGTAGCGGTCACATGACTTAGTGTAAACTTGTATGCAGCGTAGCGGTCACACCAATAGTCAGAAGACAAAAAATATAGAGACATAAAATCAAAAGTGCAGTCCAACAATTGAATATCACACAAATGAAAAGGACCTGAGTGATAAACAGGAATTTACAGTCCAAAAGGTGCACGATGAAGTTAAACACAATACTATAAAGTAAGTGAATAGAAAATTAATATACGGTCTAAATGAAAATAATGAATATACGGCCGTATAAATGAATTATACGGTCTATGGCACGCACGCACCACACACGCACGCACCACACACACACACACACACACACACACACACGCACATGCACACGCACGCACGCACACACGCACGCACGCACACACACACACACGCACGCCCGCGCACACACACACACACACACACACACACACACACACACGCACGCACGCACGCACGCACACACACACACACACACACAGCGTCGGAGCAGCTTTAAAAATTTGTCAGTGATCCCCCTGCTAATGACGCCTTCAGCTGTGAGAGTTGACCCCCTCCTGCCCTCGGCCCCCTCCCCACCTGCCCTGTCTCCCTCCTCCCTCCTCTTAAATCCCTAATGAATACCAGCGAGGAACTCCCCCCCCCCCCAAACACAACACACACACACACACACACACACACACACACACACACACACACACACACCACCACCATCATCATCACCACTGCGGAGACAGCCGTCATCGAGTTGAGTTTGGGGCGCTAATATGTGACCCCTGTTACCTGAGGCCTGTCAGTCATGTTGATTCATCTGGACGTGTTTGTTTACCTATCGAGCGTATGTCTGTGAGGGAGAGAGAGAGAGAGAGAGACCCTCTCTGTGTAAGGATGTGGCTATTGTGTTCGATCTCAGTCTAAATAAGAGGCGTTAGAGTTTAAATATGTTAGTCTCTTGTACAGTACACAGTGAATAGCATCACTAACAGCATCATATGTTAGTCTCCACCTCCTCCCTCTCCCTGCTCTCTCCTCCCACACATCCCCCCTGCTCTCCCTCCCCCCTCCCCTCTCCTGCTCTCTCCTCTTTCCCCCTTCCCCTTCCCCTGCTCCTTCCCCACCCCCTCTACTCCCCAACATTTCCCATTCCCTCCCCATCTCATCACTTTCCTGCTCTCTCCTCTCTCACATTCCCCCTGCTCTCCCTCCCTTCTCCTGCTCTCTCCTCTGCTCAATCATATATTTCTATATTTTCTACATGTCTCTATCAATTGTTCAATGTGTTATCATTACTACTGTAATTTGCTACTGTTGTGTCAGCTAGAATTAGCTAGACATATTTTCTGTGAAGCCCTCTGGGACATGCTTGTGAATTAGGGCTATATAAATAAACTTGACTTGACTTGACTTGTACACCGTGAATAGCATCAATAACAGCATCATATGTTAGTTTCTTGTACAAAGTGAATAGCATCAATAACAGCATCATATGTTAGTCTCTTGTACAAAGTGAATAGCATCAATAACAGCATCATGTTAGTATCTTGTACAAAGTGAATAGCATCAATAACAACATCATATGTTAGTCTCTTGTACACAGTGAATAGCATCAATAACAGCATCATATGTTAGTATCTTGTACACAGTGAATAGCATCAATAACAACATCATATGTTAGTCTCTTGTACACAGTGAATAGCATCAATAACAGCATCATATGTTAGTCTCTTGTACACAGTGAATAGCATCAATAACAGCATCATATGTTAGTCTCTTGTACACAGTGAATAGCATCAATAACAGCATCATATGCTAGTCTCTTGTACACAGTGAATAGCATCAATAACAACATCATATGTTAGTCTCTTGTACACAGTGAATAGCATCAATAACAGCATCATGTTAGTCTCTTGTACAAAGTGAATAGCATCAATAACAGCATCATATGTTAGTTTCTTGTACAAAGTGAATAGCATCAATAACAGCATCATATGTTAGTCTCTTGTACACAGTGAATAGCATCAATAACAGCATCATATGTTAGTCTCTTGTACACAGTGAATAGCATCAATAACAGCATCATGTTAGTCTCTTGTACAAAGTGAATAGCATCAATAACAGCATCATATGTTAGTCTCTTGTACACAGTGAATAGCATCAATAACAGCATCATGTTAGTTTCTTGTACAAAGTGAATAGCATCAATAACAACATCATATGTTAGTCTCTTGTACAAAGTGAATAGCATCAATAACAGCATCATATGTTAGTTTCTTGTACAAAGTGAATAGCATCAATAACAGCATCATATGTTAGTCTCTTGTACACAGTGAATAGCATCAATAACAGCATCAGACCATGTGCCATCTGTGCATTAGCCATGTGCTGACTTTGTTGTTGCACTCGCTGCTCCTTTATAGCCGCGCGGCTCAATGCATCTTTTCTATCATGAAGATGAGGATGGAGATCCCCCCTGTTGTTAGCCTATTAAGAAGTCCTCCATGGTTCTGGACGGCCACTAATAGCCCCACCAGGGATTACTGTACAGCAGGCTGGAGGGACAGCAGGGCCCCGGCTTGGGCCTCAGCCCCCTGTCATCTGAGAGAGGCGACCCGGCCGACCTGCATTCAGTCAGTCTGAGGGGAGCCGCTGTGCCAACTCTCCTCCACAGCATGAAAGCCTCCTGACTCGGGATACAAAGTGTCTCAGCTGTCCCTCTCCTCTACCCCCCCTCCTCCCATCTCCTCTCGCTCCTCTGCCCTTCTCTCCTCTGCCTTCCTCTCCTCTCCTTTCCTCTCCTCTCCTCCCCCCTACTCTCCCTCTTCTCCTCTCCTCTCCCGTCATCTCCTCCTCTCCTCTCCTCTCCCCTACTCTCCCTCCTCTCCTCTCCTCTCCTCTCCTCTCCTCTCCTCTCCTCTCCTCTCCTCTCCCTCCTCTCCTCTCCTCTCCCTCCTCTCCTCTCCTCTCCTCTCCTCTCCTCTCCTCTCCTCTCCTCTCCTCTCCTCTCCTCTCCTCTCCTCTCCTCTCCTCTCCTCTCCCCTCCTCTCCTCTCCTCTCCTACACCCAAGCCAAATAAAGCCTCTCAGCGACTTGTGTTTTCCTAATCTGTGAACTTTGACAGCAGAGCTGCGCTTGAAAGAGAGACAACTCAACATGGGATGATCTCCCGGTGACAGGGAGAAGCTGAAAAAACGTTCTCCGGAATGTCTCCGCTGAAACCACCAGACCACCCCTGTCAGTTTCCTCGCTCTGTCTCCCTCTGTCTCTCTCTCGCCGCGTCCATCACCCCCCTCCTCTAATTGGGCGGTCACTAGTTGATTAAAAGCACTGAATATGTTCTGATGATACCTGAATGTGTTCTGATGATACCTGAATGTGTTTTGATGATACCAACGGCCCGACTTGCTCCTTGTGGCAAAGCAGAACTTTCTATGCAAGGTGCTTCCCATGAAAGGCTCATATTTTTTCATTTATGCACATACTGCGCTCTAGACGGGTTTGTCGGGAAATGTCTATTTAGCTGCTGGTGGTAGGTGTGCCTGGTGGTAGATGTGCCTGCTGGTGGTAGGTGTGCCTGGTGGTAGGTGTACCTGGTGGTGGGTGTGCCTGGTGGTGGTAGGTGTGCCTGGTGGTGGTAGTAGGTGTGCATGCTGGTGGTAGGTGTGCCTGCTGGTGGTAGGTGTGCCTGCTGGTGGTAGGTGTACCTGGTGGTGGTAGGTGTACCTGGTGGTGGGTGTGCATGCTGGTGGTAGGTGTACCTGGTGGTGGTAGGTGTACCTGGTGGTAGGTGTGCCTGGTGGTAGGTGTGCCTGGTGGTGGTAGTAGGTGTGCCTGCTGGTGGTAGGTGTGCCTGCTGGTGGTAGGTGTGCATGCTGGTGGTAGGTGTGCCTGGTGGTAGGTGCCTGCTGGTGGTAGGTGTGCATGCTGGTGGTAGGTGTGCCTGGTGGTAGGTGTGCATGCTGGTGGTAGGTGTGCCTGCTGGTGGTAGGTGTGCCTGCTGGTGGTAGGTGTGCATGCTGGTGGTAGGTGTGCCTGCTGGTGGTAGGTGTGCCTGCTGGTGGGAGGTGCCTGCTGGTGGTAGGTGTGCATGCTGGTGGTAGGTATGCATGCTGGTGGTAGGTGTGCATGCTGGTGGTAGGTGTGCCTGCTGGTGGTAGGTGTGCCTGCTGGTGGTAGGTGTGCCTGGTGGTAGGTGTGCCTGCTGGTGGTAGGTGTGCCTGGTGGTAGGTGCCTGCTGGTGGTAGGTGTGCATGCTGGTGGTAGGTGTGCCTGGTGGTAGGTGCCTGCTGGTGGTAGGTGTGCATGCTGGTGGTAGGTGTGCCTGGTGGTAGGTGTGCATGCTGGTGGTAGGTGTGCCTGCTGGTGGTAGGTGTGCCTGCTGGTGGTAGGTGTGCCTGGTGGTAGGTGTGCATGCTGGTGGTAGGTGTGCCTGCTGGTGGTAGGTGTGCCTGCTGGTGGTAGGTGTGCATGCTGGTGGTAGGTATGCATGCTGGTGGTAGGTGTGCATGCTGGTGGTAGGTGTGCCTGCTGGTGGTAGGTGTGCCTGCTGGTGGTAGGTGTGCCTGGTGGTAGGTGTGCATGCTGGTGGTAGGTGTGCCTGGTGGTAGGTGTGCATGCTGGTGGTAGGTGTGCATGCTGGTGGTAGGTGTGCCTGGTGGTAGGTATGCCTGCTGGTGGTAGGTGTGCATGCTGGTGGTAGGTGTGCATGCTGGTGGTAGGTGTGCCTGCTGGTGGTAGGTATGCCTGCTGGTGGTAGGTGTGCATGCTGGTGGTAGGTGTGCCTGGTGGTAGGTGTGCCTGCTGGTGGTAGGTGTGCCTGCTGGTGGTAGGTGTGCCTGCTGGTGGTAGGTGTGCATGCTGGTGGTAGGTGTGCCTGGTGGTGGTAGGTGTGCATGCTGGTGGTAGGTGCCTGCTGGTGGTAGGTGTGCCTGCTGGTGGTAGGTGTGCATGCTGGTGGTAGGTGTGCATGCTGGTGGTAGGTGTGCCTGCTGGTGGTAGGTGTGCATGCTGGTGGTAGGTGTGCCTGCTGGTGGTAGGTGTGCCTGCTGGTGGTAGGTGTGTCACCTGCTGGAGGGTCAAATCCAATGTTAAATCTCTGGCTTTCACCTCTCCTCTGTAGTTTCCGTGCTGCATGCTAACCCGCTAGCCCAGTCTGTGTGGTATCCATTGGCTTCTCTGTGAAGACAGAGACAGAGGCCTACAGCTGTTGCTATTTCAATCACATTTAATGAAAGACAAAACGTGTCCCCCGTCTGAGGCGGGCTTGCGGCTTGTTAAACACACTGTCAATGCTGAAAGCGGAGAATTTTTTGCTGAAACAGAATCTTACTGAGTATTTCAAAAGGTCGGCCAGCTACACCACTGAGCTGACATCTTGGCGAAGCATTTTGTGGAATTGGCTCTTGCCCCTTTTCTTTACAGAGAGATATAGAATAAGTGTGAAGTTTTTAATAACGAGCAGATTTCGAGCAGAGTGCAGCTTGTGCATGCGAGGCTGTGAGCAGGCGGTGAACAGCGGCTACGAGGCTAGCGTTGATTTCAGAGGGCATGAAACAGCCGGGTCACTGTTCTCTCTCTGTTTAACTATACACGCTCTCATCTGCCAGACGCGCCTGACAGAACCAGACCCTGCAAGAATCTCCCAGCAGGTCCGGCAGCACCATATTTAGTCATCCAGAGTCCCCACACAGAGCCATGCAGTCCTCTATGTTACTTAATCTGTCTCCCCCTTCTCTCTCTCTCTCTCTCTCTCTCTCTCTCTATCTCATCTTTTACGTCCTTCCGTCAACTCCCTCCCTCCCTCTCTCTCCTCCTGCTACCATTCGTCTCTGTCCTCGCTCGCCCTCCTGCCGGTCGTTTGTGCTCTCTCACTGTTGCTCTCCTTCCCTTCCCTGTGCGTCATTAGGCAGGCTTAGATGTGGAAGAACGCACTCAATATAACAAACGACAGTTTTGAGATCACTGAATGTGTTTAACTGCTTAACTAAGTTTGTTCAGGGCAAACCAAGCTTGCATGTTCACCAACTTTCAGGGTGATTTTCTCGCAGTGTTGCTTTTATAAGTTCGAACATTAAAATAAACATTAAAATAAACAGCTTCAACTATTTTCAGATTTCATTGTATGACACACCATTTGAAAGCTTAGAACCTGCACTTTCATAAAGTGCCTACTTACGAAAAAAACCACCTGTCTCTGTCACCCCTCTCTCCATCTCTTTGACAGCAATTTCTCAATTTTTGTTGCCTCCACAGCCTGTCAAAGTACCTTACTCCTGCTCTCCACATGACCTGTCAAAGTACCTTACTCCTGCTCCCCACAGCCTGTCAAAGTACCTTACTCCTGCTCTCCACATGACCTGTCAAAGTACCTTACTCCTGCTCTCCACATGACCTGTCAAAGTACCTTATTCCTGCTCCACATGACCTGTCAAAGTACCTTACTCCCGCTCCCCACATCCTGTCAAAGTACCTTACTCCTGCTCCCCACAGCCTGTCAAAGTACCTTACTCCTGCTCCCCACAGCCTGTCAAAGTACCTTATTCCTGCTCTCCACATGACCTGTCAAAGTACCTTACTCGTGCTCCACATGACCTGTCAAAGTACCTTACTCCTGCTCTCCACATGACCTGTCAAAGTACCTTACTCCTGCTCCCCACAGCCTGTCAAAGTACCTTACTCCTGCTCCCCACAGCCTGTCAAAGTACCTTATTCCTGCTCTCCACATGACCTGTCAAAGTACATTACTCCTGCTCCACATGACCTGTCAAAGTGCCTTACTCCTGCTCCACATGACCTGTCAAAGTACCTTACTCCTGCTCCACATGACCTGCCAAAGTACCTTACTCCTGCTCCACATGACCTGTCAAAGTACCTTACTCCTGCTCCACATGACCTGTCAAAGTACCTTACTCCTGCTCCACATGACCTGTCAAAGTACCTTACTCCTGCTCCACATGACCTGTCAAAGTACCTTACTCCTGCTCCCCACAGCCTGTCAAAGTACCTTACTCCTGCTCCACATGACCTGTCAAAGTACCTTACTCCTGCTCCACATGACCTGTCAAAGTACCTTACTCCTGCTCCGCATGACCTGTCAAAGTACCTTACTCCTGCTCCCCACAGCCTGTCAAAGTACCTAACTCCTGCTCCCCACAGCCTGTCAAAGTACCTTACTCCTGCTCCCCACAACCTGTCAAAGTACCTTACTCCTGCTCCACATGACCTGTCAAAGTACCTTACTCCTGCTCCCCACAGCCTGTCAAAGTACCTTACTCCTGCTCCACATGACCTGTCAAAGTACCTTACTCCTGCTCCACATGACCTGTCAAAGTACCTTACTCCTGCTCCTCACAGCCTGTCAAAGTACCTTACTCCTGCTCCACATGACCTGTCAAAGTACCTTACTCCTGCTCCACATGACCTGTCAAAGTACCTTACTCCTGCTCCACATGACCTGTCAAAGTACCTTACTCCTGCTCCACATGACCTGTCAAAGTACCTTACTCCTGCTCCCCACAGCCTGTCAACGTACCTTACTCCTGCTCCACATGACTGGTCAAAGTACCTTACTCCTGCTCCCCACAGCCTGTCAAAGTACCTTACTCCTGCTCCACATGACCTGTCAAAGTACCTTACTCCTGCTCCCCACAGCCTGTCAAAGTACCTTACTCCTGCTCCACATGACCTGTCAAAGTACCTTACTACTGCTCCACATGACCTGTCAAAGTACCTTACTCCTGCTCCCCACAGCCTGTCAAAGTACCTTACTCCTGCTCCACATGACCTGTCAAAGTACCTTACTCCTGCTCTCCAAAGCCTGTCAAAGTACCTTACTCCTGCTCCACATGACCTGTCAAAGTACCTTACTACTGCTCCACATGACCTGTCAAAGTACCTTACTCCTGCTCCTCACAGCCTGTCAAAGTACCTTACTCCTGCTCTCCACAGCCTGTCAAAGTACCTTACTCCTGCTCTCCACAGCCTGTCAAAGTACCTTACTGCTGCTCCCCACAGCCTGTCAAAGTACCTTACTGCTGCTCCCCACAGCCTGTCAAAGTACCTTACTCCTGCTCTCCACAGCCTGTCAAAGTACCTTACTGCTGCTCTCCACAGCCTGTCAAAGTACCTTACTCCTGCTCTCCACAGCCTGTCAAAGTACCTTACTCCTGCTCCCGACAGCCTGTCAAAGTACCTTACTCCTGCTCCACATGACCTGTCAAAGTACCTTACTCCTGCTCTCTACAGCCTGTCAAAGTACCTTACTCCTGCTCCACATGACCTGTCAAAGTACCTTACTCCTGCTCTCCACAGCCTGTCAAAGTACCTTACTCCTGCTCCACATGACCTGTCAAAGTACCTTACTCCTGCTCCCCATGACCTGTCAAAGTACCTTACTCCTGCTCCACATGACCTGTCAAAGTACCTTACTCCTGCTCTCCACAGCCTGTCAAAGTACCTTACTCCTGCTCCCCACAGCCTGTCAAAGTACCTTACTCCTGCTTCCCACAGCCTGTCAAAGTACCTTACTCCTGCTCCCCATGACCTGTCAAAGTACCTTACTCCTGCTCCACATGACCTGTCAAAGTACCTTACTCCTGCTCTCCACAGCTCAAAGTACCTTACTCCTGCTCTCCACAGCCTGTCAAAGTACCTTACTCCTGCTCCCCACAGCCTGTCAAAGTACCTTACTCCTGCTCTCCACAGCTCAAAGTACCTTACTCCTGCTCTCCACAGCCTGTCAAAGTACCTTACTCCTGCTCCCCACAGCCTGTCAAAGTACCTTACTCCTACTCCCCATGACCTGTTAAAGTACCTTACTCCTGCTCCACATGACCTGTCAAAGTACCTTACTCCTGCTCCACATGACCTGTCAAAGTACCTTACTCCTGCTCCCCACAGCCTGTCAAAGTACCTTACTCCTGCTCCACATGACTTGTCAAAGTACCTTACTCCTGCTCCGCATGACCTGTCAAAGTACCTTACTCCTGCTTCCCACAGCCTGTCAAAGTACCTTACTCCTGCTCTCCACAGCCTGTCAAAGTACCTTACTCCTGCTCCACATGACCTGTCAAAGTACCTTACTCCTGCTCCACATGACCTGTCAAAGTGCCTTACTCCTGCTCCTCACAGCCTGTCAAAGTACCTTACTCCTGCTCTCCACAGCCTGTCAAAGTACCTTACTCCTGCTCCACATGACCTGTCAAAGTACCTTACTCCTGCTCTCCACAGCCTGTCAAAGTACCTTACTCCTGCTCCACATGACCTGTCAAAGTACCTTACTCCTGCTCCACATGACCTGTCAAAGTACCTTACTCCTGCTCCTCACAGCCTGTCAAAGTACCTTACTCCTGCTCTCCACAGCCTGTCAAAGTACCTTACTCCTGCTCCACATGACCTGTCAAAGTACCTTACTCCTGCTCTCCACAGCCTGTCAAAGTACCTTACTCCTGCTCTCCACAGCCTGTCAAAGTACCTTACTCCTGCTCTCCACAGCCTGTCAAAGTACCTTACTCCTGCTCCACATGACCTGTCAAAGTACCTTACTCCTGCTCCACATGACCTGTCAAAGTACCTTACTCCTGCTCTCCACAGCCTGTCAAAGTACCTTACTCCTGCTCTCCACAGCCTGTCAAAGTACCTTACTCCTGCTCCCCACAGCCTGTCAAAGTACCTTACTCCTGCTCCCCATGACCTGTCAAAGTACCTTACTCCTGCTCCCCACAGCCTGTCAAAGTACCTTACTCCTGCTCCCCACAGCCTGTCAAAGTACCTTACTCCTGCTCCCCACAGCCTGTCAAAGTACCTTACTCCTGCTCCCCACAGCCTGTCAAAGTACCTTACTCCTGCTCCCCACAGCCTGTCAAAGTACCTTACTCCTGCTCTCCACAGCCTGTCAAAGTACCTTACTCCTGCTCTCCACAGCCTGTCAAAGTACCTTACTCCTGCTCCCCACAGCCTGTCAAAGTACCTTACTCCTGCTCCACATGACCTGTCAAAGTACCTTACTCCTGCTCTCCACAGCCTGTCAAAGTACCTTACTCCTGCTCTCCACAGCCTGTCAAAGTACCTTACTCCTGCTCTCCACAGCCTGTCAAAGTACCTTACTCCTGCTCCCCACAGCCTGTCAAAGTACCTCACTCTCCAAGCTGGGAGATGCTAATGAGTTGCTAATTCTGTCAGCCGTCTCTGCGTGCCCCCCCCTCCCCCCAGTGGGTGTGCCCCCCCAGGCTTTTGATGGAGTGCCCATTTTAACCTCCTCGTCCTCAGACACTCGCCATTGATCAATGTCCTCACGTAGCCCGGCCGGGCCCACTGCACTGCACAGGCCGGGCCCACTGCACTCACTCCAGGGCCAAATCATTTAGCATGCACTTACTTTTTCATCCACTGAATCTGATGAGAGCTGCGTGGTTTTATTGTATCTTATTGTACCTTAAAGTCTAACTGAAGTCTTCGTCGCTTGAGTCAGAGTCCGTTTCAGACTGAAAACATAACTTGCCTGAGATGACAGGTTGAGAGGCGGGTCATAGTAGCATGTCGATGATTATATTTAAAGTCAGAAGGAGCTGATGATTTTATTTGACAATTCTGGGGACTGGATTGGGCTTTGGCCAATCCTGGTGTGTTCCGCCTCCAAATCGAGTGGGATTCAGCGTGTTGTGGCGCTCTCCTCGGGAAGAGCCTGCTGATGCGAGGTTAGTGGCTGAGTGGAGCTCAGCGAGCCGCAGGCAGCCAGCTGCCTTCGTGTTGCCGAGCAGAGAGTGCAGCCCGGCGGCCTGGATTCTCCGAGGTGCGACCCCTGACAACCAGGCTCTCTGAGGCGCGCGCCATTATCGCTATTGCGGTAAATAATATTCCTGGAATGCGAGTTTTAACGAGCCAGTTACATTTTTTTGCATTCTTAGACATTACCGTTTGATTTAGTTTGCATAATTGGCCAAGTTAGTAGTTAGTTTATGGGCTAGAAATTCTAGGCACTAGGCGCCATTTTCCCCTTCATTTGGAAGAGAAAATTATGATGAAATAAAGATTTGATTGACAGCTGCCATGTCGTGGCTGAATTGATTGGTTGATTGGTTGAAATGGGGTAGAAATTTGATAGTACTAGATGACGTCAGCAAACTGTAGATTACTGTTATGAATGAAATCTTGAAAAATTAACTTTTGATTAACTTTTCGTCATAATCTCATCCCTCAACAAACACCAGACTGATATTTCCCCCCGGGCTGTTCCCTGGAGTCTCCCAGGGATCAAATTACCTAATTCGTGATCTCGGTCACCAAGTCTCATCAAGTCCCGCGGTACTTATTTTACGACTGGCTTGGACGCTATTGATCTCAAAACAACGCTAGGACGGCCAGAAACGCTGCGGAGATCACTGGGTGAGTCGTCAGATCATAATTAATGTGAGGAGAGGGGTCCAGGTTAAAAAAAAAACCGAAATTCTCCTTTAAACCAACATTTGCTCCAAAAGGAATTAAACCATAAAGTTAATCAAAATGCCACGGAAACATTAGGCTAATCAACACAGAGCTGCAAACATCAGTTCATCGGATAATTTCCCCCTTATAGCAGTGACAGCAGCCTGGAGGTCTGACTTGTCTGGCTCAATCTCCGACAACGAAAATCAGATTTCCGTACAGGCATCATTTTGATAAACCATAGTCATAGTCATAGTGGGAATCTTCCTGGTTACTTTTGGCCAGACAAAAAATATTACAACTTAAAGTGCCATATTTTTAAGCAATATAGCATGAGAGCCAGTGTGTTGTGGCAAATATATCCCGCTGCTCAGCTGTTATCCCACGAGGCCGCAGGCCGAGTGGGATAACTGCTGAGCAGCGGGATATATGCCACAACATTATCAAGTATGATAATATAATAATAATAATAATACTATAAGTCCGACTGGCATGGCATTCTGATAGAGTCAGTTGAAACACTACTGTAAGGCGGGACCTCTAGCAAGAAGATAGACTTGCGGGTGATTTGATTGGATCGTTCTGGAGACTGAAGTTGACATTGGCCAATCCTGGCGCTTGCTGAGAAGCTGAGAGCTTTCTGCAAAGCCCGACACCAACTAACGTTACGTCTTATTTAGAAATGCGGGGTTAACAGCCTTTTTTTTGCAAAGAAGACATTAGCCCGCGTCTATTCTTGTACAAAACATAATTTTCTGCGAAGTATTAGTAAAGTTATAAGCGAAGATTGATTCACAAGGATCTGACAGCTGTCTCCGCCATTTTGTTTTTTCTACATTGTCATTTGAGGTAACCAAAGCCTTTTAGTAAGAGAGTTGCGTCTCATAACCCATGGCCATGGGTTATGGCCATGGGTTACGGTATTTATACCATGGCTGTGAACCAATCAGATTGCTTGATTTGAGAGAGCCGTTTTATAATCAGAGTTAGACTGTATATAAATACACAACGCACTGTGTGCAAATCTAGAAAGAGCAGCTCTACATAAGAAAGTGCAGAGGGGCGGGGACCTCACAGAGGTTCTAACTCTACGGAGCTAGTGCGCAGCCTCTGGTTCACTGATCTGGCAGGATTTCGGCTTCACTCGACCCTGCTGGGCCGTCTCTCCATATTTAATATAACTCAATGCTTCAGAGCGGAGGGAAAGATACTATTTGATATGATCTCATTCCAAGCGCCGTTCAAAATGAAGAAGGTGACAGTGTCGTGCTTTATCAATCAGAAAATAACGTTTATTTTTTTATTTAACCTAAAAAAAAGCAATTTAGATTAAGAAAAAACCTTTTTCAATGATGACCTGGCCAAGAAGGCAGCAAAGTTACAATCTTGAATCTTACATCTATGTGTAGCAATCTACAAAGAAGTTGTAGGAGTTTTACTTTCAGGTTTAGACTCCGCCCCCCCCCCCCCCCCCCCCCCCCCCACACACACACACAGTCTCTCTTTAACACCCAATCTGGGCTTGAGGAGAGGCCAAACGGCTGCAGGGCTTAAGCACTTGAGCAGAGAAGAGTGGCCCTATTTACCAGTCCACCGGGCGCTTTCTCTACTTTTCTGAGGGTTGCTAGCTTTGCACCCCTCGCACAAGAAAAGAACAGAACTTTTGTTTTTCCCACTCCCTTTAAATCCGCCCGTCTGCCTTCCCCACTCCACTGAAGTGGACACAGAGGCGGCCTTTTGTTCTGCCCAGGAGAAGAGGGATGCTGTAGGAGAGGAGCACAAGCACAGGGCGAGTGGGGTGGGAGGAGGTGGGAGGAGGCACAGGGCGAGGGGGTGGGAGGAGGTGGGAGGAGCCACAGGGCGAGCGGGGTGGGAGGAGGTGGGAGGAGGCACAGGGCGAGGGGGTGGGAGGAGGTGGGAGGAGGCACAGGGCGAGCGGGGTGGGAGGAGGCACAGGGCGAGCGGGGTGGGAGGAGGTGGGAGGAGGCACAGGGCGAGCGGGGTGGGAGGAGGCACAGGGTGAGCGGGGTGGGAGGAGGTGGGAGGAGCCACAGGGCGAGCGGGGTGGGAGGAGGCACAGGGCAAGTAGGGTGGGAGGAAGTGGGAGGAGCCACAGGGCGAGCGGGGTGGGAGGAGGCACAGGGCAAGCGGGGTGGGAGGAGGCACAGGGCGAGTAGGGTGGGAGGAAGTGGGAGGAGCCACAGGGCGAGCGGGGTGGGAGGAGGTGGGAGGAGGTAGGAGGAGGCACAGGGCGAGTGGGGTGGGAGGAGGTGGGAGGAGGCACAGGGCGAGCGGGGTGGGAGGAGGTGGGAGGAGGTAGGAGGAGGCACAGGGCGAGTGGGGTGGGCGGAAGTGGGAGGAGCCACAGGGCGAGCGGGGGTGGGAGGAGGCACAGGGCGAGCGGGGTGGGAGGAGGTGGGAGGAGGCACAGGGCGAGCAGGGTGGGAGGAGGTGGGAGGAGGCACAGGGCGAGCGGGGGTGGGAGGAGGTGGCTGGTGATTCATTGTAATTTAATAAATTCCTCTCAAAGACGGCTGGGTGCCTCCTCAAGCCTCCAGCTGTCTTTTTTGAAATGGGCTCCTCCTCCTGACACCCAGGAAATAAGAAGGGATTAGAGAAGGAAAAGCCCCAGCCCATATACATCTCTGCCTCCCCCCCCCCCACAGTGTTCTCTCTCTGCCTCCCCCCCCACAGTGTTCTCTCTCTCCCCCCCCAGTGTTCTCTCTCTGCCTCCCCCCCCCACAGTGTTCTCTCTCTCCCCCCACAGTGTTCTCTCTCTGCCTCCCCCCACAGTGTTCTCTCTCTGCCTCCCCCCCCACAGTGTTCTCTCTCTCCCCCCACAGTGTTCTCTCTCTGCCTCCCCCCCCACAGTGTTCTCTCCCCCCCCCACAGTGTTCTCTCTCTGCCCCCCCCCCCCCCACAGCGTTCTCTCTCTGCCTCCCCCCACAGTGTTCTCTCTCTGCCTCCCCCCCCCCCAGTGTTCTCTCTCTGCCTCCCCCCCCACAGTGTTCTCTCTCTGCCTCCCCCCCCACAGTGTTCTCTCTCTGCCTCCCCCCCACAGTGTTCTCTCTCTGCCTCCCCCCACAGTGTTCTCTCTCTGTCTCCCCCCCACAGTGTTCTCTCTCTGCCTCCCCCCACAGTGTTCTCTCTCTGCCCCCCCCCCCACAGTGTTCTCTCTCTGCCCCCCCCCCCACAGTGTTCTCTCTCTGCCTCCCCCCACAGTGTTCTCTCTCTGCCTCCCCCCCCACAGTGTTCTCTCTCTGCCTCCCCCCACAGTGTTCTCTCTCTGTCTCCCCCCCACAGTGTTCTCTCTCTGCCTCCCCCCCACAGTGTTCTCTCTCTGCCTCCCCCCACAGTGTTCTCTCTCTGCCTCCCCCCCACAGTGTTCTCTCTCTGCCTCCCCCCACAGTGTTCTCTCTCTGCCTCCCCCCACAGTGTTCTCTCTCTGCCTCCCCCCCACAGTGTTCTCTCTCTGCCTCCCCCCCCCCCCCCACAGTGTTCTCTCTCTGCCTCCCCCCACAGTGTTCTCTCTCTGCCTCCCCCCCCCCCCACAGTGTTCTCTCTCTGCCTCCCCCCCCCCCCACAGTGTTCTCTCTCTGCCTCCCCCCCACAGTGTTCTCTCTCTGCCTCCCCCCACAGTGTTCTCTCCCCCCCACAGTGTTCTCTCTCTGCCTCCCCCCCACAGTGTTCTCTCTCTGCCTCCCCCCACAGTGTTCTCTCCCCCCCACAGTGTTCTCTCTCTGCCTCCCCCCCCCCCACAGTGTTCTCTCTCTGCCTCCCCCCCACAGTGTTCTCTCTCTGCCTCCCCCCCCCACAGTGTTCTCTCTCTGCCTCCCCCCTTGTCTAGTGCTGAGCTGTGTGAAGGATGTCATCCAGGTACCATCTTGACCCTGAGCTTCTGAATGGCTTGAATGGAGTCTCTCTCTCTCTGCTCTTCTATTGCTGACGATACTCTTCAAATAGGAAGGACTTTGGGTGAATGTTCTGGTTGAGTGATTGGTAACATGATGGTGCCTTCGCCATAGTCGCTACTGAGAGATGGGGACTTGGACTTGAGACTTGGACTTGAGTCGGACTTAAGTCACACACACAAAGTGACTTGAGACTTGGTTTGGGACCTGTGAACAATCTTTATTTTTTATTTTCTTATTTTGTGTGTGTGCATTAACATTAAGGAAATGTCTACTATTGTCATCTAATCAATGCTGATACTGTATGCTAATAGATAAGGGAGTGAGGATAATACAGTACATGCTTTGAATTGCTTAGTTTTAGCATCCAGCAGATGATAGAACACTCATCCGTAAGAGACTTGACTTGGACTTGTGACCAAAGACTTGAGACTTGACTTGGACTTGCAAAAAATGACTTGGTTGGACGTCCACACAGGCGCAATTGGCCGTGTCTGCAGGTGGGAAGTTGGATTAAGGGTATATTATGGCCTGGTAGCGGCATAGAGACACTGCGTAACGCGTCATCATTCAGAAACCACGCCCAAGACCCCAAGACGGGGGAAAAACGGAAACCCCCCCTCCAATCCTGGCGTTCTCCTATGTCGCGTGCATGGTTGTGTGTTGCACAAAAAGATTGTATATACGGAAGATGAACACTCCAACTTACTTCTTGACAGCTAGATCCACATTTTTCTTCTCGCCAATTCTCAATGGCTTCCTTGTTTTGCTCAGGAGTACAAAAAAACTGCAGATTTTTTACATTTGTTGTCTGCGCAGCCCACCACACAACAGCTTTTAGCTATGTTTAATTCAAGGAAAATGACGCTGGTGTGTGGAAATGAATGGAGCTTTTCCCCCGTGCTGGGCGTGGCCTATTTCATGCAGTGTCTCTATTAGTGCCTCCTCTGGACAGTCAGGGCACCTGTTTTGGGGGAAGGGGAACTTGGGGGAATATAGCGTGATCCTCCTACGCGTTACGTCCTGCCAGTGAAACTCGCTGTCAGGTGAAAAGAAGTGGAAGCGACTGCACATGTATCTGAGGAAGCATGTGCTAGTGCTGATTTAAAAAAATACTGTGTGTGTAACAACAACAACAACAACAACAACAACAACAACAACAACAACAACAACGGTCTAGTGACAGTTGGTTTCTTGTCAAATTCATCCAATGCAGAACAATCAGTCAAACAAGAGGGGCTCACACCTCAGAAGTGGGGCCATGCGTCCCCATATGCAAAACGCTCTCTCTTTCGAAGAGGCCAAGATAACCCCGGACGGCGCCATATTGTTGACAAACCGCAGCTGTAACGTAGTCTGGCCGAGCGTATAGCAACAGTTATGGCTTCGTCAAAGAGAAGTGATGAAAAAATAAGTTTGGTCGAAGGTGCGGACCCTTATAAAAACCTACTTAGAGTAAATATAACTCATTATATTGCCAGGTATAACGTACCGGACATTGTGAATACAGTATAGACCTTATTCGATTGACGTCACTCACGTACGGGCACGCCCACCGCCGCCATATTGTTGACATTCCGCAGCGCGCTGTTTAAAAGTGACTGTGTTTAAAAGTGACTTAAAAGTGGCTCGGCCAGACTACGTTACGGCTGCGGTTTGTCATCAATATGGCGCCGTCTGGGGTTATCGAATAAGGTCTATTGGCACACGTCTCAGGAGCTGAAGGCTTTCAAATCCCTTGAGTCCTAGCGTTATAACTATTTCATCTGTGGCGATTGATCTGACACTTTTGTGCCACCAACAACATCATCATCATCATCATCATCAAACATTGTCGTGACAGCAAAGGTAAATAACCTTAACGTTAAATGTTTGTTTGATATGATCTGACGCTTGCTTGCATGAGCCCAATGTTTGCTACTAACGTTAGCCTCTAGTCTCTTTCCCTTCACGTTTGTGGACAGTAGCGAACACCCGGGCTTTTATTGCTGCTATTATATTACTACAGCCGTGTATTATTACACAGCACACTATCGCTGTTGTGAAATAGCTCCTGACGCAGTAAAAACGGCATTAAATAGGCTAGTAAGTAACGCTGGGTAGCGTCCTAAGCTATGACAGCTGTCAGTCACTTTTAAACAGCGCGCTGCGGAATGTCCAGAATATGGCGGCGGTGGGCGTGCCCGTACGTGAGTGACGTCATTCGAATAAGCAGAGGGTTGACCAGGGTCACATGTGCTCCACTGCCCTGCAGCAGCAGCAGGGACTGTAGAGGCTGACCTGTGAGCACAATGCCTGCATGGCCACAGCTTCGCCCTGAATGGAGGCACTGAATGAGTGGCCGGCATTAACATTCAGGATGCAGTCACTTGTAGCCACTAATGTCTCTCTTGAAATGGTCACTTCCTGTCTCTGGGCTCCTCTGTCCCACCGTCTTCCTCTTTGTCACGGCTGTTTCATCAGCCATTATAAGTCATCATTACAAAAGGAAAGGGATTTCTTCTATAAGGGAGGATGACATGTCTTTTTGAAGATGCACCAACTTTTTGTTCAGTAACTTGCCCTGCAATCAACATCATCTATTCCACATCCTTTTATGGTCAACTTAAGCCCATAACACTCACCTCTCTCTCTCTCTCTCTCTCTCTCTCTCTCTCTCTCTCTCTCTCTCTCTCTCTCGCTCTCTCACTCTCTCTTTCTTGTACAGGAAAGGCATTGGTCAGCCTGAAGTCAAGGGTCACGGAGCTCAGACTCTCTCCTTCCATTGGCTTAGCACGCACAGCTGCTCAATCACATCCACACATACACTCGCACAGACACGGACGCACACACAGACACGGACGCACACACAGACACACACAGACAGACAGACGCACACACAAAGACACGGACGCACACACAGACACACACATCTGCACCCAGGCCCTCTGACGAGGATGAGGGATGCCTGGGGGTGCGTGCTGGGCCTGTGCCTCCTGGCGTGCTCCGCCTCCACACACAGCGTCGCCAACCCCTTCGCGGGGCAGCAGCAGCAGACGGACCCATGCTACGACGAGGCGGGCGCTGCCCGCCGCTGCATCCCCGAGTTCATCAACGCCGCCTTCGGCCAGGAGGTGGCGGTGTCCAGCGTGTGCGGCCGCCCCCCCAGCCGCGCCTGCAGCGTGGTGGAGCGTGCCGACGAGCGGCCCTCCGTGCGCACGTGCCACATCTGCGACGCGGCCGACCCCCGCCGCGCCCACCCCGCCTCCTACCTCACCGACCTCAACTCCGCCCACAACCTCACCTGCTGGCAGTCGGAGAACCTGCACGCCTCGCCGCACAACGTGACGCTCACGCTCTCGCTGGGCAAAAAGTTTGAGATCACCTACGTCAGCCTGCAGTTCTGCTCGCCGCGGCCCGAGTCGCTGGCCGTCTACAAGAGCATGGACTACGGCAAAAGCTGGACGCCCTACCAGTTCTACTC
Organism: Poromitra crassiceps; assembly: GCF_964638095.1. NCBI lineage: Eukaryota > Metazoa > Chordata > Actinopteri > Beryciformes > Melamphaidae > Poromitra > Poromitra crassiceps. Next base: position 31,191,747 of record NC_139626.1, on the reverse strand, counting down.
CTCGCAGTGCCGGCGCATGTACAACCGGCCCAACAAGGCGGCCATCACCAAGCAGAACGAGCAGGAGGCGCTGTGCACCGACGGACACACTGACCTCTACCCGCTTTCCGGCGGCCTCATCGCTTTTAGCACGCTGGACGGACGGCCCTCCGGCAAGGACTTTGACAACAGCCCCGTGCTGCAGGACTGGGTGACCGTCACCGACATCCGCGTGGTCTTCAGCCGGCCCCAGCTGCCCCGGGAGCTGGGGGCGGGGCCGGGGGCGGGAAGCAACAGCGGGGGGAGGGACGACGACCCCACGGCGGGGGCGTCCACGCTGCCCGCCTATTTCTACGCAGTGGGTGACTTCCAGGTGGGCGGGAGGTGTAAATGCAACGGGCACGCCTCACGCTGTCTGAAAGACAAGGAGGGCAAAGTGCTGTGCGACTGCAAGCACAACACGGAGGGGCCTGAGTGTGACCGCTGCAAACCCTTCCACTATGACCGGCCGTGGCAGAGAGCCAGCGCCCGAGAGGCCAACGAGTGTCTACGTAAGTCTGTCTGTCTGTCTGTCTGTCTGTCTGTCTGTCTGTCTGTCTGTCTATCTATCTATCTATCTATCTATCTATCTATCTATCTATCTATCTATCTATCTATCTATCCATCCATCCATCTCTCTATCTATCTATCTATCTATCTATCTATCTCTATCTCTATCTATCTCTCTATCTATCTATCTATCTATCTATCTATCTATCTATCTATCTATCTCTCTATCCATCTATCTATCTATCTATCTATCTATCCATCTGTCTCTCTATCTATCTATCTATCTATCTATCATCCATCCATCCATCCATCCATATCTATCGTTATTTGCTTTAATCCTATTGCACATAGTGTGCAGTGGAATATGACTGTCTTTACTGCATGTCCAATATTGCCTGCTGCAATGCAAAGCGATGACTGAGAACTTGTTATTTAGCACAACGTATTTCCTCAAAGGAGACAGGGATACGATGGCTCTGGTAGCTTTAGTATGTCTGGTATTTGTCTCTAGTTTTGCATCACAAATCTTTCAAATCTGTTTGGTAACATTTAGACTTATGGAGATGAATTGCAGGCAAGCTTTATTTTTGTCCATCACAATCAGCTCATTATAGAAATGTCATTCAACGGCCTTCGCGTCAGTTCAATGGCCACCCGTGAAAGGAGCATGCAAATGTAATGTGAGTTCATTCTGTTGATGTTCGGGCCACCCTCTCCCTCTTTCTCTCTCTTCCTTGCTGCATCCTTATGAATGAAGGAGGTATTCTCTGCCCGTGACAAGCTGCTCAATGCTCCTCAATGCTCCTCAATGCTCCTCAATGCGTCTCAGAATCCATAATGAGGGAATGGGAGAGGAACAGCCTGTTGCGCCCCCATCAGTGCGACTGTGATGTGAGACGGACTTGCAAACATGTGCTGTTACAAGTGTTGATATCATAATTACCTACCCCCCCCCCCCCCCCACACCAATTTTCAGTATGGTGGATAATAGCAATGGCAAATAATGCCAACAAGTCTGACTTATAATTTTGCAGTTACTATTGATTTGCTTGTCTAGCTGCAGTACACACAGTATCCACCAGACCGGCACATCCGGGTACTTTGCAAAATGTTGTCCCCTTGGGGAAAACACAAGCCACTCGCCGTCGACTTCAACGTAAAATAGCAGTAGAAACAAATCAATAGAAAAAGAACAGAATTAATATTGTTTATAAATGACCCAAAGACACCATACTTACTTATTCCCTGAGGAATATAGGCCATCGACAAAAGCCCTCTATCCACTCCGGTCCTGTGCCCTTCGGTCATGTTGTTGGCATGACAACCCTTCGGTCACATTGTTGGCATGACAACCCTTCCCATCCCAAAGACACTATGACATGACAATATATTTCAACTCGGCCGGCCATAGAAGATACATCGACAATAGTACTTGCCTTATATAGACTCTGTATCCATCCCACTGAGGAGTTTCCACCAGGTTACAAGCATCATCCACATAGACGGTGACACCTCTACTCTATAAAAAAAAAATACATTGCAGATCCGTTTTTTATTTTATTTTTTGTTAGTGAAACCAACAACACAGCAACTCTTCGGCATATCTCTATCAGTAAACCATTTTAAATCGTTTGTTTCAAGTGTTTTCGGCTTCTTGTACAGTCTTTTCCTACGCTGGGTTTCCCCATAAAAGGGGCAGTGGCCTTCGCGCTGGATGCTTGATGACGCGCTGCAGTTCTGGTCTATGAGAGAGCAAGAAAGTGAGAGAGAGAGAGAGAGAGAGAGAGAGAGAGGAGAGAGAGAGAGAGAGAGAGAGAGAGAGAGAGAGAGAGAGAGGAGAGAGAGAGAGAGAGAGAGAGAGAGAGAGAGAGAGAGAGAGATATGTTGACCTGTGTTTGAATGTCACAAGGACAAATAAGAACGTTGCCAGAACATACCGGATGAGTTTGTATTTATACAGGGGAGAGCTTCTCAAAGTTGTGGTGGCATACTGTATCGGGTTGAGTTGGCAAACTTGGCACAACGTCTCTCAAAGTACAGCCCCATCCCTACCCCACATTTCCCAGCAGAGCTAGCGTTGTATTTACTGTTCCGCTGTATCGAAACAGGCCTGCTAGCCGCACTCAGAAAACCATGTTTTTTTGGCCCTTGTGTATGAAAAAAGAAACTCTCCTTCATGAACAAGTCTAAACAGTGGATGACAACAGCTCGAGTCATTGGCACAGCACTGCGGCTAAGTCATCCAAGAATGTTATTTGGCAGTGATTTGCTTTTACCTCAAGACATGCTCAGGGGAAAAAAAGTCATGCCGACGCACTCTGAAAGGCCGCCAAGTCAAATTACAGCAATTTGGGTGACTTTTTATTAATTTAAACGGATTACCTTTGTAATGGATTCGGCCTGTGGTATGAAAAGTTGAGCATCGATTTTTGATGTACTATTTGGCCCATATATCAATTTCAAGGCTGTGCAAAGGTTTTAAAAAGGTGACATAGCAGTAATGTGTTTTTAATAGGAATTTGTTCTTTAATATGTGGCAGTTCCTTTGGTGGTATCATTTTTTTCAGTGTTTCTCTGTTAGCAAAAATGGAGCTAGGCGCAACCTAATTCAGGTCAATTTTGCCTGTCATAAAAATCTGTTGGCGTAGGAAAATAAATACGTATTAGAAGCCACTGTCCCCCTTTTAACCTTTTGCCGTAATGAAATAAAATTACAGGCAGAGAGAGAGAGAGAGAGAGAGAGAGAAAAAAGCAGGAGTAGAACATTGAAAAACAGTGTATATTTTTCTAACATGTTGTAATTGCCCGGTGAGCTGGCCTGAAATCATATTTAGTGTTGAACAGTGCCAGATCTGTTTAAAGGGGACAGAGAGTGACAGAGCCAGAGGAGAGAGGAGACAGGAGAGAGGAGAGAGGAGAGAGGAGAGAGGCCGCTCAGGCTCTCTCTCATGCATGCACGCACGCACACACGCACACACGCACACACCTAGCCCCTTCCACAACAATATCCTGTAAATCCCTCAGGGTGTTCTCGCTCACATTTCTGCACACTCCCTCTTTCGCATGTCCCGTAGCCTTTTCCCAAAGGTTCCGCCCACTTCCCGTAGATCTCTTCTCAGCGGGGTGATATGTCACTTCCATCCATGACTCCTGGACTAAACGGCCCGCCTGCACCGGCCAACTCTGATGACCTAATCCCAGTGCTGATACAGGGCAGTTAAAACTTAACGCCCGCTGCACGCTATACCTGATCACACACCCGGACGTGCCAAAAAGTCCGTCCCAGACATCCCCAATTCCACGTTCCATAAGCCTCTTTACAGCATATTCCAGAATGTCTCCACCGTATCACAGGTTCCAAAATATTCTCAGAGTAGCAGGAGAGCCTGTAAAAAGCCTCCCTAGTGCACCTTGAAGCCCATTCTTAAAATGTCCCCTCCCTTTGTTGATTTCTCAGCTGGCTTTTCTGTCTGGCGCAGTAGCGAGGAGGGGAAAAAAAGGCGG
>NC_139626.1:31175215-31177715 GCF_964638095.1 Poromitra crassiceps | reverse complement strand
GTTACGTTAATCACGATCCACACGCCATTCCATTTGGTGGCTGTAATGCAACATAACGTTGTTTGCCAACCACTATAAAACTCAAGAAGAAGAACTAGACTTCCACTCAAACCCAGGCATGTCTTTTGCTTTCTTTTTTTCCACAGCATTTACTTGTACTTTTACTTTCAACACTTAAGTACATTTAATATCAGAAAATTACTTTTGATACTTAAAGCCCATTCAGTAACTTTTCCAACTGCGCCCTCTGCGTGCATTAGTATCGATAACGATATCGCCGTTCAAAGTCAACAAAACACAGCGCCAGAAAGCTCTATGTACATGTTGTGACATCGGGTACTCACCACGTGATGAAATAATAATCCATAGTTCCGTGAAACATCATTTTCGTAGCAAATCCGAATCGAGTTACTTCCTTGCTTTCAGGCAGACAGCGCTTACGCTGTACAGCGCATGCGCACATCCTTTTCTTTTTTTCGATTTTATTGACACGGGACGCTGACAGCAAACTGCTTAGTTCCAGTGCTGGCCAATGGAGGGCGGTGTGGGATAAATAAAGCCGAGAGTCTCCCTATTACCAGTCAATCTACCATGTCCTAAGACTAAAAAGATCTTTTATTACAATAAAAAATGTCAAAAATCTTACTGATTGGGGCTTTAAGTACAGAAAATATCAGCTACTTTAAGACTTTTACTCAAGTAATATTCTAATGAGTGACTTTGACTGAGTCTCTTTTCCGGGAAGCTATCTATACTTTTACTCAAGTATGGCTTTCGAGTACTTTATACACCACTGGGCGTAAGATATGGCCGCTTGACTTTTACCATTTTACTTCAATTCTGGGTCACCTATCATCCCTGCAGAACTGGCTGGCTCTCTGTGCACTCACACGTCAGTAAACCTGCATCACATATGTGATGTGAGGGATGAGGGCTTCAAAATGATGAGTGACCATAATATGCAAACGTGAACGTTTGGGTTTCCTTAACCCTTTCCACCCTCATCTGTGGCCACAGTGTTTTTACACAGTGTTTTGACACAGTGGGCCTGTCTGATTCTCAAGTGAACGAGCAATATAGGTGGCATTTCTAGGTAATAAGTTGTAATTAGGCTGTCTGAAACCAGTTTCATACATAAGTTCACGGAATTTGCAACCTTTCTAGGTACCTGGTTATGGAAGATTTTCGAGGAACCATACCATGGTACCTTTGTTTGATTAGGATATCCCATGATACCTTGCGACCCTTACAATCGACGAAGAAGAACGAAGCGAGCCCCTAATGCCGACGCCCACAAAGCCGACCGCATCAGAAAAAAGTGAAACAACGTTGGCTAAATAACAAACATCTGTCACTTTCTTTTCATTTGTATTCTAGAATAGTCAATAATGTCAACCTTTACTTAATTTCACTGCAGTCAGATGTTTGTACAGTGTCAGGAAAGTCACTTTTGAACATTAGTAGGAAGCATCTTACCTGACTCTGTTGTGGACATCAGCCGGCTAGTTAGGTTGCTAACGTTAACGTTAGTTTAGAAAACCCACTCCGCGTGCCCCAAAGCAGGACTACACTGTACAGCCAGGAGGCTAGCAGCATGGCAGACCTTCAAGTGTAAGTGGAGTTCGTTTTAACTGTGCTTTATTAAATGACAAACTCATTGCTTAACTAACGTTACCAATTTGTTTGTCAAATGCAATGTTCCAAGTTAGCTTGGTTTCACGCTTTTAATTTGAAGGCCGAAACGGGAAATGGTTTGAGTAGATTGAATTGACACTGGTCTGTCAATTCTATCATTTGACACGTACCATTTCCCTTTTTCGCCTTCAAATTAAGTTTAAGTGTAAAAACAATTAAACGTTCGCCTGTGAAGCCTCGACCTGTTTGGATTATAGTTAGAGAAAACAGCCATCAGCCATGCAGTTTTATACACATTTATTGCCAAATGCTTTGGGAAACAACTTCATCAAGCTTGGTCAGAAAAGGTCTGTCTATTCAATGGAAACAGCACCAGTGTGACCTGTCGCGTGCGATGCTACCTTCAAGAATGAGGATGACTGAAACAAGTTATTCTTTAATCACCTATATTAAAATGAGATACCTAATTAAACAATCATCTAGTTAGGTAACTAGATGATATTAAGCTTCCTTGCATTACAGACACAACCAGTGTGTCCCATCTGTCACCTTCTATTTCTAAACCAATCCAGGCGTCACATGGCGTCCCCCAGAGCCGGCCTCATGTCTGTGTGTGCCAAGCGTCTTGGCTGAAGACAAAAGTTCATGTCTCCCCCCCTCTTCCCTCTGATTATAAGACCAGTCGCCACAGTCATTTGAGCAAGAGTCTTCTATTTCTGAGAGACAGAAGGAAACAGATTGAATGCGAAGGGGGTACAGAGATAACAATGTTTAGATGTGGGCAAGTGAAGTGGACCAGAGCTCAGGACTCAACTCTCCACTGACACCAGGCCCCCCGACCTGGCAACTCTCCAGCCTAATCTCG
>NC_139626.1:31170215-31172715 GCF_964638095.1 Poromitra crassiceps | reverse complement strand
ACGTGTGGTCCCGGATTATCATGGGTACTGTAGGTAAAACAAATCTGATATATTTAATGTTCTATTGATGCTGGATATGTATAACCAGGTCTGACTATAGTCTGACTTTTTAGAGAGGTAATCTTGCAAGAATATGTGCTGGCACAACAACATTGTCCATCTTGCTTCTTCGGTCGCTATTCTCTCTCCTGAAGAATTGTTTACCGACGAGGAGACGCGATAGCCACCCGTCAATCTCTCTCTCTCTCTCTCTCTCTGCTCAACACTGTTCTCCATTTTATTTTGAAATTCAGTTGACTTTGCCATTTCCCACGGATATTGTCGCGTTTTTCTTTCATGGCTTGACAGAAGAAGCCTGCCTGCACGCGCCTAGTCGGCTTGAAAATAGAACTCACGCCTAAACGATAAAATCGGTAAGGCACAGGCGAGGCGTGGATACATGCAGGGTTCACGCTCAGGCGCCCGGTGTACACAGCCTTGTTGACTAAAACGGACGCCTATTTAAAAGCGTGGGTAAAGGCAAGGCGTAGGCAAGGCTTGGGTGGCCGGTGTGAACTAAGCCTAACCCTAAAACAACCTGAAACGACCTAACCCAAAAATGGTTCCTAGCTTTATCCTGCAGTTGATTCGAGTGCATGACCCCCATGGCCTGTTTACATCGGTTTCATTCTCACTCCTGTTTGAATGTTTTTGTCTCCTTTGTTACTGCCGTTTGTGTGCGGTCACTTGTTCTTCATGCAGTAGTCTCCGGTGTGTGTGTGTGTGTGTGTGTGTGTGTGTGTGTGTAAGTGTGTGTGTGTAAGTGTGTGTGCGCGTGTGCGTGTGCGAGTGTGTGTGTGTGTGTGTGCGTGTGTGTGTGTGTGCGTGTGCGTGCGTGCGTGCGCGTGTACATGTATAAGTGTGTGTGTGTGTGTGTGCGTGTGCGAGTGTGTGTGTGCGTGTGCGAGTGTGTGTGTGCGCGTGCATGTATAAGTGTGTGTGTGTGTGTGCGTGTGCGTGCGTGTGCATGTATAAGTGTGTGTGTGTGTGTGTGCGTGCGTGTGTGTGTGTGTGTGTATGTGTGTGTGTGTGTCTGTGTCTGTGTGTATGGCGCCCTATCAAAGTCAATATTCAAGGACACACGCGCAGCAACGTGTGTGTGCCTGCGTGATTAACATAGGCAATTTTGTCACGTGACAACAAGCTGCGTAGCATAGTTACTTACAGCGTGTATACGTGTGGCCAATGTTGTAGAAATTTTGTTACGCGTTCACACACACACACACGCGTACGCAGTTTTTGATACTGCTCCACCGGAAGTGTATCTGCATCGCGCACAACAGTTGCGTACGTTAACGCGTCGCGTAGTTCTGTTCTGTTTTATTCTATTTCTATGTTCCATTTTGATCCAGTAGATGGTGCCAGTGACCAAACCAACCAGTTGATCCAGCATGTCGCTGGCCACCAGAGTCACATGACTGCACTTGAGGTTTCTGTCCCATAGATCGCTAACAGACTATTCTGTGGTCAACACCATAGATTACCCACAATCCCTTGGGCCCACATTTTACAACATAAATCGCCCATTAATCCTCATAAACAGCATTTAAAACGTGTAATGGATATATGAGTCGGTAAAACTGTTTTTGTAGTTGTTTTATTTTATTTTATTTGGTGAATGAATGACACCATGTTACAGACGCAGACCCAACAGCTGTAGTATAAATAGGTTGTGATGTGATTGCCAAGTTAGGTTTAACTGACCCCTTGCGGCTGGATGGTAGAAGCAAGTTGGTCAACAGTACAGTCCTGACAGCATGAAGAACTCTTTTACCGTCTCATATATCCATTATTACACTTTTCAATTCTGTTTATGAGGATTAATGGGCGAATTATGTTCTAAAATGTATGCGCATGGGTTTGTGGGTAATATTTTGGTCACTGGCATGAACTGGATGAAAATAAAACATGGAAATAGAATAAGATAGAAGCTAACTACGCGAGGCGTTCATGTATGAGGACTGTTGTGCGCGATGCAGATACACTTCCGGTGGCGAAGTATCAAAAACTGCGAACGCGCGCGTGTGTGAACGCGTAACGAAATTTCTCCAACATTGGCCACACGTGTACACGCTGTAAGTAGCTACGCTACGCAGCTTGTTGTCACGCGTGATGCAGCAGTCAGAGCGCGTAAGCGTGCGCGTACACGCGTGACCATTACAAGTCAATGGGGAAACTACATGACACGTCAAGCGTTGCTTTGCTACACAGGCGTCAAAGCATGCGTGTGTGACACATTCAGTCGATAGCTGTGCATGTTTATTGAGTCGTTTGGACCTTCATAGTGTGTGTGCGTGCGTGCGCGCGTGTGCATGTATAAGTGTGTGCGTGTGTGTGTGTGTGTGTGTGTGTCTACGTTAGTACACTGCCTTGGCTCTAATGAGGAGCTAATTAACCGGGTGTTCCCCCCGGTGCCCTGAGCAGGTGGCTGGAGTAGCCAGGCGGAACTTAGCCTAAACAC
>NC_139626.1:31147715-31165215 GCF_964638095.1 Poromitra crassiceps | reverse complement strand
TCTTGTTTACTCCTTACTAGTTTATCTGTGGATAAGTTGGAACTGGAACCAGGCTCTGTAACAGTTGTCTTTGAACCCGTGGCCAAGCGTTTAGGTCCAAGGTCTGACTCTGATTTATCCAGGAGAGGGATTAGACCCAAATCTGCTACAGAAACAAGTTGAGGTTTAAGTTGAGCCATGCTTCTCCCCACATGTAGGAAGAATAAGCAAAGGCTTCCCACAGGTCTTTGAAATCCTTGAAAGTTTGTGGATTTGAAAGTTGACTTGAAAGTTTTTGAAAATAGAAAATATGCCGTTTTCGGAATGGTTCACTCACTCACTATTCCCCATGTTGTTTTGGATCATATAGTGAACTGTATGGGGAACGATCAAACTACCTCACTCTTCTTCTCCACGACCGCATTGCATTGCATACATTTGCTGTTCACGAGAAAGTGCATTGTGGGTATTATATAGTGGACTATAGTGAATCAAAATAACAGTTGAGAATTCGGACACTAGTGAAAAATGGCAAACACACGATATAATCCACTATTTGTGTAATAGGGAACGGTGTCATACCGGGCTATCAGACATGGGTCATTGAACGTGTTTGGATGTATATATTTTGTGCAGAACGTGTTGAAACAATCTGCCATCCCTGTAACAGCAGAGTGGAGTGTTCACACATTCAAGCCTCTCTCTGTTTGTAATTGTTGTCTGTGAGCTTCTGTAGAGCCTGCTAGTAAACATTCTCAGTGTTCTAACAGTGATCAACCCATTGATACCTGATGCAGCATTTGTGTGTGTATCCCTTTAAGACCGGGAACCATGTCGACACGGTTCGCGGTCTTAAAGGGATACACACACAAATGAGGGATATACACGCAAATGCTGCATCAGGTATCAATGGGTTAACCTTGAAATGTCCATGAATTCAATGGGGTCAGGAATCAATGCAAAGACTTGAGGAGGAGGCTACACTGAGACTTGTGAGTGTGCAGTGTTGGCCTACTGCCGAAGAGGCCTTCAGGATATCCAGTGAGACTGGGGAAGATAGCTTCAAGTTCAAGTTCAAGTTCAAGTTTATTCATATGTCCCAGAAAGGCACTTTGGGTTGCAGCAGAGCAAAAACATAAAACAGTCATAAAATCACACAAGACTCGAGATAAAACATGAAAACAAAGTGCAGACACAAATAGACCGTAAAACCATAAAAAACCATAAAAGACCATAAAACCATAAAAACAAAATGGAGACACAATAGACCACAACGTAGTACAAAGTAGCAGTTCAGTTCAAAAGTGCCAGTGTAGTTTAAAGTGCATTAGAGGCCATGGCCGATAAGTGCAAATGCAAGGCAGTCTAAGAAGGACACTTAGCCACAGAGCGCTACATATTACAGAAAATAAATGCTACAATATAACTATTGTATAGGAGAACATCAAATAAATAAAAACATCAAATAGATGTTACATTATATTCTCTTAAGTAGCATTTAAAGCTCGAATCAAAGCAGGCACAAAGGAATTCCTATATCTATTTTTCTTAGCCAAGGGAGCACGAAGACGAAGGCCAGATGGAAGCAGCTCATATTCAGAGCTCAGTGGATGGGCATTGTCTGAGCAGATAGCCCTTGCTTTTTTCAGCAACTGCAAGTTGAAAATGTGGTCTAGGCTCCCAAAATGGATTCCGGCTATTTTTGAAGCCGTTTTCACAATTCTCCCTAGGGAGTTCCTATTCTTGATGTCGAGGCTGCCATACCAGCAGGCAATAGAGAAGGTGATAACAGATTCAATGAAAGCGCTGTGTGAGACTGGGGAAGATAACTTCACACGCCCCATACATCCTGGCTTCTAGAAGAGGCCTTCAGGATATCCGACTGGGGAAGATAACTTCACACGCCCCATACATCCTGGCTTCTAGAAGACAGCTAGAGCTCAAGCCTGAACAGGGCTAGCTTTGAATAGATGTGAGGGAGTCTGTACTCATCAGTGATTCATGAAATGAACGTCTCTCTTTGCAGTCATTAATAACGAGTGGACTGAGGGAAGCTGCATTCATTAATTATGAAATGGAGAAAATGAGCCCTGCAAATATCACATCATGATTGATGAGTTCTGGAATAGCAGCCAAGCACACAGGCGCAGTGTGAGTTATGAACCACTGACTACACCGCCTTGCGACTTGGAAAATCTCACCAGCTCTCCTATGGCAAGATATTACTGTACTACTGTAGGTATACGCTGCTGCAACACATACTCTGTGATAATAGATATTACTGTACTACTGTAGGTATATGCTGCTGCAACACATACTCTGTGATAATAGATATTACTGTACTACTGTAGGTATACACTGCTGCAACACATTCTCCTCACCTCCAAAAACAATCAAACAGCTGAGGTTAACTGTGGGGTCTCCTCTCCCCCTCTGCAGCGTGTAGCTCAGGGATTCCGTTAGCCGGCAATTGCCGACTTTTAGCCGGTATTTGTTGCCGTGGGCCGGCAAATTGAAAGGTCACCGGCTCAAGTGGCCGGCTGAAAATATGCCAAATAAATAAATTCCTTATATAAAATAGCCTAATATTGTGTGACCTATAGCCTAAGTGATGTTGCCAATAAGCTACGACTTAAATAGAGACTTATTACATCATATTTTTTCCGCCCCCCTGTATGTTGAGTGTTTGTGAAAAAGAAAAATATAGCAGACGCTTTCGTTAGTGTAGAGCACCGTTTAAAACCGCACAACAAGCAGCATCAGTCCCGCCGGCCAGCGCTGGACCCGCTGTGAGGAAATTTCAAAACAGACATCCCTTGCTAGGCCAGTCCTTTTTTTAATCGAGGTCATGCAACAAGTAGCCTACTTCAGCCGAGGCCAGCAAGACGGCAGCAAAGAAACAGAAGCGTGCCTGCCGCCGTCAGTGAAAGAGACCCGACGTATAGGCTGCCAATTTAGCGGAGGTAAAAAGCCTTTTTACCTACATCAGGCGAATCAATCAATCAATCAATGGCTCGCGCTTGTTGCCCGACGCTCATATGATGAGGAGATGAATCAAAATGCTTATCACAAATAAAGCCACATGGGAGCCGAGAACGAGTGCAGGAGAGCTGCCGCAGCTGCCAGGTGTGGGGTGGGAGAGATTAAGGTGCGTAGCCTATTGCTGGAGATTCAAGTTGTGCGCTGCTGCACTGACACTGTCACGCTACGTTGTTTTTTCATCAAGGCAATGTCCAGAAGATATGGGTTCATGAGTGTCTGCAAATGCAGATAGATAGGCTATACGAGCATGCATGCATGTTGTCTGTTTCAATAACGAAAGCGTCCTTACCGAGAACGACATGCCGACCAATTAAATATTCTTGCTGCGACATCGGCCTCTTAATGACAATAGTGGCCGGTAAATATTCGATATGGCCGGAACTTTGGAACGTTACCGGCTGCACTGGCCGTCTTGGAAAATGCCTAGCGGAGTCCCTGGTGTAGCTGAGGTTAACTCTGGTGTCTCCTCTCCCCCTCTGCAGCGTGTAACTGCAACCTGCACGCGCGCCGCTGCCGCTTCAACATGGAGTTGTACAAGCTGTCAGGGAGGAAGAGTGGGGGAGTGTGTATGAACTGTCGCCACAACACCGCCGGACGCCACTGCCACTACTGCAAGGAAGGCTTTTACAGAGACATGGCCAGACCCATCACCCACCGACGCGCCTGCAAAGGTAAGACTCCCAGAAGAGACACCCTGTTAAGTACAGGTTCATTTGTCCCTAAACTGGCCTCATAATAATAATAATAAATAATAATACATTTATAACAGCAAATTGAACCTTTGTACTAAGCTCTATAGAGAGGCAAAGTGGAACGTCACTTTCTGCTTCAGCACTGTACCAGAGTTTTTCATCCGCAATTTATTTTCCCATAGACATTTTGTAAAATGCTTGTAAAAATATTATTTAGAATATTTCATCTATAAAGGCCAGTTAGGCAATGTTTGTACCTGACATGTTTCGACTGCTGTTTCTGCAGTCTTCATCAGAGGTGTCACGTGATGTTGGTGTGACGTCATCTATGGCGTGGTTATATGGAGTTTTTTCTCATCCAACACCACGTGACACCTCTGATGAAGACTGCAGAAACAGCAGTCGAAACATGTCAGATACAAACATTGCCTAACTGGCCTTTATAGATGAAATCTTCTAAATAATATATACAAGTAGGCCAAATGAACCTCTTTAGTATAGCTTATAAAAATAGTTTTACTTGGTCAAACCAAATGGTTCAGCTATATTTAGAATCGGGAGAGACCATAGAACATTTCACTTGGACCAAAACTAAAAAAACACATCGAAAAAATATTTTCTTTTTTTACGTTTTGTCTGAGTGAAATGTTATGCGATCTCTCCTGTTTCTAAATATATCTGAACCGTTGGGTTTGAACAAGTAAAACTATTTTATACGCATTTTACGAAATGTCTATGGGGAAATAAATGGCGGATGAAAATCTCTGGTACAGTGCTGAAGCAGGAAGTGACGTTCCACTTTGGCTCTCTATATCAATGTATCTGCTTGATGAATAAATCTGAATGACATTTATGATAGAAGATGAACCAAATGAGTCTTATATTGAATTGGCCTGGACATGCCCAGGAAGTCTTATCTCTCAACGGCCAGCTGTTACGGTCAGCACAATGTTGATACTACTACATCTCTTTCTTCTCTTTAAAGGAGAATTTCGGTTTTTTACACCACGGTCCTCATTTCCAGGTTAAAATATGATGTTTTACTCACCGAAATAGTTTGGCTTCATTCGGATGCCCACGGAAGATTTTGAGCTCCGAGTAGTCTCCTCAAACATGCTATAACGAGAGCCTGCGGCCAGCGTGGGGCATGATGGACGGGAGTGCACGCGCTCTCTAAATGACACTTTTTCTGTCAGATCATGGTTCATTATGGTTGTAAATATAATTATTTAGCTAATAGCTAGAAGCTAAGCTAACAACAACACAGCAGTCAGCGTTGATCTGCCCCGGATGGGGTTATAGTGCCCATCTTCCCCCTCTGTGAAACCTTCTTCAGAGAAACCACAGAAGGGGGAAGATACGCACTGTAACCCCATCCGGGGCAGATCAACGCTGACTGCTGTGTTGTTGTTAGCTTAGCTTCTAGCTATTAGCTAAATAATTATATTTACAACCATAATGAACCGTGATCTGACAGAAAAAGTGTCATTTAGAGAGCGCGTGCACTCCCGTCCATCATGCCCCACGCTGGCCGCAGGCTCTCGTTATAGCCTGTTTGAGGAGACTACTCGGAGCTCAAAATCTTCCGTGGGCATCCGAATGAAGCCAAACTATTTCGGTGAGTAAAACATCATATTTTAACCTGGAAATGAGGACCGTGGTGTAAAAAACCGAAATTCTCCTTTAAGAGGCCTTCTAACACAGCACAAGCAATTCAATATAAGGCACACATTTGGTTAATATTCTATCATAAATGTCATTTAGATTAATTCATCAAGCAGATACATTGATATTTATAGAACTTCGCCTACAAAGGTTAAATAAAAAAAATAGGATTTCAGTAATATTATACCGTACTAGTTACTTTGTCAAGTAAAACAAGTTACAAGTTACTTTTTTTTAAATCAAAGCACATAAGGATACAATCATTTCCTAATCAAATTGTGTGTTTTTACACAAATAACCACTATAGATGAAAATAAGGATCACATTTTGGTTTACATTTACACTGACTTCAAGACAGTTGAAATGATTTTTGGGGATGGTTCTGGGGCAGCGATGTAATTCTGCTACTGCTGTTATTACAGTGAAAGTAATGCAAAAGTAGTGTAATAACTAACGAGACAAACGGTGATATTGTAAAGTAACTTATTACTTTCAAATGAAAGTAACTAGTAATATTTAGTACAGTATATTACATTTTGAAAGTAACTTGCCCAACACTGTACTTAACACTAAGGTGTCTAAGGGGTGGTGTTAGTGACAATATAGAGACAGTGGACAAACATAACAGACACAGAAGGATGGAGGGGCACGGGGATGAGGGGGGCTCAGAGAAGACATGGGTCTTGAGGCGTGAATGGTTAGGTTTTTGAAGTGGTAATTCTCAAGATTCTTGTCTCTTTTTTTTCTTTTTTTTCTATATCTATAGAGTATAGAGCTGAACAGTCACGTGACATTTATACCAGCTCAGTGGCCTTGTGGTTTGAGTGTCCGCCCTGAGACTGGGAGGTTGGGAGTTCAATCCCCGGGCCGAGTCATACCAAAGACTATAAAAATGGGACCCATTTGCCTCCCTGTTTGGCACTCAGCATCAAGGGGTTGGAATTGGGGGGGTTAGATCACCATATGATTCCCGAGCGCGGCCCTGCTGCCGCTCACCGCACCCCCAAGGGGATGGGTTAAATGCGGAGAACAAATTTCACACACTCAGGTGTGTGACAATCAGTGGGACTTCACCTTTACCTTTACATCTCTTGCCCCGGCAGTGAGTTTCCCAATCATTTTCTCCATAGACATTTAGTGTCTCTGCCCTGCACTTCTCAGAGATCACCTGTCAATCAAACTCTGTGTCCAGAGTGTCAAGCTGCTGCTGTCGCTGCAGCCACAGAGATAACGTCATGTACGTTAAGTTACGGCGATATGCCATTCCTCATGCTTCAAAGAAAGCTTTGACAGCTCCATGGAGGATTGTGCAAATTTGCAAACCAAAGTTGATATAAGATAACCGTATTAATATATTTTGTACGATTGTATGTTTGTCATTTTTAAGGAAAGGTAAATATATATATATATATATATATATATATATATATATATATATATATATATATATATATATATATATATATATAGTAACAAGTTATGATTGGAAACATATTATAAAGTAGACATGGTATCATTCAAGACACTGCATTTCTGACTTGCAGTACCATGGCAGCGTCTTAACACAGAGAAACTAATTGATGCTATGCCTCAAGTTTTTCAGGCCGTTCCTATTAATGTTCCCCCCACACCACAAACCACATCATATTATCACTTGACCGAGGCCTTTCTCATGGAAACATGTATTTTGCCCCTGGAATGTTTCACATTTGCAATGAATATTTTTCGGCCTGATATTACGCTGGAGGCATTTCTCTCCCCTTGCTGGATTCATTGCAAGAACAACACTGGTTTCCTGCCCTTGTTGCTCAGGGAAATATTCAAATCAATAACAGAGGGGAGTGTTTTTTTTTTTATCCTGTTGACTCTAATGAAGGTAAGGGACCACTTCCAGAGAATTCCCAACAATAGCCATGGTGAGAACTGCCAACACTCGTAGCCGTGAAGAGCTTTTGGTTGTAACTTGGTATAGAAACTCCCCCACTGGCTTCCACTCACTTTTCCTTTCGCAGGCGACCCAAGATGTAATTGTACACCAGGAGGAGGCTCGCGATGGCGTGATATCATGCTGTTGTTTTCCATGTTAGTAGGCTGAACTGTAGAACCTTTCAACACGGAATGGCAAAAAAAGTCTACAGTGACTTACATGTAGCTGCATACCTTAAACAAGTGACCATGCTAACATAAACTGTTACTACACTGAAACATAGACAAGAGTTTAGAAGTCTGCTACTATGCTGCTATCTGCTACTACACTGCAAAAAAAAGTCCATCTTAAGTCTAAGTTTGTTTGTTGTCCTAATATCTACATTTTCTTGAAATAAGTGTCTTGAAATCAAGGATTTTGTAGAATCACTTCATTTTCTTGATAATAGTGCAGTGATCTGCCTAATTCTGATCAAATATAGACACTAATTTCTCGAAAATTTGTGAAACTGAAATAAAGTGGGGGGGGAAACTGCATTGGAAACAAGAAACAACAGTTACAGTATCTCACCTTACTGTCAGATTTTTCCTCTTGGGTTAAGGAAAATAAGATTTGAAATCTGGATATAAGATTACATGACATGTTTGTTTGTAGCGTTCATCTCCCATCTCCCACAACGATTGGAAGTCCAATGCTCAGACCCACCCAGGGCCACACACACACACACACACACACACACACACACACACACACACACACACACACACGCCCCCTGAGGCCCCCTAGCGATCAGGTGGTAAAAACGTTTATCACCTTCCCATCGCCTCCCAGATGTGAGGGAAATGAAATGGCGCTCACCCTGGGCGGCTGGCACCATGATGGATCAGAACCATCCTCCCCCCTCACTCACTCTCTCCAGCTTCCTCCGCCTCTTTCCAATCCATTGCTTCTTTAGAACCACCATCACCTCCTCCCTTGCTCATTTTCTGAAGACCGATTCCGAAGGCTGGGCAATATAGATATTATATGGATATCGTGATATGAATGAGACAAGATATCGTCTTAGATTTCGGATATCGTGATTCTGTATCATGATCTGACATAGAGGAAGTGTGGTCTTTTTCCTGGTTTTAAAGGCTGCATTACAGTAAAGTGATGTCATTTTCTGAACTTACAAGACTGTTCTAGCTGTTCTATTATTTGCCTTTACCCACTTAGTCAAATCCACATTACTGATGATTATTTATCAAAAAATCGCATTGTGTGAATATTTTGTGAAAGCACCAATATATTTTGAACACAGTCTTGTTTTAATCAAAGTGCTTGTGACATCTCACATGTGGGCTTGATTTAACTGAACATTTAGCCCACTTCGTAGAAAATACGGGTGTCCTAGTGCAACGGTGCATTCCCTGCCTACCAACACGAGGGTCGCAGGTTCGAGCCCCCATGTTGCCGTCCGGCTTGGTCGGGCGTCCATACTGTACAGGCACAACTGGCCATGTCTGCAGGCGGGAAGCCGTATGTGGTCGCTAGCGCACTAGCGCCTCCTCTGGTCGGTCGGGGAGCCTGCCGGTGAAACTCCGTCCTCGCTGGTTGGGGCGAAAAGAAGCGGCTGGCGACTGCACATGTATCAGAGGAGGCATGTGCTAGTCTACAACTCTGCCGAGATCGGCAGAGGCGCTGAAGCAGCGACTGGGACAGCAGGGGGAATTAGCCAAGTACAAATGGGGAGACACATCTTGGGGGAAAACGATCGTGTGTCACCATTCAGCCTAAAAACAGAGATCTGATCTACAGAGATTGGCCAGGAGCAAGTCTTTTGTCTTCTTTTGACAGCTCGAATCTCCCACACCACAACCACTGCACGGCACGCAGCCCAGCGATTTCATGATCCAACTGGATTGCTCTTGATAGCGGACATTGAAATGAATTATTAGTGTATTAACGCTAATGAAAACGTAACACACAAGCTTTTCAAACAAACATGTCCCACACACCACAAACACTGTGCCCAGCCCAGCGATTTTATTAACCAAATTGCTCTTGATAGCGGACATTGAAAATAAATTACTGTAATAAAGCCAATGAAAACGCAACACAAGCTTTTAACACACAATCGATTTTTAAACATTTATTTCAAAACATCATTGTAAAATTCAGGCCTTTAGCCAAAACTTCAATAACAGAGCTCAGCTGACAGTTTAACCTGCAAATGAAAAATATAAAAAATATAAAATTAAAAATACAATAGGCTTCAGCACATAGGCCTAGCTCCTCCCCCCCAAGTCCAGCCATTAAGTTCCAGGCCAGTGAAGTCCCAACAATCTACAAAAACATGCAATAATATGAAATCATAGATAAAAAGTTGAATCATACACAATAAATAAAACCAAAAGTAAAGGGTAAGCCTTCCCAATGGCCAGCAGCATCTGTTATTCTGGCCTCATAATAAGCACTGAGGCGGGTGGTCAGAAAGTCAAATAACATTGAAATACATTGTATCTTTGGTGCGATGTAGGATTTTGTCTTTCAATATCCTCGTTGCAGCCTCGCTTGGTGTTGTTGCTTCTCACAAGAATGTGTCCCTGTAACAGAGAGCCCAACATGAGCATGAGCGCCTGGCCAATCTCGGCGCTTGACTGCTGCGTAGGCGGGCACAGGGCGTGGTTTTGGCGTAACCTACATGGGTTTCGAAATAACGCCCCCCCCCCCCCCCCCCCCCCCCCGCCATGACACTGTATCTCTCTGTGTGCATGTGTCAGGCTCAGGAGAGGGGGTCAGCTGAAGGGGGCAGGGCTAGTGTCACGTCTGAAATGGAGTTACGGCAATAAAGTACAGGTGTTTTCTAAAGGGGAGGCAGGCAGGCGGGTGGGGGGGCAGCGGCTGGGGGCGGTGAGAGTAGTGATAGGCTGCGTCTGTTTCCAATCAGATGGCTGTCTATACACAATCACCTCCTACCCACTCCACCTCTGCCACCTACCTCCCACACACACGCACGCACACACGCACGCACGCACACACACACACACGCACACACACACACACACACACACACACACACACACTACTATCTTATTTACTGTAGTACCAACCACCACTCCGCAGGGCTCTGGGGCACCAGTGCGCCTGCCCAGGCAGTGGCCTCTGCCACTCTCCACGAACCCTTTACGCGTGTCACTAGCCTTAAAATGGCCCTAGGTTCCCTGCCTACCAACACGAGGGTCACAGGTTCGAGCCCCCGTGTTACCTCTGGCTTGCTCAGGCGTCCATATAGGCACAATTGGCCGTGTGTGCGGGTGGGAAGCCGGATTAAGGGTACTGTATGTGTCCCGGTCGCTGCACTAGTGCCTCCTCTGGCAGGAGGAGGGCAACTTGGGGAGAATAGCGTCACCTTCCCACACGCTATGTCCTGACGGTGAAACTCCTCATTGTCCGGTGAAAAGAAGCTGCTGGCGAGTGCACGTGTCGGAGGAAGCGTGGTGCTAGTCTACGGCTCTCCCCAGATCGGCAGAGGGGGGTGGAGCAAAGTCCGGGACAGCAGGGGGAATTGGCCGAGTGCAATTGGGGAGAAGATACGAGAAAAATCCGGAAAGCAAAACTTGATTTTAACTTGTGTCAAACTTGACACAAACTTGTGTTTGCCGTAGCGCGGGTATCCACTGACCACAAGGAAGATGGATCAAAGATGCTGAATTGAGG
The DNA here is from genome assembly GCF_964638095.1 of Poromitra crassiceps. Taxonomy (NCBI): domain Eukaryota; kingdom Metazoa; phylum Chordata; class Actinopteri; order Beryciformes; family Melamphaidae; genus Poromitra; species Poromitra crassiceps. Next base: position 31,154,208 of record NC_139626.1, on the reverse strand, counting down.
CCATAGTGCACGTCGGGCAGCAGCAGCCAACACAGACTGCATCGGCTGCACGTCTCAAATGTCCACAACTTCTCAAGTAGGACATGCAGCTCTCTGCTGCTGGAAAACAAAAAAGAGTCTTACGCAATCGAATCCTTTAGGTAATTTTGAATTCATAAGCGAGTAATATACAGTATGTGGCAAAGGAAAGTTTAGCCAGTATTTGTGAACATGAACAACTCTTTCCCAAAGTCAGAAGCCAGGGAATCAAGACTTTAATCTGTGATGTCACCGAGATGTACGGCTTGGAGCCGATCCATCGACAGCTTCAGCTTCCCAGTTTTTACACGCAGTGTTTCATAGTAGCGCTAATAGTTCTGGAATGGAAAAATGCTAATATCCCCTGAAAAATAATTTCCCTCGAATGGCGAAGCGCGCGCACGCACATACACACACACACACACGCACGCACGCGCACGCACACACGCACGCATGCACGCACGCACGCACACACACACACACACGCACACACACACACACACACACACACACACACACACACACACACACACACACACACACAGCAACTCTAATCAGTTAAAGTGAGCAAACGCCTGTCAAAGGACTACAAATCCCAAGGCAGTGCCTGTCACGTCTGCAGTCACACAGGCTTGAAAAGTCATCAAGATCTGAGGACATTTTTACTGCTTCTTAACTGGCCCAAGCCCCTGCACATAAAACTTCAGAAAGCCAGTTGGAGGAGGAGAGCGACCCACACTCCCATCAGCCCCACCCCCACCAGCCCCACCCCCACACCATCCCCACCCCCACACCCCCACCAGCCCCACACCCACACCCACACCAGCCCCACCCCCACACCCACACCAGCCCCACACCCACACTAGCCCCACCCCCACCCCCACACCCACACCAGCCCCACCCCCACACCCACACCAGCCCCACCCCACACCCACACCAGCCCCACCAGCCCCAGCCCCACCCCCACACCATCCCCACCCCTACCCCCACACCAGCCCCACCCCCACCAGCCCCACCCCCACACCAGCCCCACACCCCCACCAGCCCATTCAGCTCTGGCACTCGTCTGTTGTTTACCGAACAATGTGGACATTGGCAGTAAACTCTGATGTCTTAACGACCCCTGTTTGTTTTGAATGGAAGCGAGAACCTCCAGGATGACTCTCTCCATCTCGTCCGCCTTGTTAGCACTTTCCTCCCTTAGAGTTGTCTCAGGATTGACGGATGCCATGATGCTGATCACCTGCGTTGTTCAATAATCAGGCTAAAGCTGTGTTCACACCGAGATATTTATTTTTCTCTCTGTCGCTCGATTCAACCCTTTGGAATCGCTCTGTCGTTCTGTTTAAATCGCTCGTCAACAGGCACAATAATTGACGGACATCTGGGGGCTATAACGATATGCAATGTCATGATATTTGTCCACTACGAGCCACCGTAGTTGTTTACAAGCTAAGCCTATCAGCGTGCTCCTAAGGCGAGCTCTATACCGGTAGTACAGACTTCACTTCATGTCAGCTGTCAGCCTGTCAATCAGCTGTCAATGCGGTTTGTTGCCACACAATAAACCAGCGGTTTGTTCCAAGCCAGTGTGATCCTTGACTCACTCTCACACGGCAGCCAATCAGTGTTGAACAGCGAGCGACTGATGCCAGCGTAATTTGGCTCGGGCGACGAGCAAATTTTCTCCCTATCGCTCTGTCTCTGTCGCTCAGACGCCCAGCGATTTTTCTCCTGGGCGAATATACGCTCAATCGCTCGTTTGCATTGACTTTGTATGTAAACTCGATGCCAGCGAAAAACTTTAATAGGTCGGTGTGTGAACGCAGCTTTACAATGGATTAGCCAGGAAACAATGGCTTCCGGTGCCACATGTCTCGGCAGGCGTGACGGACCGACACCAGACTTCTACCAGACAGATCAGATAACCAGGGGAAGGCGTTTTAGCGTTGCCCTCTTACCCAGCGTTCAAATACAGTGTGCTTTGACGTGGACATTATTTTCACAGTCAAGAAGAAACCTCTACCCAAATCACTGTTGGATGACTTTGACAAAACCAGCTTGTGAACGTTTCAAAACTATTTGATGGTTCCGGTGAATCTGTGTGGAGCACGGTATGGAGGGGTTTGACCTCCTGTAAATGTCAATGTAATGTAATGTAGTCTTGCTAAATGAGAAATGCAAGTGTTGGGCAAGTTACTTTCAAAATGTAACACTACCTATTACTAGTTACTTTCATTTGAAAGTAATAAGTTACTTTACAATATTACAGCCTGTGTAGAGTAACTTGTTACTTATTATTACACTACTTTTGCCTTACTTTCACCAAAATAACAGCAGTAGCAGAATGACATCGCCGCCCCGGAAAATCCCGAAAAGTGATTTCAACCGTCCTGAAGTCAGTGTAAACCGTCCAAAGTTCTAAATGTTATCCTTTTCCTTTGTTATTGTCATCTACAGTATAGTGGTTATTTGCATGAAAACACACAATTTGATTAGGACATGATTGTATCCTTATTTAAACATGTGCTTTGATTTAAAAAAAAAAGAAGTAAAAAGTAACTCAGTTTGTAACTTGTGTTACTTGACAAAGTAACTGGTTTAATATGACTGAAATCCTATTGGTAATATGTTATATTACTGAGTTACTGCTAAAAGTAATATTATTACATGTAATATGTTACTTTTGTAATGAGTTACCCGCAACACTGGAAATGAGAAATGCAAGTGTGATATAGGATCACAGGTATGGATGTGTTTTCCACCATGCATGCCTCTGGGTCTACAGTGTTTTAGTGTGCACTAGCCTCTGGGTCTACAGTGTTTTAGTGTGCACTAGCCTCTGGGTCTACAGTGTTTTAGTGTGCACTAGCCTCTGGGTCTACAGTGTCTTAGTGTGCACTAGCCTCTGGCTCTACAGTGTTTTAGTGTGCACTAGCCTCTGGCTCTACAGTGTTTTAGTGTGCACTAGCCTCTGGGTCTACAGTGTCTTAGTGTGCACTAGCCTCTGGGTCTACAGTGTTTTAGTGTGCACTAGCCTCTGGGTCTACAGTGTCTTAGTGTGCACTAGCCTCTGGGTCTACAGTGTCTTAGTGTACACTAGCCTCTGGGTCTACAGTGTTTTAGTGTGCACTAGCCTCTGGGTCTACAGTGTCTTAGTGTACACTAGCCTCTGGGTCTACAGTGTTTTAGTGTGCACTAGCCTCTGGGTCTACAGTGTCTTAGTGTACACTAGCCTCTGGGTCTACAGTGTTTTAGTGTGCACTAGCCTCTGGGTCTACAGTGTCTTAGTGTGCACTAGCCTCTGGGTCTACAGTGTCTTAGTGTGCACTAGCCTCTGGCTCTACAGTGTTTTAGTGTACACTAGCCTCTGGCTCTACAGTGTTTTAGTGTGCACTAGCCTCTGGCTCTACAGTGTTTTAGTGTGCACTATCCTCTGGCTCTACAGTGTTTTAGTGTGCACTAGCCTCTGGGTCTACAGTGTTTTAGTGTGCACTAGCCTCTGGCTCTACAGTGTCTTAGTGTGCACTAGCCTCTGGGTCTACAGTGTCTTAGTGTGCACTAGCCTCTGGGTCTACAGTGTCTTAGTGTACACTAGCCTCTGGGTCTACAGTGTTTTAGTGTGCACTAGCCTCTGGCTCTACAGTGTCTTAGTGTGCACTAGCCTCTGGCTCTACAGTGTCTTAGTGTGCACTAGCCTCTGGGTCTACAGTGTTTTAGTGTGCACTAGCCTCTGGGTCTACAATGTCTTAGTGTACACTAGCCTCTGGCTCTACAGTGTCTTAGTGTGCACTAGCCTCTGGGTCTACAGTGTCTTAGTGTACACTAGCCTCTGGGTCTACAGTGTCTTAGTGTGCACTAGCCTCTGGCTCTACAGTGTTTTAGTGTGCACTAGCCTCTGGCTCTACAGTGTTTTAGTGTGCACTAGCCTCTGGCTCTACAGTGTTTTAGTGTGCACTAGCCTCTGGCTCTACAGTGTCTTAGTGTGCACTAGCCTCTGGGTCTACAGTGTTTTAGTGTGCACTAGCCTCTGGCTCTACAGTGTTTTAGTGTGCACTAGCCTCTGGCTCTACAGTGTTTTAGTGTACACTAGCCTCTGGGTCTACAGTGTTTTAGTGTACACTAGCCTCTGGGTCTACAGTGTTTTAGTGTGCACTAGCCTCTGGCTCTACAGTGTTTTAGTGTGCACTAGCCTCTGGCTCTACATTGTTTTAGTGTGCACTAGCCTCTGGCTCCACAGTGTTTTAGTGTGCACTAGCCTCTGGGTCTACAGTGTTTTAGTGTGCACTAGCCTCTGGCTCTACAGTGTTTTAGTGTGCACTAGCCTCTGGGTCTACAGTGTTTTAGTGTGCACTAGCCTCTGGCTCTGCAGTGTTTTAGTGTGCACTAGCCTCTGGCTCTACAGTGTTTTAGTGTGCACTAGCCTCTGGGTCTACAGTGTTTTAGTGTGCACTAGCCTCTGGGTCTACAGTGTTTTAGTGTACACTAGCCTCTGGGTCTACAGTGTTTTAGTGTACACTAGCCTCTGGCTCTACAGTGTTTTAGTGTGCACTAGCCTCTGGCTCTACAGTGTTTTAGTGTGCACTAGCCTCTGGGTCTACAGTGTTTTAGTGTGCACTAGCCTCTGGCTCTACAGTGTTTTAGTGTGCACTAGCCTCTGGGTCTACAGTGTTTTAGTGTGCACTAGCCTCTGGGTCTACAGTGTCTTAGTGTGCACTAGCCTCTGGGTCTACAGTGTTTTAGTGTACACTAGCCTCTGGCTCTACAGTGTTTTAGTGTGCACTAGCCTCTGGGTCTACAGTGTTTTAGTGTGCACTAGCCTCTGGCTCTACAGTGTTTTAGTGTGCACTAGCCTCTGGGTCTACAGTGTTTTAGTGTGCACTAGCCTCTGGGTCTACAGTGTCTTAGTGTGCACTAGCCTCTGGGTCTACAGTGTTTTAGTGTACACTAGCCTCTGGCTCTACAGTGTTTTAGTGTACACTTCCGGGAATGCCACAAATTCCCAAACGGGCCGCCGCAGAGTCCGTAGCACCTGGGAACTGGGATGGGGGGTGGTGTCGGGATGAGAGAGGTCACATGGTCGGCACAGAGTGACGGGAACAAAGTCGCACCAGACAGACTCGAGACCGGCAGAGACCCTTGTTGATTTGACCTCTGACCCCCCCCCCCCAACACAACCCTGCATCATAGCCCTGCTATACGCAGATGGCCCCAGACGTTTATATATGGCCTCCAGGCCTGTCCCCAAACTCCTATACCCAATGTCTTCAAAGCTTTGAGTTTCCTGGGCGAGCCGGCGTGGGTCAGGTGGTGGGGATTTTGCACGGAGGCTGAGGCATCAGATTTACGTTTCCCCCGCGCGGCTTCAAACGGAGTCGCGGCCGCTTTGACACCCGTGGACTATAGCCGGCCTGGTTGGAAAAGGCAAATGTGTTTCTGAAGATCAGAGCTGCAGACCGCCCCTCCCCACCCCATCCCACCGGCCTCTCTTGGGTCAATTTCAGTGACCCCCCACCCCCCCCAAACACCACCCCCACCCCCTCCTACCTCTCTACCCCTCCCCTCACCCAGTCAACAGGTGGTAGGCTCCTCAGACTCTCCTCAGTCACTCGTTGCAGCGGAAAGAACGACCGGCACAAATAAACACATTCACTGTCAGGCCAAGCGGCATGTCAGCAGCTGCCTCTCTCTGGCAGGTCCTCTTCCAAACTGTTACAGGGTGTTGGAGAAAAATATAAGTTCCATGCCATTTCCTAATCAATATTTCCTAATCAATAAGCTATAGGCCTATTTGCATAATTATGCTATAAGTTCCATTCCATTTGACACATAGACTCACACTGACATCTCACCCAGCCCCATAGAGAGGACTTCTCCTCTTTGCTGAAACCTTGGGCAGTGCATCGTGTCCAATAACAACGGATAACAGTTTCCCTGTAGACTCAAGTGGACGCACACACATTTCCAAGTCAAGTCATCACCCCCTCCTCTCTGCTCCTCCTCTTCCTACAGTATAAAGCGTATGTCAAATTGTGACATCGCGGCTGAATAATTGACTCTGTATGACATATCAGAATGTGTACATTGAGATTCATGCCCTCTGTCAATATGCATATTGCAGAGAATGTAAGCTATTAAATATACTTTTATGGTAAATCTTCCTGGACTCAAGGCTCAATTCATTTGGTATTAAGATAAGCTGTGATATACATTTACATATACATTTTAGCGGAAAGAATAGATTTTATTCTCTATCACAGGGTTACGGAGCTGCAGGTCCTCTTCCAAACTGTTACAGGGTTACGGAGCTGCAGGTCCTCTTCCAAACTGTTACAGGGTTACGGGGCTGCAGGTCCTCTTCCAAACTGTTACATGGTTACGGGGCTACAGGTCATCTTCCAAACTGTTACAGGGTTACGGAGCTGCAGGTCCTCTTCCAAACTGTTACAGGGTTACGGGGCTGCAGGTCCTCTTC
>NC_139626.1:31135215-31142715 GCF_964638095.1 Poromitra crassiceps | reverse complement strand
CCCCGGAGCAGATGGCGAAGGGGGCGAGGAGGAGAAAACAACTGTGGTCACGGATGGCGGACCCCCGCTCGTGTTTGAGCGCCGCCGAAGCGTCCAATGAGAACAAGTAGAATCTGCAGTGTGACTGTGTGTGTAACGTGTGTGCGTTTAAGCACGGGCATGTGTGCACATTTGGTGCTGTTACGAGTAGTGTCAACGGAATGTTTTGTGTGTCAGTAAGGCCTCCTCGTCTAGTCCCAAGTGGGAATCCTGGCCCCCCAAGACAGAAAACAAGACCATTAAAAAGCCAATTAGTATGATGGCAGCAGCCGTCATCTGAATTCCCCTTTTTATCATCTCTCTGTCTTCACAGTAAAACATGGCTTCTAACAGCTGCTCCTGCCTTTACCAAGCTCACTGCCCTGGTTTGTTTTTGTTGACGGGGGTGTCCATCATTTCAGACAAGGGACAACTGCCTCTTGTGCCTCAAAACAGCTTTCCAAGAAGCCCCCACCCCTTCCACCCGCCCACTTCTCATCAGCCTTCTCCCACTAGCTTGGTTGAAACCCTCAACCTCGAACCTCGAATCAAAAGCAGATCCTCTGAGTGGATGCTAAGCCGGCCTTCCACCAAGTCTGTTTATGGTAACAGCGGCGGGCCCATTGTTAGCATTAGCATTTGCATTGGAAAGTTTACGATTAGCGGAGAAGTCCTGGAGGAATTCCATGAGGCGAGATGAGGCACTTTTTAGTTTGGCCAGCGGGGGCAGCGAGGGAGGGCTGCATCTGTCTCAAGACGCTCCGGCCCAAATTGCCCTCTTGCCATCTGTCTAGGCGTGCTTGCATGGAGATTACACAACACTGTTAACACGGCACGGAGACAAGCAGTGTTCCAGTGCACCTTTCTATTGCATTCAGTGTAGCACAAAGTATCAACGACACACTCATGATGTCAGCCCCACACTCATGATGTCAGACCTATCACAAAGTATCAACGACACACTCATGATGTCAGACCTATCACAAAGTATCAACGACACACTCATGATGTCAGACCTATCACAAAGTATGAACGACACACTCATGATGTCAGACCCACACTCATTATGTCAGACCTATCACAAAGTATCAATGACACACTCATGATGTCAAACCTATCACAAAGTATCAACGACACACTCATGATGTCAGACCTATCACAAAGTATCAACGACACACTCATGATGTCAAACCTATCACAAAGTATCAACGACACACTCATGATGTCAAACCTATCACAAAGTATCAACGACACACCCATGATGTCAAACCTATCACAAAGTATCAACGACACACTCATGATTTCAGACCTATCACAAAGTATCAACGACACACTCATGATGTCAAACCTATCACAAAGTATCAACGACACACTCATGATGTCAAACCTATCACAAAGTATCAAAGACACACTCATGATGTCAAACCTATCACAAAGTATCAACGACACACTCATGATTTCAGACCTATCACAAAGTATCAACGACACACTCATGATGTCAAACCTATCACAAAGTATCAACGACACACCCATGATGTCAAACCTATCACAAAGTATCAACGACACACTCATGATGTCAAACCTATCACAAAGTATCAACGACACACTCATGATGTCAAACCTATCACAAAGTATCAAAGACACACTCATGATGTCAAACCTATCACAAAGTATCAAAGACACACTCATGATGTCAGACCTATCACAAAGTATCAACGACACACTCATGATGTCAAACCTATCACAAAGTATCAAAGACACACTCATGATGTCAAACCTATCACAAAGTATCAAAGACACACTCATGATTTCAGACCTATCACAAAGTATCAACGACACACTCATGATGTCAAACCTATCACAAAGTATCAACGACACACTCATGATGTCAAACCTATCACAAAGTATCAAAGACACACTCATGATGTCAAACCTATCACAAAGTATCAAAGACACACTCATGATGTCAGACCTATCACAAAGTATCAACGACACACTCATGGGGCCCTATCTTCGCAACGCCGGTAATTTTGCGTTAGAGCCCGTTTTGCGCTGGAATAGCGCCGCGCAAAGCCCTAATTGGCGTGTCGGGCCGCTGCGCTTCACATCATCTCGGCACAAACCTCCATAGGCGTGTTTATGCCCATAACAGGATTCACAAGGTGAGGACACTCCCCTTAAAAGCCACAGCGTCACCGCCATCACGTCTGTGACAGGCAGCAGCTTCTTTCTTGCTCAGTGCAAGCAGAGTGACAGAGTGAGAGAGAGAGAGAGAGAGAGAGAGAGAGAGAGAGAGAGAGAGAAAGGTAGGTCGATAGGGAGAGAGAGATAGGTCTGACATCATGATTAGGCCTCCTCATTAGCAAGTTTAAAGGAGTCTCTTATCACTGCTTCGCAGATGATATTCAGTTGTATTGCTCTTTCAAGCCTGATCAAATGGAGGAACTCAGCACCCTGCTGGAGTGTCTGTCTGCCATCACGGACTGGATGGGCAGCAACTTCCTCCAACTAAATGCAGCAAAGCCCGAGGTACTGATTGTAGCGGGTGAGAATACCGCATCTAAAATAACGACGCACTTGGGGTCCCTTAAGGACAATGTGCGCCCTCACCTAAGAAACCTGGGGGTTTTATTCGACCAGTCCATGCACCTATAAACATGTAAAATCCCTGACCCGCACCTGCTTCTTCCATCTTAGAAATATCGCCAAACTCCGGTCCATTACATCCCACGCTAAATTAGAAATGTCCATACATGCCTTTATCTCTTCGAGACTAGACTACTGTAACTCCCTATTCTCCTACCTTAACAAATCATCTGTGGCTCAACTTCAGCTGATCCAGAATGCTGCTGCCAGACTGCTTACTATAGGTCAAAAAAGTAATGTCACATCACCCCCATCTTAGCATCTCTGCACTGGCTCCTGGTACATCACAAGATTCATTTCAAAATCCTTGTGTTCGCATACAGATCCCTCCACGGCCAAGCCCCTGCCTACATCACTGACCTCATCCTTCCCTACTCTTCCAGTCGGTCACTGAGGTCCTCTGACCAGGCGCTCCTGGTCGTACCCAGGACCAAATTAAAAACAAAAGGGGACAGAGCTTTCAAGGTGACGGCCCGAGGCTCTGGAACGCCCTCCCCCCTGACCTGAGAGCCGCTCCTTCAGAGCTTATCTTTAAGCGTCTTCTAAAGACCCACCTGTTTAGGCAGGCTTTTAATTAGTCATTTTTAGCCACCCTTTGTTCCCTATGTTCCTTGTTTTTGTTTTATGTTTTCCCCTTCTTGTACTATTCCTGTGCTTGTATTCTTTTTGATGCTGTTTTTATTTATGTAAAGCACTCTGTGCACTCGTGCTGTGAAGGGCGCTACAGAAATAAAGTTTTACTTACTTACTTACTAGAAAAGAGAGATGGAGAGCGTCAGAGAGAGAGAGTGGGGAGAGAATTGGAAGAGAGAAGGGAAGGGAAGGGAGAGAGAATTGGAGGATGAACCAGTTTGGATTCGTAACAAAAATTGATGCTTTTGTAATTAGTAGCCTATTAATTAGTCATTTCGCTCATATAGGCTATAACATAAACATTTAAAAATATTTGTTTCTTTAATAGGGTAAGGATGTGTGAGATTTTAATTCTAGCCTATTTCAATAGCCTATACCAGAATTGTCCACTCGGGTTAAGCTGTTGTTGCATGGTGCAATTGCAGGGAGAGAGGTTGCTGTATAGCCTACTGGCCGGTGTCAAAAAGTGATTTGCTGCCAGAAACTGATTTCGATCTGCGGGACCGCGCACAGCGCTGCCTCAGTGCCTCTACCCACCCTGTGCACCGACAATGGCACCGACCCACCCGGCCTGCCTACCTTCCCCGGCTCACACCTTCTCCGGGGAGACCCCCCTCCAGGACACGGCACACTAGCCGAACACTTAAAAGCACCCCTCCCCGCACTACACACAGACTCCCGCCCCGCCAGATCGACCCTCGTTCCCTTGGTAATCCAATTCAAAACGCAAATCACTTTTTCGCACAAAACCATGACAACCAAATTCTCATTGTTAAATCAAGGTGTGTATTTTTCTGCAGTGTAGGTTAGTTGAAAATCAACATAGCATTCTGAGGAGGGAAGTGTGTCCGCGTGCGAGCCGTGCGTAATGGGCCTATCCAAGCGAGGATTTCCTGCACTGCGCCCGATAATACTGTCTGCGCTCAGACATACGCCTGGCGTAGAGGTTTTTTTTGCGCTAAGACCAGCTATTTTTGGTGGTGTTAAAATTGAGAGCACCCAAGGCCTTTTTTTCTAACACATTGCGCTGGAACGCCTATTTTGGAACGGGCAACGCCCAAACCTCTGTTTGCGCTCGGAACATAGCGACGGTATCTTCGCCAGAGCCCAAAATGACACTTGCAGGAGACAGATGATAGGCTAGAGGCCCCCGGACACGCCTGGGCCACGCCTACACCTGTGTCTGCGCTTAGACCCCAGCGCAAAACTAGACGGTGGAGGCAGACGATAGCTTAAGACGCAGGGAAGATAGCAATAAGAGGCGCGCAAACGGCAGCGCAAACGATAGCGCAGTACGAAGATAGAGCCCATGATGTCAGACCTATCAAGTGTGCAGCCTTCAGAGTGGCCTACAGCCCCCCTTATCCAAGCTCGGACTCAAAAGTGGATCTTGATGTAGTCACAACAGATGTCTGCACAACATAGCAACCACCCACAGCTAGAGCTGAATTAAACCACCCACAGCTACAGCTGAATTGAGCCTAGCTTCTCTTCTTGACCTCGGTGCTTTCTTCTGCTCAGACACTGTCTCAGCACCATCCGGCTGATTCCACAGCATCAAAATGACACTTAAACCGTCACAATAATCCATGGAATGCCATGGTTTATTTGAGCCTGCCTTCCCTCTCACCACCAATAAGTATCCCTGTCAGTCTGCTGTGTTTATCTAGTGTGTGTGTGTGTGTGTGTGTGTGTGTGTGTGTGTGTGTGTGTGTGTGTGTGTGTGTGTGCGTGTGCGTGCGTGTGCGTGTGCGCGCACACATGTGTTTCCATGCGCATAGTTGACATATGTGACAATCCAAACTGTAAGACAACACTGGTATTTTCCCTCATTGCACTTTCAGTGTCTCGTGTTGGTGAACTGAGAGGCATGCTTGCTGGCTCCTCCTTCTCCCTCTTATACGTTTGTGTGCCGTCTATATTCTGTCGTGGTTATATCAACATATTTCACCTTTATATTCATAGCCCTCGCAGGCCGCTCTTTGAATCTATTTTCAATGAATTCAGACTTCTTTGGTTTGACCACACATGCGTGCTTAGCAGCCGCGCAGCCACGTAGCTACATCATGTCTGCATGAAAGGTATGGATAGAAATTCTGCCAATAAAATAATTTTGTATTTTTTCTGTGTGTTTCAGAAATCCCGGTGGTCAACCCTACAGCTGTGGTGAGCAGCACAGAGGAACCAGCAGGTTAGTACGCACTGTGCGAACCTCGCCCTAACTACCACCACTTTATGAGGGAAGAAAAGCCGTTTTTAATATTCCTGGGCTTTGGGTTTTTAAGCTGCGGAGTAAATATTAATGGAGGGTGGGTCAAAGAGAACCAGCGCGCTGGAGCCAGCAGAGTTTTTCCATTGTCTTAAAAAACCTGTGTCCTTGGCATGAGTTCCCAACCGCTAGCCGCCAGTTAGCTGAGGCTTGCTGTGCGCTAAGTAGCTTCAGCTTCAAATCAAGGCCAGTGGATGCTAGGCAGCAGACGTGATTAGTAGCGGTTTAGTCCGGGACACTTGATGAAGGGGGGAGTTTTGAGGACTTGGTGAAGGGGGGAGTTTTGAGAGAGACTTGATGTAGGGGGAGTTTTGAGAGAGACTTGGTGAAGGTGGGAGTTTTGAGGGAGACTTGGTGAAGGGGGGAGTTTTGAGGGAGACTTGGTGAAGGGGGGAGTTTTGAGAGAGACTTGGTGAAGGGGGGAGTTTTGAGGGAGACTTGGTGAAGGGGAGAGTTTTGAGAGAGACTTGGTGAAGGGGGGAGTTTTGAGAGAGACTTGGTGAAGGGGGGAGTTTTGAGAGAGACTTGGTGAAGGGGGGGGGGGGTTTGAGGGAGACTTGGTGAAGGGAGAGTTTTGAGAGAGACTTGGTGAAGGGGAGAGTTTTGAGGGACACTTGGTGAAGGGGAGAGTTTTGAGAGAGACTTGGTGAAGGGGAGAGTTTTGAGAGAGACTTGGTGAAGGGGGAGTTTTGAGAGAGACTTGGTGAAGGGGGGAGTTTTGAGAGAGACTTGGTGAAGGGGGAGTTTTGAGAGAGACTTGGTGAAGGGGGAGTTTTGAGGGACACTTGGTGAAGGGGGGAGTTTTGAGAGAGACTTGGTGAAGGGGGGGGGGGTTTGAGAGAGACTTGGTGAAGGGGAGAGTTTTGAGAGAGACTTGGTGAAGGGGAGAGTTTTGAGAGAGACTTGGTGAAGGGGAGAGTTTTGAGGGACACTTGGTGAAGGGGAGAGTTTTGAGAGAGACTTGGTGAAGAGGGAGTTTTGAGGGACACTTGGTGAAGGGGAGAGTTTTGAGAGAGACTTGGGGGCGCTTTTGAGGCGTGAAGAGAGTGTTGGCAAACTGACTGTGGGGAACGCAGTTTTCTTCAGTCTCGCCCTCGCCCTCTCCAATTTAAGCTCCGGTCAATTACCCCACTCTTATTTTTCGTTCTGTTGCCCTTTGATTTGAATTGCAGTGTTGATTTGGAAATGTTGATTCATTAATGGGTTTATAACATATGCCAACACCTAGCTAACTACTCCTACCTCCCAGTTATAACATATGTCAACACCTAGCTAACTACTCCTACCTCCCAGTTATAACATATGTCAACATCTAGCTAACTACTCCTACCTCCCAGTTATAACATATGTCAACATCTAGCTAACTACTCCTACCTCCCAGTTATAACATATGTCAACATCTAGCTAACTACTCCTACCTCCCAGTTATAACATATGTCAACATCTAGCTAACTACTCCTACCTCCCAGTTATAACATATGTCAACATCTAGCTAACTACTCCTACCTCCCAGTTATAACATATGTCAACACCTAGCTAACTACTACTACCTCCCAGTTATAATATATGTCAACATCTAGCTAAATACTCCTACCTCCCAGTTATAACATATGTCAACATCTAGCTAACTAATCCTACCTCCCAGTTATAACATATGTCAACATCTAGTTAACTACTCCTACCTCCCAGTTATAACATATGTCAACATCTAGCTAACTAATCCTACCTCCCAGTTATAACATATGTCAACATCTAGCTAACTACTCCTACCTCCCAGTTATAACATATGTCAACACCTAGCTAACTACTCCTACCTCCCAGTTATAACATATGTCAACACCTAGTTAACTACTCCTACCTCCCAGTTATAACATATGTCAACACCTAGCTAACTACTCCTACCTCCTAGTTATAACATATGTCAACACCTAGCT
>NC_139626.1:31087715-31130215 GCF_964638095.1 Poromitra crassiceps | reverse complement strand
GTCCAATCTGCCACAGTCATAATTGTCACACCTCTCTATGAGTGGTCAGTGGAGGTCAACTGGCCAGTGTGTGGTCTCAGCCGTCCTGCTGGCAGCCAAGGCCTATTCATATCCAGCCAACCATGAGCGCTTCCCCCGCGCTCTGTCTTTTCTCAAGAGCCCAGAAAACATGTCAAACCCCACACTTTGACTCCTCTGCTATGTTTCACTTGCCTCCCAGCACCGGCTGTTGCGGGAGCTTTATGTGCGAGTTGTCAGAGGTTGTATTTTTACCCCACAAAAATCGAACCAAGCCCAACATTGTCCCACATCCAACCAGCTCCAGTTTCCCATGGAGCCTTTGCCAGTGTCAGTGGCTACTTTGCTATGTGCGTGCATGTATGAAAGTAGGCACGCACTTGTGTTTATGCATGAAGGTTATTATACAAGAATAAAACTAGTCCTAAAGAATGTCGAATATTTAAAAATGAAATCATGAAGAAACCCCAAACTCTAATGTTACAATTTTTTGTTTCACACAAGATGGATAGAAAACCGTCCCATAATGTTACTATGAAATGGTCTTTATGTGTGAAACAGAACCATATAACGACCACTCGGATGCCAAGTGTGTAAGTGTCTCATTATGTGTGTAATGGCTCCTGCTGTGTGAGTGTCAGTAAGTCGGCTATCAGCAGAAAGCTCGCTGGAATTACAGCTGATCTCAGACCAGTGAATATGGGCTGTCATTGTTTTTGCAGATTGTGAGTCCTACTGCAAACCAGTGAAGGGCAACCTGAAGATCAACATGAAGAAATACTGCAAGAAGGATTATGGTGAGAGACTGGGATTACAGTAATTACAGAGATGGGAAGTAACTAAGTAGAAATACTTTGTTACTGTACTTAAAGGAGGACTAACCCCCTAGATATGTATTAGAACAGTGATTTGAAAATACCTATGGAAAAAACCAAGAAATGACATATACTCTTGTCTATACTAGACTCTTTGGCTGTGTTAAGTCAAGATTTTTTTTCGGAAATCGACGCCATTACAGTTTGCCTACTGCCTCGAAAATAATTTATTTGAGAGGGGCGATATCTTTATAAATATCAACAATTAGCCAACGCTGGTGGCCTGTATGGAAACAGAAAATCCTGAAATGGTTGATAGTTATATCAATTTGGCCATTCAGTGGCGAACTAGAAATTTAATTATTTTTGTCCCATTTTGTCCCATGTGTGTGTGCGTGGCTTGCATGTGGCTTGTCTAAACTTACGTTAAGAGCCTCGCTGCTCGCAGCACACAGCACACAGTGAGGACAAACCTCTCGCTCTGGGGTAACACAATGCGAGATTTCTCCACGTAGACAGAAATAGCTGGTGTGCGATTTAGAGAATACAGTCTGAGATTGGGTACAGGATTGAGGGAATCCCGCATCTGTTTGCGAAGGTGCGACTGGACAGGACGCTTTTCACAGACGGGCACAGTAGTCGGAGCGAGGCGAGTGTCTCTCAGAGGGCACAGCTGCAGTGCAGATCTCTCCTCCTCCGCGCATTCAGTCTGTCCAAAATCATTACCGATATAATCTCAGTAGGAGGGATGCAAGGAAATATGATAGTAGCCGATGTGTTTAGAGAAGCTTTGTCACGTTGTCACGTCGTAGTATAGCGTTATATTTTACATGTGCGCTAAACTGCGACCATATTTGTTTGCGGAAATATCAGACTGCTCTCTCTGCTGCTCTCAGCACAGAGAGCCCAGCTGCTGCTGGCCTGCTGCGCGCGCCCGCGGAGCTTGGGGCTCGTCCATGTAACAGTACGACTCTCGCCTGCCTGGGCTAGAGACAGTGCTTGCAACTCGGACTGATAATATAAACATCATCATTCGAGCTTATCCAGGTAAGATATCAATAAAGTAATGACACATTCAGCGGGAAACTAACTATAATTAAGACATGTGCCAACTTTGACGACGTTTGGTTCAGTATTTTAAGAGCAAACTTCAATAGGAATAGGCTTGGAGTTCTGAGGAGCCGAAAGGGTACAGGGGGGGTAGGGGAGTAATTATCTTGAAATCCCATAGTCTTTGGGAACACTGTGACGTCAAAGTGTTCCTAATCTCCCATTCATTTGAGAGAGAAAAAAAAAGCAGTCTTTGACCCTAAGAGGGCGCTTATGCCAGATATGCTGCTGAAAAATGATACAAATGGTAAAATGGCAACAGTTTGGTGTCAAATGTGGAAATTCTGACCAGAATTCTTCACACATCACCCCCAAAGTCATATATATTGGTTAAAAGCTGAAAAAAAGTGTTTTGGAGGTTAGTTCTCCTTTAAGTAGGATTTTCAGGTATCTGTACTTTACGGAGTATTTATTTTTCGTTAACGTTTTACATTTCTACGTTCTACATTTTAACACAACTATATGTACTTTCTACTCCTTACATTTTCAAAAGAGGCTAGTTACTTTAGTTTTAATGCATGGGCAAGGGCGTCGTTTTGGTCTCAAAGTTGGTAGGGTCGAGGACGGCATGAGGGGAGGCGGTGTTTTGAGTTTTTTTTTAACCTTTTTTAGCCATATTTAGAGGAATATCTCATTTTAAATCAACATTAGGATTATACTGTTGTGATGTCATTATTCAGTATCTTCTCCTTTTCTCAATAACTTTCATGTCACCACCTGCTCAGCTCTCTCACAGCATGATTGAGAGAGATTAAAAGCAGCACAGAGTAGGCTATCAGGGCTGAGAAGTGTTCAGTAAAAACAAGTTTGGTGGTTCATTCATGTGCTGATGTACGGTCGTTTGAGAGTGAAAGCACACTCAGTACTGCACATAGTACCATTGTACAATAACATGCTGATCACTTCTGAGTATAAAAGCATCTGCCCCAGCGCGAGGTCCGCACGGTGACTCGCGGAGCTCCACCCCACGGAGCTTGCTCGAGTATAATGAGCCCTTTAACCATGTTGTACTTATAAACGGCATCACAGTTCTTGCAATGAACAATGTCATCTTTTAACTGGAAATGGTCCCACACAAAACTTCGCTTCGCTCTCGTCATTTCCTCGTCTGGGCTGGGGGCTGGAGTGCTGAGCTGATCTCACCTCAGCCAGCCCAGTGAGACCACGCCCATAGCCCATTGGATTGGCACATTCAGTGGTGAAAAACAGGGGTAAATGTAACTTTGAACATAATGCAAACTAATTTCACTCAATAATGGTCGGGTCAATTCTATCCTTGCAAAATATGGGAAGACAATCTAAATGACCTATATAACTGCACTCCAAAGATAATGCAAATAAGGTTGCTTAAAAGTTGGTAGGGACAATTGGACACCCTGAAATGTTGGTTGTGACATGTCACAACCAACCCTACCCAAATCGACGCGCTTGCATGGCAGACAAAAACAATCTAACATTGTCTGTCCCTGTCGTATCGCGCTCTCGCAGCTTTCACGCATTATGTGCACCTTTTCTGTGGAAAAACCATATCACATAAATTCTTAAATTTATAATAATTATTATAATTAATAATTAATAATAATTATAATATAATAAATAAATTCCCCCCACATAAAGATAAAGTACATAAAATATATTTTTTTAATCTGCAGTTTTGGTCTGAGTGAAATGTTCTATGGTCTCTTGTGATTGCAAATACAGCTGAATCTCTTGGTTTAACCCAGTACAATTATTTTTATAAGCATTTTATGAAATGTGTATGGAAAAAAGAATTGCGGATGAAATCTCTTAGTTCGTATGCCTAAACCGGAAGTGGGCGTGACTTTGGCTCTCTGGTCGCTGCACTACTGCCTCCTCTGGTCGGTTGGGGCGCTTGTTCGGGGGGAGGGGAAGTGGGGGAATAGCGTGATCCCCCCCCACGCGCTACGTCCCGCTGGTGAAACTCCTTGCTGGTGAAAAGAAGCAGCTGGCGACTGCACGTGTCGGAGGAAGCATGTGCTAGTCTACAACTCTCCCCAGATCAGCAGAGTAGGTGGAGCAACATCCCGGGACAGCAGGGGGAATGGACCAAGTACAATTGGGAGAATTTTTTTTTTTTTTTAATAAAACATGAGCAAAAAAACACGATAAATAGATGTGCAATGTCAGGAATGAAGAATTCTGACCTGATCTTTCCTCTGTCCTTGGTGCCTGTGTGTCCACAGCGGTGCAGGTGAGCGTGCTGGACATGGAGACGGTGGGCGACTGGGCCAAGTTCTCGGTCAGCGTGGGATCCGTGTACAAGAGCCGCGGCGAGCCCCTGAAGCGCGGCGACAACATCCTGTGGATCCACATGAAGGACCTCGCCTGCAAGTGTCCCAAGATCCAGATGAGCAAGCGCTTCCTGGTGATGGGCGGCAGTGAGGGCGGGACGGGCCCGGGCACGGGCCCGGGGGTGGGGCCCGGGGGAGGAGGGGCCGCCCAGCCGGGGGCGGAGCGTGTGGGCCTGGTAGCCGACAAGAACAGCCTGGTCATCCAGTGGAGGGACGTTTGGACGCGGCGCCTGCGGAAGTTCCAGCGCAAAGAGAAGAAGGGCAAGTGCAGCAAAGCGTGATGGAGTGCAGCAAAGCGTGATGGAGTGCAGCAAAGCGTGATGGGGAGAGCATGCGTCCGTCCCCCCGCCTCTCCCTCCATCACTCACCTCCGTGAACCCTGACCCAGAGGTCTGTCCTTCCTCGCCTGCTGATGTGTGGCAGGATAGGACACAACCCCATCGTCTCCCTCCTTCCCACCCCCCGCCCTGTCACGGGGACACTGCACATTACAAAGACTGCATGTACCTTACCTGTTTTAAGGACCACTTTTTGTGTATATTGTATAATTATTTTCCTTTTTGTTTTTTAAGTTTTGTCATCGAAATGTCACTTGTCTTTTTATTTTTCCAATTGGTCTGCCTTAAAAAGGGACCATTAAAAAGGGTATGAAGTGTAGACAAAAGCAGACGCCATTCCCTCCCTCGACAACGACAGCGGAAATGTCCACTCTCCCCCCCCCCCCGACTACCTGCTCCAGACCCCCAGCCCCCTCCCCCCCTGACTACCTGCTCCAGACCCCCAGCCCCCCCCCCCCTGACTACCTGCTCCAGACCCCCAGACCCCTCCCCCCCCTGACTACCTGCTCCAGACCCCCAGCCCCCCCCCCCTGACTACCTGCTCCAGACCCCCAGCCCCCCCCCCCCCCTGACTACCTGCTCCAGACCCCCAGACCCCTCCCCCCCCTGACTACCTGCTCCAGACCCCCAGCCTCCTCCCCCCCCTGACTACCTGCTCCAGACCCCCAGCCTCCTCCCCCCCCCCAACTACCTGCTCCAGACCCCCAGCCCCCTCCCCCCCCCCGACTACCTGCTCCAGACCCCCAGCCCCCTCCCCCCCCCTGACTACCTGCTCCAGACCCCCAGCCCCCTCCCCCCCCTCCCTGACTACCTGCTCCAGACCCCCAGCCCCCTCCCTGACTACCTGCTCCAGACCCCCAGACCCCTCCCCCCCCTTTAATGAACACAGCGTTGTCACATCAGAGATATTGACTGATTTCGGCGTGGCGCAAAACACCACACCGCAACCGGACAAACTGCACACGCTTCAGCGTGGCTGCCTTCCGTTTCATTGTGGAAACAAACTCAGCCTTCATCCACGTGCTGCTGGAGATTCTGGGCTGACTTGACAACCTCTCCACCTTTGCTGTTAAGTTGTTCATACAGAACGGGTCCATTTGTTCCAGTAACCTCTATGGATCCGGATCCACTCTGTAAGTCAAGCAAAACCTCTGGACCCGTCGGGCACGCAAGGGCTCCTCCCTTCACAGGGACATTTTCCACAGCAACCTCAGTCTCGCCACCACTGCTGCTGCCCTCACAGAATCAACTGCCTATGTAGACTCTCATATCTGCAGACATTTGATGCCACTGCCCATAGTGGAGTTTATATTCACCATGTGGTTACCTCCTACCATCCACATCCCACCTAGATCCTTATTGGAGATAGCTCCTTACCCATTTGCCTTCAAGCAGAGCAGAGCCTGTTGGCATGTGAGAGTTGAACCTTCGCCGACACACCACTTCTCACGAGGAGTGGCTCATAGTCCTGTATCAGCATCATGACTCATCGCTGTTTCATTCGTTTCTGGAAGGAAGACGAGGCAGAGTGGACGAATGGCTTGCGTTTCGGAACAGTACCGCATTTCCGAGGAGATTTTCTGTTTTATGGATAATGTCTTCCATTGTTTGGGTACAAAGCAGCCGTCCAGATACTACTGTGTGGCCACACTGGCCAGTATCATTTCCCTGTCTTTCAATATCTGACCATGTTTTAAGATGTGTCTAGTGACTGGCAGGCTCATGTTTTAAGATGTGTCTAGTGACTGGCAGGCTCATGTTTTAAGATGTGTCTAGTGACTGGCAGGCTCATGCTTGCCAACATTAAGAGATACGAAACGAGAGTTCCTTTTCGTGCAGTAAAAACAAAAATCAAAGTTGGATGAAACAACGTTATTCATGTTTTTCTCGAGATTATATCGACAAAATGAATGAGGCTGGAAAGTTCTTAGCGCTCACTGATTGTATTATGACGTGAGAATATTATATTTCAATCTCCATGTGCTTTTGTTATGTTTGCATGTTTGTGGTTTTTGCTGGTCCATCTTTTTTAGCAAAGCAAAATTTACAGTGAGCAGAGCTCAGAGGACTAAACCCATGTCAGCATCATGATCCAAAGGAAAACCTCCCAAGTCATCTCCCCCCACTGGCCCGCCCTAACACAGTCCTGTTTCATCCTTTGCCAAATAAGTATAGTCTGTTTTTAAATTCAATTAAGAGACTATGGAAGTCAGGACCAACGAAAACCACAGAGAGGAGCCGTCTGGGTGCTCTCACGCTTTCTATCTGCCTTTTGCTGTTATTTCATTTTGCAAAGCACATTACAATTTATTTAAATAGAGTACAAGATAAACACAAGTTTGAGGGGCACATGGAGCTAGCGCAGCCGCGAGCACGCTGACAGGCATGTCATGCTAGCTCGTGGTTACGCTCCTCTGGCTGCGGCGGGCATGTGAGTGTCTCTCCTCTTCTCGCTCACCATCCACCTGCCTGTTCCAGCCCGTTTGCCCGCGTGCTCGTAGATAAGTGAGAACAGAACGAGCCACTGTAGCGCTCGTTTGCACGTCTTCAGAGAATGTAGGTCAAACTGTGAAGGAGGAGGCACTCACACACACGCACGCACACACACACACACACACACACACACACACACACACACACACACACACACACACACACACAGGCATACGGTCTGATTGTAGCTGTTGATGAAATGACGTCAAGCTTAAGAATGTGGACTGAGCGAGACTTTGACACTTTATTAAGTCAACTCAAAACAGGTTGTTTAGAGATGGAAGTGCAAAAAACAAAACGTTGTGGATCCTCCCACATATCCATCAGTCTAATGGCATTCAAATCTAATTGGCTAATCCAAAACAAACCCGTAACCAAAACAAGCGTCACCCACCGTGCTTTCTATCTATCTATATACGGTATATGATTCTATAGAAAAGGGGCAATGTGGGCAATATTTGTTTGTTCTCTGTTGTGTTTCATTTTTTGTCCCACTGATGATGTCATCAGTGATGTCATAAATCACTGATGATGTCACAAGTTATGTCATCAGTGATGTCACTTGAGCAATTGTGCATTGTGACATCACCGATGATGTCATAGGCATTGTGACATCATCAGTGATGCCATGAGAGCAAATCGGATGTCATCAGTGACGCGGAGTTGTGACATCATCAGTGATGTCATAAGAGCAGGTGAGCCCGCACAGCAGGCGAGTTGCGTGGCGGGCGAGCCTAGGCATCGAGCACGCGTAGCGCGTGAGATGCCTAGTGTTATAAAATAGCAAAGAAGGAAAGAACAAGCATTGACGTTTTGACAGCGCTGTAGTATATATAGATGGTTTTAACTTGACAACAAAAACATTCTAAATTGAACCCCCGCTCACTTCCTGTTGCAGTGTTTGCTATGGACATAAAAGAAGAAAAAAACATTCAAGTGCAGGACTGACCATTCCGTGAAAACCGTCTATACAGCTGAGCGGCGAAAACAAGTAACGATGTCGAGTGAATATTTCTGCAGTTTGCCAAATGCTGAGAAAAAGGAAGTGCTGTGGGGTTGCGCTCTGGTGAAAACCGTCTATATATATATCTATATATATATATATATCTATATATATATAGATATATATTATATATACTACAGCGCTGTAGTATTCCCAGAGCAGAATTCCCACAGATGGAATTTCACAAAAATGCAGAACCAACCAGTCCATTATGTATGTGCTGGCCCTCCACAGTGGCCTGTCAAACAGGTGGTGTTACAGTAGCCCAGTCTCCTCCGCCTGGTATGTGAATATGGCGTGAGACACTATGATGGATGTGCCAATTACGCGCCCATGAGGCCCCTCCCTCTCGCGCGCCGCAACCTGCACACTTTGGCGGGGCACAGCGGCGACCGTGCCTCACCGTGACTCTCTCTCTCTCTCTCTCTCTCTCTCTCTCTCTCTTCTGTTCTTCCTGTTGGCTCTCCGTGTGGCTGTTCTTCCTGTTGGCTCTCCGTGTAGTCTCTTAAAACTGTCTCATCTACATCCGGCGAATGCAGCTATACAGTCTGTACGTTACACCCCCAGAACATGCACAAGGAAGTTGGGAAAAAACCTTCAGACTGGAAGGAAGTTTGATGGAATGCGACCAATCACGACACGTGTGTCCACGAAAAATGCGGCATATTGGATTCTGATTGGACTAATGAGCGGAAGACCCGCCTTTCTGCGATTCTGATTGGACTAATGAGCGGAAGACCCGCCTTTCTGCTTCCCATTCCGGTTGGTGCATGATTCTCCCCCACGAAGTACAGACGGTATGGCGGAAGCATTTGAAAATTGCGGAAGCCAACTCGTCTGTTCTAAGAGACTACTCTCCGTGTGGCTGGTCTTCCTGTTGGCTCTCCGTGTGGCTGGTCTTCCTGTTGGCTCTCCGTGTGGCTGTTCTTCCGTGCCCACCCTGAATATTGGAATAAAGATAAGAAGTTGGAGCGAGCCAGATGTTTTAGGGGGGTGAAAGGCGGCCCCTCGTGAAAGCTATTTAGCAAAGCTCACAGGGAGAGAGAGCCTCCCTGTCGTTTTACGTTAACAAGCCCAACAGCTTGGCAGTGGAACTGAGGCCTTTGTCTCCCCCTTCGCAGTATTTATAATGTTCACAGGTGTGTGTGCGTGCGTCTATGTGTGTGTGTGTGTGTGTGTGTGTGTGTGTGTGCGTCTGTGTGTGTGTGTGTGTGTGTGTGCGTGTGCGTGCGTCTGTGTGTGTGTGTGTGTGTGTGTGTGTGCGTGTGTGTGTCTATGTGTGCGTGCGCGTGTATGCGTGTGTGGTGTGTATGTGTGTGTCTAATTAACATACCTGAGTAAATGAATGATGAGATGCACATGAATTGAAAGTGCAGAGAGGTATACAGAGAGGTGTACAGAGAGGTATACAGAGAGGTATACAGAGAGTTCTCGTTTGAAGGGAAGACATTTGGGGGAGCCAAGCGGTTTCTCAGTTTTGCCACTGTTCGAGGAAATCTCCATAGCTTACGAAGAAGGATGATCATTTCACAAGTCCCGCCTCTCACTCTCATTGCTTCCTGTTCACTCCCATCGATACTTTTGTCTAATAAGTCTTGACACATTTGTTCATGTTGTAAATATGTACTGAACTGCCTCTGCCACTCATATCTTGTTGTCTTTTGTAAAGCGTCACTTGACCTGAGATGACTCGCGTGTATGGATGTACAAACCAGATGATGTTATATGGATGTCCAAACCAGAAACATATGCTTTTGTGATCACGACCAGAAGATGTGCTTCAAATGTTACACAGAATGTATTCCATGAGTTTTATGTTGTTTCCAAACAACAGCCAACATTGTAAATGACTTGGGGGATGGGGGAAGGGGGGAGGGGGGTTAAAATGACACGGGCTGAGCGGACTCTCTGCTTCTCCCATAAAGGTCTACAGATGGGGGTCGACACATACAGGTCTACAGATGGGGGTCAACACATAAAGGTCTACAGATGGGGGTCAACACATAAGGGTCGACACATAAAGGTCTACAGATGGGGGTCGACACATAAAGGTCTACAGATGGGGGTCGACACATAAAGGTCTACAGATGGGGGTCGACACATAAAGGTCTACAGATGGGGGTCAACACATAAAGGTCTACAGATGGGGGTCGACACATAAAGGTCTACAGATGGGGGTCAACACATAAAGGTCTACAGATGGGGGTCAACACATAAAGGTCTACAGATGGGGGTCAACACATAAAGGTCTACAGATGGGGGTCGACACATAAAGGTCTACAGATGGGGGTCAACACATAAAGGTCTACAGATGGGGGTCGACACATAAAGGTCTACAGATGGGGGTCGACACATAAAGGTCTACAGATGGGGGTCGACACATAAAGGTCTACAGATGGGGGTCGACACATAAAGGTCTACAGATGGGGGTCGACACATAAAGGTCTACAGATGGGGGTCAACACAAAGGTCTACAGATGGGGGTCGACACAAAGGTCTACAGATGGGGGTCAACATATAAAGGTCTACAGATGGGGGTCGTGGGGGTCGACACATAAAGGTCTACAGATGGGGGTCGACACAAAGGTCTACAGATGGGGGTCGTGGGGGTCGACACATAAAGGTCTACAGATGGGGGTCGACACTTTCTGTTTTCTTACATTGACAGTCTGGGAATAACGCTTCACCCACGCAAACAAACATCCTCCAGCTACCTTTCTTGGGGAACAGAGGGGTTCCTCCCTCAGTCCAGCCCTGCTCATCACTTGTGTTCTTATATCAAAGTCTTCCTTGTACATTTTCCTCTGAGGCGATGAACCACTGACTTTTTAATCGTAAGCGATAAAAAAAATAAATTATTAGTTAATGAGCCGTGTGTTGATCATCTTGTCTCTTTCACAGAAGTTTGTTTTAGCTGCCGAAATGGCAGTGGGTGTGTGTGGATGGGTGTGTGTGTGTGTGTCGGGGGGGAGTTAACTTGAGTAAAAATTGGGGACACACACCTGACTTAAGACCAAGTTATTGGGGAAGGCTTGTGCAATTGGGGCCAAAGCCATGTCCCTAGGTCGGGACCCAGGTCGTTAAAAAACAGATTTTGGGGTCAGTGGTTAGGGTTAGGTTAAGGTTAGATTGTTTAGACAAATAGTAGTTATGGTCCGGGTAAGTCTCCAGGAAATGCATGTACAGTACATTAAATCCCCTAACAGAGACATACAGTAAGTGTGTGTGTGTGTGTGTGTGTGTGTGTGTGGGGGGGGGGGGGGGGGGGTTGAAGGGTATAAAGACCACGTTATTGGGGACGGCTTGTGCAATTGGGGACAGAAGCCGCGTCCCCAGTTGGTAAAAAGCAGACTTTTGGGTCAGTGGTTAAAGTTAGGTTTAGGCAAGTAGTGGTTAAGATAAGTCTCTCCCCAGACTCAAATATTACGTTGAATCGCTGCGCTCCGCATACAAATGAGTCTGTGCCACTTCACTGCTGGTTTTTGAAGGCGGGTAAAGTCGTTACTGATTGGGGAGGACTGAATCCACCACTGGCCAATCACTGGCCAAGGGTTCCCTCCCATAACCAGCCGGCTGGGGGGAAAGTGTCCCAGACCCAGAGAGAGCTCTGCAGCATGCAGTAACGTAGTGTACAGTATCAGCGTAAAAACTCTCATGGGTCTGGCGTTGAGACTATGGTTAAGGTAAGTCTCCAGGGAATGCATGTAAGTCTATGTAAATACCCCAAAAGTGACTGTGTGTGTGTGTGTGTGTGTGTGTGTGTGTGTGGGGGAAGGGGGGGTGTACTTTATGTGCCCCATTGGGAAGGATTTTATAAAGTGGGCACAGCTCTTAAAACACTATTCATATTCACCACGCCCACTTTTTCTCTCTTCTGCGTTAGACGCAATTGTATTTGTTCTTCCAGTTCAGCGCTAGTTGGCGGCCGATTTCAAAACAAAACGTCACTATCAATGAAGTTTGGCAACATTCAGCAGCTACACTGCGGCCAACTTCAGTTACATGTTCATAGCATTACTGCTGCGAGGAGCTGATGGCTGTACCCGGTGTCATGCCGAGTTTTGCACCCCCGCCGATAATTGCATCCCCACCTTCCGGGAGCATATTGTAATGATTTATACGGAAACTTAACTGTTTAAAAATGATATAATTGTCTGGGTATACGTGATCTCCAAGCCAGGGGGTCTGTCCTGGCTCATGGAGACCGACTTTGATGCATTAGATCCGCGTGGAGGTGACTTCCATGCTTGGGGCTCTCTTCTGGCTCATGAAAGCCGACTTTGGTGCAAAATCCGGGTACAGAGGACCTCGAGACCTGGGGATCTCTCCTGGCTTTATGGAGGGGGGTGCAAATATCGGCAGTTTGTACCTGCCGAGATTTGCATCCCTGTTTTTAAGTTAAAACAGCCCCAAAATATGGTGGGGGTGCAATTCTCGGCGGGGGTGCAAAACTCGGCATGACACCGGTCGGCATTTAACGTTAGTTACAAAAGCACGTCGACAGTTTTTTCTCAATGGGGTTGTCAGATACTAGTCCGACCGGTCACACAGCCAGCGCTCTCAGTCCTCGCTGCTCGTTAAATATTTCCAAATAGGCGTTATTCTGATAAACTGGTCACATATTTGGAATGTTACGTCCTCACCCAAAAAAATATTAAAACTTTAAAACAGTTTGTTTTTTTGCTTGAAAACAGCTTTTTGGCAAGTCTCAAAATGATTACAGTAGGCGTAATCTACTTGCGGGTCTAAAACGGAAAGACGATTACAAAATGATGAAACATGATGAAACATGATTCATGCAGAAGCGTACTTATATGGGCAAAGAATAAGGTGAATAGGCACAACAGACTGTGTGTGGTGTGTTTCCATAGAGGGGCTAGACTTAGGCCTGGATGGACTCCGTTCCTTCACCAATAGAGTAGAAGCTAATGCTCTGTAAATAAACAGTGGATCGCTCACACACACACACACACACACACGCACACACGCACACACACACGCACACACACACACACACACACACACCTACACACACCTACACACACACACACACACACACACACACACACACACACACACACACACACACACACACACACACACACACACACACACACACACACACACACACACACACACACACACACACACACACACACACACACACACACACACACTCTCTCAGACTTGTACCTCACCGCTGGAGAAACCCAACTCCTGCGTCGGGGCCGAAGCAGGAAACTCCCTCCTCGTTCTGGTTCCTCCGTTCCCCCTCTCTCACCTCCAGTCTACTCTCTCCTCTGGCTCTCCTCTCCACACCCACTAACCAAACAGGCCAGCGCCATCCATCCTCCTAAAGGTAAATTACAGGAAAGCAGCCATTTATCATCACTCTCCCCAGGCCTGGCCATCAAGGCTTTGAGAATAGAGGCTGCTGCTGCTGAGATGGTCCGGAGACACAGACACAGAGACACACACGCACGCGCACACGCACACACACACGCACGCACGCACGCACACACACACACACACACACACACACACACACACACACACACACACACACACACACACACACACACACACACACACACACACACACACACACACACACACACACACCGTGACATGTCTCTGCATCCACCCATCCATCCTGGACCTCCTGGCTCCCCATCAGCTCTCCATGTTCCACGGAGACAGCTGAAATGGCCCGGAGCCAAACGGACAGGCCAAATCCAGATTGATAGCCCTCTGAGAGATGGTTGGATCTGATTGAGACTGCAGTCCCCTTGTTACTTTCTGAATAGGACAAATCAGCGTGATGTCTCTTGCCACCCAGAAATGCGGAACCCCGCAGCAGTTAATAGTATGAGTTGTGCCAAACAAACGTTACACTATACAGTACATCACATCGCTTATATTTTGACATTCTGAGTGAGAGCAGAAGTAGCTCAAGAGTTTGATACATGTCATGTTAAAGTTGTGTGAACTGTCGCAGTTTTAAAAATGTAAACAGAGTTAGCCGGCTAGAGTCAGGCACTCAAGCCTCGCGCCTCTTGGGCTCCATAGGGTTCCATTGCCGTTGCCACCCAGTGACGCGGTTTGTTTACCAAAATGCTGCTCGGCTGATCCCTCGTATTGTCCAACATTGCTTGAGATCTGCTCGTGTTCGGATCAAGACACCACCAAACCCCCCTCTCCCCCATATCCGAGGACACGGGTAGAAACCAGCAGCAGAAACCAGTGTTTCCTATAACTCTTATGATTGAAACGTCATCTATTAGGCCTAGCGGAGGAAATTCAACTTGATTGATAAGAGTTGCATGTTGGGCAATTTGAGTTACTAACATAATGAGCTAAATGAATGACCAAAAACCTCGAAATTAGCACAAGTGATGTACTAATTGAAACCAGGAAATAGCTACATCTTTGCTTTTAGTCAATTACAGGGTGATGTGAGAGTCTCTATGTTTGGATGTCCACAAATGAATCTCTTGCAATGACTCTCTCAGGGAGGGGAGGAGAGGATGGGAAGAAAGGCAGCAAGAGGAGCAGGTCCGTTCACAGCGTTAGCTGTCCGTGAATGAAGTCAAGTCACACATGTGTGGAAATGCACAGAGGTCTGCCATTGGCTCTGGAAATTTGCGCGCCCCACAAAAGTTCATCCTATCCAAATGTGGAGTGGGCGGATTCGAAAGCCTGAAAACTGCCTGCCCCTTTTTTTTTAAACTGACATGAGCCACGGCTGACTGATAGCTCCGGGTTGAAAGTGTTGAGTATCTCTTTAACTATAAGCCTAAAATATAGCCTTTTGCTGACTTTGACCTAGACAAGCACTTCAAAACTCATAATTGTGACTCCTAACCTTAATTTTAAAGATTTATTTTCAGGCACGTTATGCTTTATTGACAGATGTATGGTGAGAGACATGGAGCAAATGACCACGTGCCGGACTCGAACCAACGTATCTGCAGGAAGGACTGAGCCTAATATGGTACGCGCTCTGCTCCGTGAGCCACCAAGCCACCACATTCCTGAGGAAGGGGCACATGACTGCACCATGGTGATAGATGGATTTCTGGACATCAGAAAACATGGACTTAGACTCTTCGATCACCTTCCTAAGTTAACTAGAAGCAAAATGATATATAGCCATTTCAGGTTTTTGGCAATT
Source organism: Poromitra crassiceps (assembly GCF_964638095.1). Classification (NCBI taxonomy): domain Eukaryota; kingdom Metazoa; phylum Chordata; class Actinopteri; order Beryciformes; family Melamphaidae; genus Poromitra; species Poromitra crassiceps. The sequence goes on along the minus strand of NC_139626.1, from coordinate 31,114,952 downwards.
AATTTGCTCATTATGCTAATTACTCTAATTGCCTAAAATGGAACTCTTAGCAACCAAGCTTAATCTCATCTGCTAAGCCTATAGATGACATTTCCATCATCAAAGTTCATATAGGTCATATAGGGGTTTCCAGTAGACTACAGAGACAAAGCCCGTTTTAGAAGATTGAGCAGTGACTGGTGCTGCGTCGCCATGCAGGATCTTCTCAGACTTGGGACATCTCAGACACACGGCAGCCGCAGGTTCTCCACAGGCAGCAGGTTCTCCACCGCCTGCTGTTTCTCTCTCCAGCAGGTTCTCCACCACCCGCTGTTGCTCTCTCCATCCCCAAAGTTTTTTTGTGGATTTTTGGTTGCTATCAATATAGTGATCCCACCAACCCGCTGTCTTTAATGACATACATACACCATGAAGCTCATGCATCTGGTTGAATTCAACAGAGCACAAAATAATGTTTAAAGCAAGAAATTATTTACTACTGGTTAATATCCAAAAATATGTAATATTGATAGAGGGAGGGTTATAATTTGAGAGGAATGTAAAAAAAAAACAGTTTGTACTACCATGAAAAGCATGTGCATTTCTGTCTGTGGGGTGAATTTGGAATAGGGTTAGGATAGGTTAGGGTTAGGATAGGGTTGGGGTTAGGGTTAGGATAGGGTTAGGGTTAGGGTTAGGTACAGTAGGTTGACGTCAGATAGTCGGTGGAGGTGCACCAAATAAGCAAGTGACCTTTTTGTCATCTGATAGTTGTGGTTTTGCATTACAGTTACAATCAGTATAACATTGGAAATAAAGTCTTAAAACGTCTGGCTCATTTTCTTTCTCCCTGTTTCAGATTTGCTGATCCTCTAATTGTGTGCAGTAGAGTGTGATTTCATCATGAGCGCTAAATGCATAATCAGAAGGCAACTTGAAGTCATTTCTCTTCATGATGAGGTATAGATGGCTCATTACCGTAACAGTTGATTAAGAGTTGTGTAACAGGCCAGTAGTCACCCAGTATGCATCGCATTTCATGATGGTCCGCTGCTGTTTCAAATCTACCTCATCTCTCTGCTCTGACATCGCCTATTTGGGCTGAACCATGGGCCCCTCCCGGATAGTTCACATTTTTTTAGTTAACGTGCGACTCTGCTTTTCTCTCACTAGTAGTGACTCACTACTGATCACTCAGTGATGCGAAGTTGAGCAATCCTGCGCTGAGTGATCTCACTCGAGCACTCCGTGATGGGATCAGTGATGGTCACTCGAGCAATTGTGATGTCGTCAGTGAGTGATGTCATGTGTGATGCAAAGTTGACAATTGTGCGCTGCGCATGCCAATGGAGTAGGCGAGGCCACACAGCAGCCGAGCTGCATATGCGAGCCCGTGCAGCGGGTGAGCTGCAGGGTGGGGGCGAGCCTGTGCAGCGGGCGAGCCTAGGAATCGAGCCTGCGTAGCGCGCAAGTACGGAATCAAAACAGCATCAAAATGTAATTTAGCTTGGTCAGCTCGACCTGTTGCCCAGTTGTGAGCAACTAAGTCAAATTAGCCTATAGTTCTTTGAGCGTGTTGGGGAAACCACTTGAGTTAGCATTTGGAGGCGGCAGTAGATCAGCTGTAGAGCAACCTGGGAGAGAGCTGCCTGCTCAAAGTGGTGAAAAGACCAACGCATGCAGAGCCGTGCCAAATACTGTCCCGATCTCACTCTTTCTCTCACTCTACTTACACACACACACGCACGCGCGCGCGCACACGCACACAAACGCGCACACACACACACACACACACGCACACAAACGCGCACACACACACACACACACACACACACACACACACACACACACACACACACACACACACACACACACACACACACACACACACACACACACACACACACACACACACACACACCACCCAGCGGCTTACCAATCATGCTTTCATAACCTGCCAAATGGCTTTAAATGGATCCTCATTACCAGTGCGCTTCAAAGCCCAACAATGGTGTCTCCCAGCATGGGGTCTGTGTGTCTGTTTCCTCCATCTCTCTTTTCTCCAATGTCCTTCTTCCTTTTCATTTTATTCACATCCACCACTTTCCATTCTAATGATCTCTCTGACATTTTTCACCTTGCTGTCCTTAGCCGTGTTCGGAATCGTTCACTCACTCACTCACTCACTCACTCACTCACTCACTCACTATTCCCCATATAGACGGTTTTCACCAGAGTGCAACCCCACAGCACTTCCTTTTTCTCAGCATTCGGCAAACTGCAGAAATATTCACTCGACATCGTTACTTTTGTTTTCGCCGCTCAGCTGTATAGACGGTTTTCACGGAATGGTCAGTCCTGCACTTGAATGTTTCTTTTTCTTTTATGTCCATAGCAAACACTGCAACAGGAAGTGAGCGGGGGTTCAGTTTAGAATGTTTTTGTTGTCAAGTTAAAACCGTCTATAGTGTTTATCATAGTGAGCTACAGTATATGGGGAATGAGCAAAATGAGTTTCGGACACTACACAGATTTTTTCTCCTGGAGATCATTGCGTCACCAGATGCGTCGGGTATTCATGTGACGCAAGCAATCCGCGCCCACGATCACATAAACAACTGAGCTCACGAGCAGATTGAGATGTCCTTGATGTTGCATGTTTTGACTGCTAAATCCTAAATCAATGGTTGAAATTCTAATTGCGTGCATGTGTATGTATGTATGTGTATGTGTAGCAACTATGGTGCTGTCTCCTAATAGCAAGCTTTGCTTGTCAAGTAGCTCACATGCTTGTTAGCTCGCGAGCTAACGACTTTCTTCTTCTCCTTCAGTAAAGACAACCGCATTGCATTGTGGTATACCGGCAAAAATGTAGGGTACACACTGTTCGCTAGAAATCGTTGTGCATTGTGGTTATTTTATAGTGGACTAAATAGTGAATAAAATTAACAGTTGAGAATTCGGACAATATAAAAAAAGGCGACACACTAAATAGTCCACTATTTCTGTCATAGCGACCGATTCCGAACATGGCTCATGTCTCTCTCTCTCTCTCTCTCTCTCTCTCTCTCTCTCTCTCTCTCTCTCTCTCTCTCTCTCTCAGTATCTGTGAACACTCATGTATGCTTGTCTGTGAGTGTGTAGTGTGGGACACCACACACTCGCCCCCGTGAAAACCGCCAAAAATGTGGCGAGAAATCTGCGTCGACCCGGATCATAAATATTCAGTGGTGAAGGTCTGATCTCCCTCTCTCTCTCTCTCTCTCTCTCTGTGCATATGTGTGTGTGTGTGTGTGTGTGTGTGTGTGTGTGTGTGTGTGTGTGTGTGTGTCTCTCTCTCTCTGCTCCATGTCTTTCCACTGAGTGGAACCAGCTGTCGTCTGAAGAGACGCCGCTCCCTCTGGAACTGACAACATGCGTGACAATGACCACACCTCCACTCGCACATCTGTCACGCTTCAATCTCTCCACTTTCCATTCTTGCCATTCAAGCAAACACAAAAAAGGCACATTTCGTTGCCTCCAAGCGGGAACCTCTTCGCCTTCTATTTCAACCCTTCCAAACCCTTCGGCCGAACAAATAGGCCGGTAACACCGGCGAGCGACACTCGTCCGGACGATTTTTCCCAACACGGCTGGACTCAGCGTTCCTTTGTTTGGTCTTTTTGATTGGAGAAACAAAGTTGATTGGGCCAGTGAGTGATTGGGTAATTCAAAACCAGTGTGGTCCCTGATAGGAGCATTGTGCAGCAAAAGCCTGCTCCTAATCCGCCCCTCAGCTTTGTGTTTGATTGGGTACTGTTGAAAATGGGGATGAGTCTGCCTCTTCAAAGCCTGTAACATAAGAGGAATGTGTGTGTGTGTGTGTGTGTGTGTGTGTGTGTGTGTGTGTGTGTGTGTGTGTGTGTGTGTGTGTGTGTGTGTGTGTGTGTGTGTGTGCGTGTGCGTGTGCGTGTGTGCGCGTGTGCGCGCGTGTGTGTGTGTGTGTGTGTGTGTGCGTGTGTGTGTGTGTGCATTGCCAGTGTGTTTAGATGATCACAAAAAGTGGATTGTGTGTGGATGGACAAATAGAAATTAGAGTGATACATTTGGTATTAGCCCCATGTCAGTTATTTCAGTTATCCTGGTGCATTTTAATAGCATGGCTTTGAGAATTACAATCCTGGCTTCAGGAATGAGTAATTATGAAAACTTCCACTTCAGTGTACGCAGTATTGAGACTCGGCCAGTCTGATCATGGTGGGCTGCTTCAGTATGGAGCCTCGGCCAGTCTGATCATGGTGGGCTGCTTCAGTATGGAGCCTCGGGCCTCAGTCATTTTGCTTTGGGATAAAGATTGGATAGAGAAATCAGAGAAGGTCGCTTTGATTTTGCCAAGCTCTCGGGAGAGAGAGAAAGTTAAAACAAAAAAGGCTAAGATCACTCTCCACAATGCATCACCAGAGAGAGAGAGAGAGAGAGGCAGAGAGAGAGAGAAAGGGAGAGAGAGGACAGAGCGAGGGAGAGAGAGGAGTGAGCGAGGGAGGTGGAGAGAGGGAGAGAGAGGGAGAGAGAGGATGGGAGAGAGAGGGAGGGAGATAGAGGGTTGAGAGAGAGGGAGAGAGAGGGAGAGAGAGAGAGAGAGAGAGAGAGGCCTTGTTAGACCAGGTGTGAAAGGTCAGACTAATGACCTACAGTACATGGAGCCAAATTAATTGGAAAGGAAGCACATAAAATAAGCATGGGAAAAACACTCACGCAGCAGCAGCATATGACGACTCCCACATCTTATAGGAGAAATATATTCTGAATTAATAGATTTCACAACGCATTATTCATTCATACTTGACAAGTGATGACAGACTGATGGGTGAAAATGTGACATTTGAGGAGTATCCATTTTGAACTGGCTTGGAGTTGCGTCTGTCTTTTGAATGGGCCAAACACTTGATCAAATATGCATCATTCAGTGGTGAATAACCATGGGGAACACTGTGTTTAAAATCAGACTCATTTTGGAGTGGATAATACAGTTCATCTTTAATGGACAGAGATGAACATTTTGGCAACGTGTGCCTTGGCTTCTCTAAGGGACAGTAGAGCCAGAGAAATAGTGATGACAGTATCTATTCGACCCATTTTCCCAAAAATCTGGTTCTGGATAGTATTTTGAGATAAGTAGGGCCATATGATTTCCACAATGCAGAAAAAACGGACGGAATCACAGAATTTCGTAATAAAAATTGAATCAACTGTAAAACATGGAATTTTTGCAGAATTTTCCTTTTTGACCCGAAATTGTTAAAAGAAAAATGCCTAATTCCCACATGGAAAGAATCTATATGTACCCTATATGTTTTAATATAGGGCCACATATAGTTTTCCCATATATGGTGCATACATAAAATTGGCCGTTTTCCTATATTATATGTACATATATGTACCTATATGTATAGGTACATATATGTACCTATATGTACATATAATATAGGAAATCGGCCAATTTTATGTATGCACCATATATGGGAAACCTATATGTACATATATGTACCTATATGTAGGATTAAAAAAAAAAAAAAATAGCAGCACACACGGGATTCGAACCCCGTTCTCCGTGCGCTCTAGTGCTGAGCTATACATTTTCTTATACTAACCAGAGAGCCGGGCACATTATATACTCTCTCGCACACAACGTAGACCACAATTGTCAGCGATCGGGAAGTTATTTTATGTGATGCGTACGATCGTAACAGACTAAAATGATGTTGTGTGTGTGTGTGCATCTATAGTCTGTAGGCTGTACGGCTTCAGAGGTTAACTTCATTTAACACCAGAGACTCAGGAGGTAGGCCTACACAGAGCCTCGTATAGTCTGTTACAATAACATAGAGCACCTCGTTCCGCACTTGGTGCAGACCAGTGCAGACTTGCTTTGGTCTAGTCAGTCACAGCTAGTAAGTACTTGCGCATGCTCGTTGCTGCAGGAACTGAATTCATTCTTTTATAGTATTGCGCTAAACTATTAACCATAGTTGTGTCCTGGAAGCTTTTTGCTGGCACCACATAGCCTATAGTCCCATATTTATGATATTTCATGTGACATATGCGTTGAAATGTAGTTTTCGTGTAGATCAGATTTCAACTCTCAGTTACACAATAAAAGACAATAAAATGCCAATTCACACACTATCAATATTGTCTCTATTCCAAACTACAACAAATGTTTTAACAATATGATGAACCAAATTGTGTTTTTTTACACGTTTACGTTGTAACCGCATTTTAGCCGGTTGAAAAGAGGGTGAAATTAGGTCTTAGACGTTCAAACCCAATATCACCCAGATTTAAACTAAAAATCAACGTTGAAAAAACGTTTTGTGCTCGCTGGGTATATATGGATTATGACACAGTGTATACAAACAGATTTGTAAATGACCTATATAGGAGGCATATACCTTGTATTGTGTACATATATGGCTTATATGTGGATATAAAGAAGTGAGACCTATATGACCTGTATTATGAACATATAGGGCCTTTATGTGTATATAAAGAAGCTATATAGGAGACATATATGCCCTGTATGTGCACATATAGTACCTATATGTGGATATAAAGAAGCTATAGGAGACCTATATGCCCGGTATATGCACTTATATGCACCTGAATCTGGCCTATATGCAACCTATATGCGGCATAAATGTGGCCTATATGCGCATATATGCACCTAAATCTGGCCTATATGCAACCTATATGCGGCATATATATGGCCTATATGCTCCTATATGCGCATATATGCACCTAAATCTGGCCTATATGCAACCTATATGCGGCATATATATGGCCTATATGCTCCTATATGCGCATATATGCACCTAAATCTGGCCTATATGCAACCTATATGCGGCATATATATGGCCTATATGCTCCGCGCATATATGCACCTAAATCTGGCCTATATGCAACCTATATGCGGCATATATATGGCCTATATGCTCATATATGCTGCATATAGGTTGCATATAGGTTGCATATAGTTGCATATATGTTCATATAGATTCTTTCCATGTGGGTTATTGTAGTAGCCTATTTCATAATTGTAAAATAGGCCTAGAGAAATAATTCCGTTTTGAATTGGAGTGCTTTGAGAGGGAAGGGGGTCTTACAGTACATCACCTGACAACTTGGTTGCCACTTCTAGAAACATGTTGCTGTCTGAGAGCCAAGTCATATCAATCAATACAAATTGACCCTAAACATGGAATGGGAGGGGGGGATTTAATATGGGCCTAGATAAGACTCCAGCTCAACAGTCTCCGTCTTTTTGCAATCAAGTACAAATCAATTTCTTGGAAATCAGCTTATTTGCATGTCTAGGACACATAATTTGTGAACTGTTCCACCCCTCAAAATTTTCTCTTGATCTCTCGCTCCTCCCTCTCTACCATTTCTCACGAATAAAAACCTGGCGCTTTAGGTGACTGAGAGTGCTCCTGTCTCCTCTCTTAATGTCGGCCCCCCTGTTAGCTCACGCACCGCACCCCCATGCTATACTGTACTGCCCTGTGCTATGCTAGGCCGCTCCACATCAGGGCCCATCTGTTGGCATTTAGCAGCAGCTTCCCCACCTCCGCGCTGATCTCCGGTCCACATTAACTGCCCTAATTTGTCTGCCAAAGCCCACTGTGATTGCTAGCATGTGATGCTATGTGAAAGGTGAGGGATGCCTACTTATCTGTGAAGAAGGACAGAGAGGACCGGGCAGGGGGAGGAGTGGCCACAGAGAGGACCGGGCAGGGGGAGGAGTGGCCACAGGGGGAGGAGTGGCCACAGGGAGGACCGGGCAGGGGGAGGAGTGGCCACAGAGAGGACCGGGCAGGGGGAGGAGTGGCCACAGGGGGAGGAGTGGCCACAGGGAGGACCGGGCAGGGGGAGGAGTGGCCACAGGGAGGACTGGGCAGGGGGAGGAGTGGCCACAGGGGGAGGAGTGGCCACAAGGAGGACCGGGCAGGGGGAGGAGTGGCCACAGGGGAGGGCATGTAGGGTTAAGAGAGAGGAAAGGATGGAGAAAGGAAAGGAAAGTGAGTAGAGAGTGGGTGAAAAAAACGTGTAAAGACGACATGACAAAGGAAAGTCAAAGTGACCTATGTGGTTTTGATGGTCTTGTGATGTAGAGCCTTTTCCTCCAGAGATACAGTATATACGTTTTCCACAGAATTGTGTTGCTAGGGAACAGTTTGAAACATGGCTGTAGCCAAGCTACATGGCTGTAGCAAAAATGTAATACAATGGCCCATCTACACAAACATCACTTACAGTGGAGTTACTTACCCATTCACTTCAATAGAACTGTCCCCAAAGTCTAGAACCAATCTAGCCCCAATGCAAAATGTGAACGTTGTGGTGAGTTATGTCTCTTCCTTCTATTCACCTTATTCTTTGCCCACACATGGACGCTTCCCCATTACGTCATTTCGTAATAGTATTTCCGTTTTGACTTGCCAAAAACCCCGCAGGCAAAATGGCCGCGCACACTCCGCTCTTAAAGTGGCAAAATTACTCCCCCATAAACTAACATATCTTGGCCAATAGGTATGTAACATACAAAATAAAACAACCCGTAATATCTTAATTTTATGTAGAATGCAGAGGACATGTAACTGTTTAGTTAAACTTGCATTCCAGGAATATTGTGCTCTTAAGATGACGTTAGTGGAGTCGAGGCTGTTGCGTCCTGAAACCCACATAGGTTGCGTGCGATTCGAGGCGTAACCTATGTGTGGTTTGGCGTAACCTATGTGCGATTCGAAATAACGCATCCGAGATAGAAACGTTATGAATATAGCCACGTTATAAACAACAAACTAACGCTGGTGATCCGTATGGAAACAGTGTTACTCGAAATGGTTAAAAGTTATATCAATTTGGTCATTCAGTGGCATTTTACTGCCATATAACATAACTAACTAGTGGCTAATATTAGCCACAGAAGGCAACTAGCACTGAACCGGAAGAACAAATACGTTTGCGTTGAACGCGGAAGAGAGAAAAAGTGGGCGTGGTGAATAAGGTGAATATAGCACACAGAGAGGAAGCAAATTGTTGCATTTCTGATCAACTGTCATATATCATGTTGTTTATGAGGGCTTTAAAACACCAATGACAGATGAATAGATCTGTGGCTATTTTTCTTTAAAAAAAAAATAATAATAATACCGAGGTCGGTGTCTCCTCAATGGTAGTTACGGGCATGGTTTGAAACCGCATTTCCTGTCAGCTATTGTATTAGCAAACACTGCAACAGGAAATAAGCTAGGGGCAATTTAGAATGTTTATGTTGTCAAATTAAAACCATCTATAGCTAAGACAGAGAAGTGCAGAGTAGAGACTGAGATGTCATCCGGCTCCACATTCAGTCCACCTCTGCTCTCTGCTGTCACACGTCTGGATGTCTTGCAGGCCAACAACCACGCAGTGAAAAAAGACTCCCTCCCCTTTTCCCTTCCCAAAGCCACTCTCTATTCCCGATCCTTTTCCCTTCTCAAAGCCACTCTCTATTCTCAATCCTTTTCCCTTCTCAAAGCCACTCTCTATTCCCAATCCTCTTCCCTTCCCAAACCCACTCTCTATTCCCAATCATTTTCCCTTCCCAAACCCACTCTCTATTCCCGATCCTTTTCCCTTCCCAAAGCCACTCTCTATTCTCAATCCTCTTCCCTTCCCAAACCTACTCTCTATTCCCAATCCTTTTCCCTTCTCAAACCCACTCTCTATTCCCAATCCTTTTCCCTTCTCAAAGCCACTCTCTATTCCCAATCCTTTTCCCTTCCCAAAGCCACTCTCTATTCCCAATCCTTTTCCATTCCCAAAGCCACTCTCTATTCCCAATAGACCCCTTTCACGGGGGCCATTTTGTGTCGAAAAGGCAGGGTAAACACAGGTGCAAGCAAAACACTAATGAGGGTTTCCAGCTTACACTCATGGAATTTGGAAACCCTCATTAGTGTTTTGCGTGCACCTGTGTTTCTGTTTACCCTGCCTTTTCGACACAAAATGGCCCCCGTGAAAAGGGTCTATCCTTTTCCCTTCCCAAAGCCACTCTCTATTCCCAATCCTTTTCCCTTCCCAAAGCCACTCTCTATTCCCGATCCTTTTCTCTCTCTTTGTGTGTCCCCTTCTCAAGAGAAAGACCAGGAGGCTTTTCCGTGCAAGAGGGACTTGTGCTCTTTCTCTTTGTGACAGTCGGACAAGTGGAGGACTGGCGCTGAGACGGAGACATACAAGAGCCTCAGGGGTTCATCTGCTTGTCATGGAGGATTCGTGCGCTGGAAACTAACAAGGCTGACTACAGCAGAGCTGGATTCTACCATCTCTCCCTGTACACTCCCAGTGGACACTGCCTTTAGACTCTACCATATCTCCATGTACACTCCCAGTGGACACTGCCTTTAGACTCTACCATCTCTCTTTGTACACTCCCAGTGGACACTGGCTTTAGACTACCATCTCTCTTTGTACACTCCCAGTGGACACTGCTTTTAGACTCTACCATCTCTCCTTGTACACTCCCAGTGGACACTGCTTTTAGACTCTACCATCTCTCCTTGTACACTCCCAGTGGATACTGCCTTTAGACTCTACCATCTCTCCCTGTACACTCCCAGTGGACACTGCTTTTAGACTCTACCATCTCTCCTTGTACACTCCCAGTGGACACTGCTTTTAGACTCTACCATCTCTCCTTGTACACTCCCAGTGGACACTCCCTTTAGACTCTACCATCTCTCTTTGTACACTCCCAGTGGACACTGCTTTTAGACTCTACCATCTCTCCCTGTACACTCCCAGTGGACACTGCCTTTAGACTCTACCATCTCTCTTTGTACACTCCCAGTGGACACTGCCTTTAGACTCTACCATCTCTCCCTGTACACTCCCAGTGGACACTGCCTTTAGACTCTACCATCTCTCCTTGTACACTTCCAGTGGACACTGCCTTTAGACTCTACCATCTCTCTTTGTACACTCCCAGTGGACACTGCCTTTAGACTCTACCATCTCTCCTTGTACACTCCCAGTGGACACTGCCTTTAGACTCTACCATCTCTCCCTGTACACTCCCAGTGGACACTGCCTTTAGACTCTACCATCTCTCCTTGTACACTCCCAGTGGACACTGCCTTTAGACTCTACCATCTCTCTTTGTACACTCCCAGTGGACACTGCTTTTAGACTCTACCATCTCTCCTTGTACACTCCCAGTGGACACTCCCTTTAGACTCTACCATCTCTCTTTGTACACTCCCAGTGGACACTGCTTTTAGACTCTACCATCTCTCCCTGTACACTCCCAGTGGACACTGCCTTTAGACTCTACCATCTCTCTTTGTACACTCCCAGTGGACACTGCCTTTAGACTCTACCATCTCTCCCTGTACACTCCCAGTGGACACTGCCTTTAGACTCTACCATCTCTCCTTGTACACTTCCAGTGGACACTGCCTTTAGACTCTACCATCTCTCTTTGTACACTCCCAGTGGACACTGCCTTTAGACTCTACCATCTCTCCTTGTACACTCCCAGTGGACACTGCCTTTAGACTCTACCATCTCTCCCTGTACACTCCCAGTGGACACTGCCTTTAGACTCTACCATCTCTCCTTGTACACTCCCAGTGGACACTGCCTTTAGACTCTACCATCTCTCTTTGTACACTCCCAGTGGACACTGCCTTTAGACTCTACCATCTCTCCTTGTACACTCCCAGTGGACACTGCCTTTAGACTCTACCATCTCTCTTTGTACACTCCCAGTGGACACTGCCTTTAGACTCTACCATCTCTCCTTGTACACTCCCAGTGGACACTGCCTGTAGACTCTACCATCTCTCCTTGTACACTCCCAGTGGACACTGCCTTTAGACTCTACCATCTCTCTTTGTACACTCCCAGTGGACACTGCCTTTAGACTCTACCATCTCTCTTTGTACACTCCCAGTGGACACTGCCTTTAGACTATACCATCTCTCCATGTACACTCCCAGTGGACACTGCCTTTAGACTCTACCATCTCTCCTTGTACACTCCCAGTGGACACTGCCTTTAGACTCTACCATCTCTCCTTGTACACTCCCAGTGGACACTGCCTTTAGACTCTACCATCTCTCCCTGTACACTCCCAGTGGACACTGCCTTTAGACAGAGATTTCACATAGCATCAACCATTTTCCCTCATTTCTAACCTTAAGAGTTGACCGAAGTTGCAGTTTAAGATCTGCAGACTCTGTCGACACTTTCAGAAAGTGGACTGGACCTTGTTTAGCCTCTGTGGCTGTAATTCTTATTGTTTTCTGCTTTTCTTATTTTTAACTAGTTTACTCTTGTGAAGCACTTTGTGACATTTGCTCTGTAAAAGGTCCTATATAATGTAAATAATCTTTACTTACTTATTTGCACCCCAAACTCTTGAGCTTCAACTGTTCCCTCCTGAAACATTTCTGGAAAAATATTCTGATCCCAGGTCGGTTCTTACCAGCATCTTCTCCCCTGTAACAGAAACCAGTAGGAAATATAAATCTGACTCCAGATCAACACCAACAGGCATACTCCTCCTATCTCCCCCACCATCGCCATCTATACAGGGTCATAAAAAGGACCATCACGCTTAGTCGCAGCTCCATTCAAGCGGCAACCTGCCCCCCCACAGCTAGTCCACAAGGCCTCAGACCAGCTGGGGCAGGAGGCCTGGCGTGACTTGCCCCCTGTTCTGCAGGACTGTGGTTCTGTTCTGCAGGACTGTGGTTCTGTTCTGCAGGACTGTGGTTCTGCCAGGAGGACCCAGAGACCGATCACAGCTAATGATGGCTGCTGGACCATTACTCTTCCACCCAGCCAAAATCCCATATGGGATATTTGCGCTTAAATGTAACATGAAAAATTGGCAGGTAGCGAAGGACTTGACCTACTGTATTCACAAACTGACAAAACACGACTGTCTGACAAAATGAGTGCAAACGGCAGCACGGAAGTGGAAGCGGCAGCACAAAACGGCCCCAAGTAAAACTTGTACTCAACACCACACATCTGCAGGTACATAAACTCAGCGATAAATGCAAATAATCAAATGGAGAATGAAAGGGCAGGTGGTGAGATTAGAGGAAAGGGCATTTTGAATGGGAATGCTTCCTAAGGGAGCGGAGAGGCAGAGGCAGAGGCAGCCCCCCCCCCCCTCCTCCCCTCCCCCATCTTCACCAGAGGAAGTTCTGGACAACCAGGGCCTTGTGTCTGCCAGGGAAAGCAGGAATCAGTCTCTAGGTTCAACAACACAGGCACCTGTGAAAATACGGGCAGCGCACCACGTATCAAACCAAATAAAGTCACCTTGGCGCAGAGCGAGGGCACGCTCTGATGACAGATGCCACTCGGCAGCCGCACCCAGAGCCAATAAAACACCTCGCTAGCATGATGCTGGTGCTAAGGACTATGTCTGGTTTTCATGGCGTAGAGGCTCCATCATGTGTGGAATAGTGCCTGTACTCAGACTCTGCTCCCTGCACAAACGCACTCAAGTTAGAGAATGCAAATATTACAGTCGTGCTGAACCCACTCGAAAAGTATTGACTGTTACACAGTAACTGTATAAACAGTTGTCAATCAAAGTGACCGTGACCTCTGGCCTGCAAATACAGTCACCTATGATGTGGTTTCAGAATAACACCATTAGTGGTTGCAAAACATCAATATAGAATACAATGAATGCGAGTGTCTGGGGCAACAATATGTATATTCATATTTAATTTTCATATTTAATCAAAGCAAATTCCTATGAGCGTTGCTCACAGTTGTGTGTCTGGTGGCATTAGCCAGGCGGTGGAGGACACACAGGTTCCTGACATGCTGCAGTAAAACTAGAGGAAACCATACTTCCTCTCCTCTCCTCCTGTTTCTTCAGCAGCAATGGCTGCAGCCAAGCGAGCGCCAGGGCAGCAGGACCAGTGGCTGCATGCAGGTGGCAGAAAGCAGCAGTAAGGAAGGCACCGCGTTTACTTTGGCACACTAACCTCAGGCCATCGTCGGCGGTGCCAACCCGGAGCGCCAGTTGCTCAAAGCACACGTGACATGCTTGACCCAGAGTGACACAAGATCCATCCTGGCATGGGCCATGGCCGTTTCCCCTCTCCCCCTCAGAGGCATCATTAAGCAGAGGCCTGCCTGGCAAACTGTTGACGGGCTTTGGAGCAGCGCGGCGTGTTTGGTAAATCGTTACTTTTGAGCGCTCTCTGTGCAGGGGCAGAACAGGTCCTTTATTGTGCAAACATGTGTGACTGGACAAGCGATCAATACCCAGGGTTGCTAGAGAGACTGCCAGTGCTCATAACCACACTTTTAAAACCTTTCCTCTTTTTTAATGTAGGAGGCTTGGGCCTGGCACTCAGGAAGTTTCACCGCACCACCTTCCACATACAGCACATTGTTTCCATCACAGTGTTCAGCAATGTGTTTGGGTCGCTTTTCTACTTCGGAAGTGAAGCTTGACTTTGGTACTAAATATGGTTTGTGGTCATGTTTTGTTTTTCTTTTCTCGTGCTGTAAGGAAATGAGAATGTCATATTTTTGTAATATAATTATTGGACTTTGTTGGTGATTAATTTTGGCTTGAGGCACCTCAGCTCAACTTGGAATCTCAAGCCTATTTGGCCTCACTAAAGAAGAGCCCAGCTCACAAAGCCATTTATAACAGTAGCTGGCTTTCCATCCAAATGTATCGCAGTAGACAAAGGTACCATAACGCCATTTCTGGATTGCAGGTGCGACTCGACAAACTAACGTTATAATCCCAACCCGATCTCCAAAAAAATTGTAAAATAGCAACGTTTGTGGACCAACGTTGCTGTTACAATTTCGGCTCCGAAATTGTAAAATGGTAATCCACGGAGCAGATAGTAAGTGAATACAATTTCATTCAAGTCTAGAAGTGAGTCGCCTTAATATCCCAGTCTTCTTCTGTTTACCACGGCGGGTATTGTGCTGCGCGTACCATTATTTACCGTGTGTAGCCCTATTGTGTGGAGGCTACACACGGCATGTCATGTTTTGCAGTGATCAAGACAAACGGTGTTGTTTTTGAATGGAGAGACAACGGAATATCGATTAAACTGTTTCCACCGCACGTTTCGCATTTTCATTTTATCGATACACCCGACCTTTCCGCCTCCCTCAAGCGTGACAACTTTTTTGCGGTATTTGGAGGTTTTTGCGAATTAGGCAGCGTTTCCACTCAGTTTTTTTATGCGCAAATTGAAATTTCGCATCAAAACAGGTGGATGGAAACCCGACTAGGTGGCAGATATCGGAGCCAAAATTTTTTGCTTTGACGTCACTGGCCAGATGAGCAGTACACTATACACGGTTAGGTGAAAAAAGACAGACATTACAAAAATGCAGGCACACAAACCTTGCCACACAATCCAACTGCAATAATATTCCTATCTGAGACATGGGACTGTCAGTAAGGGGCAATAGAGAGGATCTTTGAATGTGCACCTGTCCTAGCTATTCCTGCAGCTCCAGATACAGAGCCAAAGTGAACGTCACTTCCTGCCTTTCTCCCTGTGCCAGCGTCAGAAAAAATACAACGGTGGTGAACGGAGACAGACGTTACATTTTTGATCCAGTTTGAATTGTGCCACGGGGTACACGTTAAATTTTGTCAATTTAAAAGATAACTATGCATGTCAAGAAAGTCACAGTTTGTCCTGAAACTGAAACATAAGGTTTAGTTTTGTCAATCAACTACATCTTGTGTCAAACATTATACGTCACACCATCAACAACAATGGTCTGGCGGGAGAGACGTCACTTACGCGACTGCGACTGGCTGTGCGTAGTCTTTCTGATTTATAACTTATAGTGGCACAGTCTTACCACAAACTGCGACGTTCTCGACTTGAGTTATCTTTTACATTGACAAACATGACCGTGTGTACTCCCCTGGCACAATTCAAACGGGATCAAAAAGGTAGCGTATCACTCCGTTCACCTCCATTCCAAATGTTCACATGCTGGTACAGGGAGAAAATCAGGAAGTGATGTTCACTTTGGCTTTTGGAATCCCACCGAAGTGATTGTGAGAATCAATGATCCAACATGGATGGAAATATGCTGCTTTAATTTTTAATTTTATTTTTATTTTTAGAATTTCAAAAACAAAGATAAAATGTGGTTTAAGGGTTATGGGACATTCACACACACTACCTCTTTTTGTATCACTTACTGTAGTTGTAAGAGGAAGCATCTCTCGAGAGCTGAATAATTCTTCTTAAACCCGTTTGAGCTGTCATGTGACCTTGCATATACAGTAGGCTATTCACCTTATGTTCAGACGCGGGGGTGGGCCAAATTCTTCCGGGTCGTGTTAAGACTTCCGGCGGTCACGGCGCCAAATATGAAAGAACGTCATGAAGAAGAGAGATGTTTTTGTAGCGGACAGTGCAGGGGGTAAAACAAAGAATGTAGCCTACTACTTTGAGCTCGGTACACAGCAAGCAAGCGAGTATCCACTGTTAGCCAGGTCAGATAACGTTATCGTCGACAATGACGAGCACTTTCTTGTAAAACATACCTGGACTCCAACAAAGAAAGCTTCAGATAGTTTTCTCTCCTTCGAGGCAACGCGAGCCATTTACGTCTATAAGACCCGCAGAGTTAACGTAATTTCCTGGAATGCGAGACTTAACGAACCAGTTACATGGCGTTGCATTCTTAGACATTGCCGTTTGCTTTTATTTGGTATGTTACATACAATTGGCTAAATTATTAGTTAATTCAGAGTTAGATGATATTGGAGCAGCCAGCAATTTTATTTTTATTTTTATTTTTAGCCGGAAGTCATCACACGATCACACACCCGGGTCAAATGGGCGTGGCTAGATAAGGTGAATAGCAGAGCCGTGTATATAGAAGAGTCGCGACATCTCCGTTCACTCCAATGGACCAGTTTTTTACTCTCAAGAGTTCCCGGAAGTAAGGTTCTGGATTAAGCAGCGCTGTCGAGTTGCAGCAAAATGGGCAGTTTGTGATGTACTTTGAAAGGGTCTGACGTTTAAAGAATCAAATCGTACACTATCTGCTTTATTTTAGCATTCAAATGTAGCGCGAGCCTCCTTCCTGCAGGCTATTCATTGGCTACTGAGTCACGCATTTTGGACCTCCGCTGATGCCACTCTCTTACTAGATTGCTCTTATAGCCCATGCTAGCCTATGAGCGGTCATGTGACCTTGTATAGGCTATAGCCAATGCTCTCTATGCCTATGCTTTGAAAAGTCAACATTGATATTCACGTATGCGGGCTCAGGTGTTTACATAGCCCACTGACACAAGCAGGCCATTTCTCAGAGATGAAGCAGCTTTGCGCATAATCAAAAACACAGTCGGCTTGAACGCAGCAACATGAAGAAGCACTTAAGTTCTCCGCTCGACTAAATCCCCAGTGCTGCATCGCCAGGAACCTACAAATGACAGTTACCTTAGGGGGTCAAGCTCGCAGGGCCTCTGGCCCGGGCAAGGCAGGGGAATATGTGTGCCAGGGTGCCATGGAAAAGTTATGTTTATTGTTTCAAGCCTGAGGTGGGGAGAGCGGAGGTGGGGTGAGGGGAGTTGGTGGGAGGGGGAGGGGGGGGTCGTAGTACCACACGAAAAGCATGCATAATAACAACCAGGTGAGAGCGCTTCGTTAGCTGCCTGGAATGTGACCGATTGCTGAAACTCCCTTTTATTATAAAAAATAAAAAATTTGGAATTAGAGGCAGAAAAATAAGAGAAGAGAGAGAGAGGGAGATCTTGTTTACATACTCCTTGTTTGAAAGGTCAAACTTCAGTACATACTTCACCTTCAGAAGATGCCATGGTAGTGATCATAATAGTGTTAAGAGCATTCTCCACAAACCCTATGCCAAATTTGCTTTCAAAAGACAAGATCTGTTCACGTCTTCTGCCAGAAACACCATCAGGCCTTTAGCACCTCTGGCCTGTTTTTCTCTCCGACCGCAAGTCCTCTTCTCTCCTTATTTCTCTTGTCAAAGTCTCTGCAGTCCCTCCTGCAGTCCATCCGTAAAGGTTGAGATTCAACGCGAGTCAATTAAAGGACACTTTTTCAAAAGTCCCTGAAGACCTATTAGTTAGCGGTGCGAACAGCAGTCTCACGTTACACGTCTGAAGTGAGCTGCAGTAAGCAGATGGTAGTTAGGAGGTGTTGAGCTACAATATGGCTAACACCAATGATACAATAAGCACTGTGGTCATGACTTTTCAGCAGTGGTTAGCACGACCTGATGTGGAGCTTGATAGATGCAAGTGCTTTGGAGTGAATTAGCACTGACTATAGCAGCCCATTCGCTTTTTACCTCAGAAACAGATGGACCGGAGCCGTTATTCTTAGCTATAGTAGATAGCTTGAAGCAGATATGTACCGTTTTGCATTTGAGAAATTGTCTTTGACAGAACTGTTTGTTTTGCGACCAGGTTTACCGAAACTCGAGACCAGTCCAGTCCTCATCATCCTTTTTTATGACTGCTCTCTCTGCCTGTTATTGGTTTGCACTGCTAATGCCCCAAAAACAAAATATTAGCTATATAATCAAATGCCATTGTCCATCTGACTATTTTTTCAGTTCTCGGTGCATCCTATAGTTTTTTCTCATGCTTTTTAACTGCCACCACATGGTTTCAATGAAGGGGCCATCTGGACTCCCCATTGCACACCACTCACCCCCTAAAAGATGGAAAGTTACAAGAGGGTCCACTCTTATACTGTACCTGAGAGGTAAGCTCGCCCTAAGGAGGATGGTGGCTGATGTTATACTGTACCTGAGAGGTAAGATCGCCCTAAGGAGGATGGTGGCTGATGTTATACTGTACCTGAGAGGTAAGCTCGCCCTAAGGAGGATGGTGGCTGATGTTATACTGTACCTGAGAGGTAGGATCGCCCTAAGGAGGATGGTGGCTGATGTTATACTGTACCTGAGAGGTAAGCTCTCCCTAAGGAGGATGGTGGCTGATGTTATACTGTACCTGAGAGGTAAGCTCGCCCTAAGGAGGATGGTGGCTGATGTTATACTGTACCTGAGAGGTAAGCTCTCCCTAAGGAGGATGGTGGCTGATGTTATACTGTACCTGAGAGGTAAGCTCTCCCTAAGGAGGATGGTGGCTGATGTTATACTGTACCTGAGAGGTAAGCTCGCCCTAAGGAGGATGGTGGCTGATGTTATACTGTATCTGAGAGGTAAGCTCTCCCTAAGGAGGATGGTGGCTGATGTTATACTGTACCTGAGAGGTAAGCTCGCCCTAAGGAGGATGGTGGCTGATGTTATACTGTACCTGAGAGGTAAGCTCTCCCTAAGGAGGATGGTGGCTGATGTTATACTGTACCTGAGAGGTAAGCTCTCCCTAAGGAGGATGGTGGCTGATGTTATACTGTACCTGAGAGGTAAGCTCGCCCTAAGGAGGATGGTGGCTGATGTTATACTGTACCTGAGAGGTAAGCTCGCCCTAAGGAGGATGGTGGCTGATGTTATACTGTACCTGAGAGGTAAGCTCGCCCTAAGGAGGATGGTGGCTGATGTTATACTGTACCTGAGAGGTAAGCTCGCCCTAAGGAGGATGGTGGCTGATGTTATACTGTACCTGAGAGGTAAGCTCGCCCTAAGGAGGATGGTGGCTGATGTTATA
Organism: Poromitra crassiceps; assembly: GCF_964638095.1. Taxonomy (NCBI): domain Eukaryota; kingdom Metazoa; phylum Chordata; class Actinopteri; order Beryciformes; family Melamphaidae; genus Poromitra; species Poromitra crassiceps. The sequence goes on along the minus strand of NC_139626.1, from coordinate 31,095,268 downwards.
CTGTACCTGAGAGGTAAGCTTGCCCTAAGGAGGATGGTGGCTGATGTTATACTGTACCTGAGAGGTAAGCTCGCCCTAAGGAGGATGGTGGCTGATGTTATACTGTACCTGAGAGGTAAGCTCTCCCTAAGGAGGATGGTGGCTGATGTTATACTGTACTTGAGAGGTAAGCTCTCCCTAAGGAGGATGGTGGCTGATGTTATACTGTACCTGAGAGGTAAGCTCGCCCTAAGGAGGATGGTGGCTGATGTTATACTGTACCTGAGAGGTAAGCTCTCCCTAAGGAGGATGGTGGCTGATGGAGCTGTTCGACAGCTGCTCGGGTGAATTGCTTATTCTGTTTAGATCGGAAGGCTTTGATAGGACAGACGACTCTCAGAAACCAATTGAAGCAGACTTATGGATTATAAGATACACTGTAGCGATAAGTTTGATCCTCCACAGACCATTTCAGTCATGCCAATGATTTTATTTGCACCATTCATGCAAGCAAAGACCTACAGTATAGGCTTCCTCTTCAGCTGAGACTCTAGCATATTACAGGCTAGTTGATTCAAGCACTTTATACCAGAGAGGAGCAGCCACTCTCACTCCTCAACCACCCAGCTAGATCTTTCATTTGTGAACTTAACTCCTGTAGTTGTAGACAATGTTGTAGGCAAGCCACTATATCTCGAGTCCAAGTCAAGTCTCAAGTCCACATGTGTTTGAGTCCAAGTCACCAAAGAAGAGACCAAGTCGAGTCGAGAGTTAATGAACATGAGTGTGAATCCACATACAGTATACAGTAGGTAGTAAGTAGGATTGACTTCAACTCAAAATTCCGTCAGCAACACGAATATTCGACTATTCATTTTTCTCTTCCTTTAAAAAGAAATCTCTATCTGGCAATCAGAAAATTCATTGGCATCAGCTTGTTTGATTGGTTTGTTTAATTGGGACTTGATTTTACGGTTTTAATAGGCTGATATTTATACCAAGATTGAAGAGATGGGAAGTAACTAAGTACAAATAGTTTGTTACTGTACTTAAGTAGGATTTTCAGGTATCTGTACTTTACTGAGTATTTATTTTCCTGACAACTTTTTACTTTTACTCCCTACATTTTAACACAAGTATCTGTACTTTCTACTCTACATTTTTTTAAACAGGCGACAGACAAAGATGATCTTACGTTGTCTGTCTCGTGCACGCCCAGCTTTCATGCATTATGTGCAACCTTTTCTGTGGAAAAACCATATCACACAAATTCTTAATCAAAGTATAGTCTTTATACATCTTAAAACATGTTGGAGGGGATCTTATAAGTTTAATAGTCTTCAAATCCTACTACTATAATTGAAGGCATGTCTGTCTGTCTGTCTGTCTATATGTCTGTCTGTCTGTCTGTCTGTCTGTCTGTCTGTCTGTCTGTCTGTCTGTCTGTCTGTCTGTCTGTCTGTCTGTGTCTGTCTGTCTGTCTGTGTGTGTGTCTGTCTGTCTGTCTGTCTGTCTGTCTGTCTGTCTGTCTGTCTGTCTGACTGACTGTCTGACTGTCTGACTGTCTGTCTGTCTGTCTGTCTATATGTCTGTCTATATGTCTGTCTGTCTGTCCAGAGTTGCAAGATGCACCGTTGCTCTGATCACCACCAAATTGTTTGTCGAGTCCTTTTGTTTAATGGACTTGTCTCTGTAAGAACACACAGGGTACGCACATCCAAAACAAGACATGTCACTAATCACAGACAGTGATGTAGATGTAAAGTTCTAGATGGCTCAGACTGGTGGCCAGGTCACTAATGACAGAAATTGATGTCACTGTCAGTGATGTCACTCAAGCAATTGCAATGTCATCAGTGATGTAACTTGAGCAATAGATATCATCAGTCTGTGATGTCATCAGTGTTGTCACTCGAGCATTGTGATGTCATCAGTGATGTCACTCAAGCAATAATGAGAGGGAGAGAGAGGGGGAGGAGAGAGGGAAGAGGAGGGACAGAATGTAGAGAAACAGTGGATGGATAAATCCAGAAGAAGGCGGTAATGCAACATAAAGAATGCCAACTGCCATAAAACACCACAGAAGAACAATTGTGATGTCATCAGTGATGTCACTTGAGCAATTGTGATGTCATTATGTAATAATGTTATGATGTCATGTTATGATGATGTCATAATGTTATGTCATAATGTCCAAGACACACTTTAGTCCCTTCATAATAAAGCCTTCTGTTTGAGACACAACAGACACACAGTGGTACACTGATAGACCTCAACCAATTAATGGCTGATCGATCAGGGCATCTGGCCGCTCCACGATGCTGCCGAGGCAGGAGACCTGGACAAACTGAGGACTGGAGGAGTTCAGCTGTCCAGAAAATAAAAACAAAACATACGAAATCACAAGACATCATTACAATAGAGCACATTAAAATACAGTAAGATCAAAGTAAAAAGTAAAACCATGATAAAGTGCTTTGTGACAGGACACTAGAGTGCTAAAAGACTAAAGTGCTTCTGCACACGCTTGTGCGCGCACACTCGTGCACGCACACACACACACACACACACACACACACACACACACACACACACACATACACACACACACACACACACACACACACACACACACACACACATGTATACTCATGAGACGCTTAGAGTGTCATGTATGTGTGGAGTAGGAATGAGAAATAAAACAAAGAAATCATCCCGTAACAGCTTTGTTTAGCAGTGCAATGGCAGCAGGTACAAAAGTGCTTTTGTAGCGTTTGGTCCTACAGCGAGGGACCGCAAACCGCCGGCCAGAGCGAAGGAGCTGGAATTCACTGTGTAAGGGATGGGAACAGTGTTGTAGAATAGAGCTCGCCTTACACTGCAGCTGTGAGCAGTAGATAGCTGACAGGTTGAGTTGAAGCTCACCTATAAGCTTACTAGCCCACTTCACAATTTGGTTCAGAGCATTTCTGTTTTTCAGTGACAGGTTACCAAACCATGACACAAGAGAAAAGGACAGGATCGATTCAACATAGGCCCGGTAAAAGAGGGTCAGCATGCTTTTGTCTATGCTCAATGAGCAGGGGTTTGTGTGGTTCTGCGAGTACAGATGGAGCAAGACCCCTCTGGTGCTCGCAGCCTGGCAGGGCCATGCTGCCTGTGTGGCCTACCTGATCACCCAGGGAGCCCAGGTAGACCTAGGTGATGCCATATTCCACTCGCCTCTCTACTGGGCCGTGCTCCACGGTCACCTGGACTGTGTCCGGATCCTCCTGGAAGCCGGGTTCGACCCCAACAGGGACGGACACTGGTCAGACACCCTGGTCTACCATGCTGCCCGGACGGGAAGGTTGGACATAGTGCAGGAACTCATCAAGTTCAATGCTGCTGTTGACATGGACAGTGATGTAGAGAGGTCTCTTCTCTACATCAGCGCTGCCAACCACCAAGTGGACTACTTCTGCCTGCTGCTCCAGGCCGCTGGCGTTCTGACCCGTAGTGTGGCGTCTTCTCTGCTGGGTCTGGTTTTGCAGTGCGGGTGTGACGCGGCCTTCGTCCAGCTGCTCTTGGACCACGGCGCCGACCCGGCCGACCCAGCCTTGTTGACCTGGGAGCAGGCGCAGCTGGAGGAGACGGCAGATCCCGAGGCGCTCAGCGTCTTTCTGGAGGCCAAGCGATGTCCTCGCAGTCTGGCCCACGTGTGTCGGATCCGGATCCGGCAAGCGTTGGGCACACATCACCTGAACCAAGTCCACACCCTACCACTAACACAAGTGATGAAGGACTTCGTGCTCCACCAAAACTGACTTGGACTGACTTGAAAGACTTTATTTTCATTTCCTAGATTTAGTTCAGTGACTGTGTTTCAAACAACTCCAGGACCAGAGATTAAATACCATCAGCATACACCACCTGTAGCCAATCCTACTACGATAATTGGAGAGGTGTGTGTCCGTATGTGCTCGGTTCATTCTCTCCAGAGGCCCCACCCCAGAATTGAGGGCATGCAGCATGTGACAATTCTGTTTATCTATAGTATTCTTCATATGATGTGAGGTTCAGTTAGCTTTGCACCAAAACAGCCAGTAGAAATATGTTTTACTTTTATAATTGATTACATTTTAGAGCCTGTCATTTTTCACTTTTACTTAAGTAAACAAGTTGAATCAGTACTTCTTCTTTTTACCAGTCTTTTTTGTTTACACGAGTAACTGTACTTCTCTCTTGCCTTAAAAATACGTAGTCACCCAAGCATTGCAGGCCTGGAGGTCGGAGGTATTGAGATGCGTATTAGTTTGTATGCCGATGACGTAATATTATACTTACATAATTCAGAAAAATCAATCCCCCCTCTCCTTGAATTAATCACCTCCTTCGGCAAGCTTTCCCGATACACAATTAAGTGGACAAAGTGTGACCTTATGTCTCTGATGTCGTCACTCTCGGTTTCCTGGAAATAGCTCCCATTCAAATTGGCAAAGGACCGCCTCACCTATCTAGGCTTGACCATACCCATAGATCCTAAACTAATATTTAAGATGAATTTTGTTGATTTTGTTTCAAGACTTAAACAGTGTATAGAAAATGGGAAAATCCTGCCTTTGTCCATGATTGGCCGTATAAACTGAGTTAAGATGGTTTCCCTTCCAAGGTTCCTCAATCTGTGTCAAAACCTTCCCATCTTTCTCACATCATTACATTAGATTGCATTACGTCATTTGGCAGACGCTTTTATCCAAAGCGACTTACAATAACACATTTTTGTCAGCAATAGAGCAATCAACTATGGACCACAGTCTATGACAACTACAACTTCTGAAGGAACAGTGGTACAAGTTTAGTTTAGGTTAGTAGTTTTTTTTTTTTTTTTTTAGAAAGAGAGAGAAAGAAGTTAGATCAAGAAGGGCCCAGATGGAGCTTGAAAAGGTGTGTCTTTAGTCTTTTCCGAAAGATCGGCAGTGATTCAGCTGTCCTGACCGAAGGTGGAAGCTCGTTCCACCATTGAGGTGCCAGAGACAAGAAGAGTCGAGATCGAGATGAGCGACTTTTGAGCCCCCATAGCGAAGGAGGGGCGAGGCGTCCTGCACTGGTGGAGGAGCGGAGGGAGCGCTGAGAGGTTTGGAACCTGACCATAGATTGCAGGTACAGGGGAGCTGACTGGTGTACTGCGCTGTAGGCCAGTACCAGTGTCTTGAATTTGATGCGTGCCGAGATGGGAAGCCAGTGGAGGTCCTGGAAGAGGGGAGTGACATGAGAGAATTTGGGTTGGTTGAATACCAGACGGGCTGCAGCGTTCTGAATGAGCTGAAGCGGTCAGATGTCGGTGGCAGGTAGGCCGGCCAGGAGCACGCTGCAGTAGTCCAGGCGAGAGATGATAAGTGACTGGACCAGGAGTTGAGTCGCTTCTCTTGTGAGAAAGGGACGGATTTTGCGGATGTTGTAGAGGGAGAACCTACAGGAGCGTGCTGTCGCAGCTATGTTGGCTGAGCAAGACAGCTGGTTGTCAAGGATCACCCCAAGGTTCTTAACTGTTTGGGAGGGAAGTACAGTGGTGTTGTCAATGTAGATGGAGAGATCTGCGAGAGGGCAGTCTTTCCCTGGGAGGAAGAGTATCTCTGTCTTACCAAGGTTGAGCTTGAGGTGGTGGGCTGACATCCAGTCGCCAATGTCTTTGAGGCATGCAGAGATGCGAGCCTCAATTTGAGTGTCGGAGGGGGGGAAGGAAAGGAAAAGCTGGGTGTCATCAGCATAGCAGTGATAAGAAAAGCCATGAGAAGAGATCACATAGGCAAGAGATCTGATATAGAGAAGGAAAAGTAAGGGGCCCAGGACTGAGCCCTGGGGGACACCGGTGGTAAGAGGGCAGGATCTGGAGAGGGACCCTCTCCATAAGACATGGTATGAGCAGTTCGAGAGATAGGAAGCAAACCAGGAGAGTGCACAACCTGAAATGCCGAGGTCAGACAGAGTGGAAGGAAGGATTTGGTGGTTGACTGTATCGAAGGCAGCAGACAGGTCAAGGAGGATAAGGACAGAGGAGAGGGATGAGGCCTTAGCAGTGTGAAGGGCCTCTGTGACAGCAAGAAGAGCTGTCTCAGTGGAGTGAGAAGCCTTGAAACCAGACTGCAGAGGGTCCAGGAGGTCATTCTGGGAGAGATAGAGAGAAAGTTGTTCGGACGCTGCTCGTTCGAGGGTTTTGGAAAGGAATGAGAGAAGAGATACAGGTCTGTAGTTCTGAATAGCAGTAGGGTCAAGGGAGGGTTTTTTAAGCAGAGGCTTGACTCTTGCAGTCTTTAGAGCAGGCGGAACAAGACCAAAGGACAGAGAGGAGTTTATGAAGGTAGTGAGGAAGGGAGATATGTCAGGTGAGATGGTTTAGAGGAAAGAGGAAGGGATAGGATCGAGGGGGCAGTAAGTGGCTCAGTTCGAGCTGATGAGTTTAAGCACTTCATCAAGAGAGAGGGGAGAGAAGGAAGTAAATCCAGGGACAGGGGGCCGAGAAGCAGGACATCAGCTTTCTTCAAAGAACTGGACTCCATAATTCTGTCCTACATGTGAAATTATAAGAACTTCGAAGTCTGAAGGAGGGCTGGCCTTACCAGTATTTAGGCACTACTACTGGACTGTCAATGTTAGGACTCTAATGTTTTGGTGGCAAGGGACTCCTGGCAACTTCACTCCCAGGGCTCAAATTGGAGGCCAGCTCTATTACCAACTCCTCCTTGCCAGCCATGTTATTTTCTAAGCTATAGAGAAGCCTGGGACTTTATTTGTTTTAGTTTTGTTATGAAAAACTGTCAGAAGTCACCCCTATAACTAAGTAAAATGTATTTGTACAACACTTCACACAGAGAGGAATCACAAAGTGCTTCACAGGCTAAAATACATTCAGAAGGATCAGTCAATCAATGCAAGTAACAGTCAATTACAAAAGACAGGACTACAGTCAGAGTTACAGAAAATTCCGTCAACATGAATGGCTAAACAAACGCCTGTCTAAACAAAAGCGTTTTTAGCTGCTTTTTAAAAATGTCCACAGAGGTCGGAGTTGGAACACGTGCCTGCCACTGATTGCACGGAATTTAATAATGTCACTGTATTAATATAGGCTAGCTATCAATATCTTATGCCAAATTATTAGGGCCTATTACAAAAACAAAACAAAACAAAACAAACAAACAAACAAAAAAACAATCTTTATCAAAAAGTCAGAGTCATCTCCAACTTCCAAAACCGAGTCAACACTGCTCAAGTCCAGGTCGAGTCATAAGTTCTGAAAATGAGTCCAGGACTCGAATACGACTAAAGTACACTGTTTGTAAAGATAAAAAAAGAAAGAAATCGTAAATAATTTATATACATATATAATAGATTTGTCAACAACACCATAAATTCCCTACAATTCTCAAATGCAGCTACAGTTACTATTCCATTCTAATATCCATCAACCCCTAATGCCATCCCAGCTCCCTAACGACCGCCTCCCTATCCCTCCCTCCCTTCAGGACAGTACCAGGATTCCCCTCGTTCTTTCCCTCGTTTATTTGTCTTTGTATCTTGTACCACCGTGCTAG
>NC_139626.1:31075215-31082715 GCF_964638095.1 Poromitra crassiceps | reverse complement strand
CAAGTCTACTCTGGTCTGGTCCAACAGGTAAATTAGCTAGTCTGGTCTCCACTAACGTTAGTGAAAGTGTTGTTATGAATGATATTAAACAACAACACAACACGGACGAACCATTTTTGTCTTCTTTGTCTGTTTTTGTCTTCAACACGTCAGTTTGTGCCGTCCACCGCCATTATAATGTGTGGACCCAGGGGTACCCGGAAGTAAATGTAAACATCCCGCTGATTAGGTCTATAGACATGGACAACACAAAACACCCATGATGCTTTGCATGGACAACACAAAACACCCATGATGGAGTTGGCCTTGAAGTCACATTCACTGATGACTCCATTCAATATGTTCACAAACCTTTCCTTTTTTTTTAACAGTAATGCAACATGAGACAAGCTATTTTCACACACACACACACACACACACACACACACACACACACACACACACACACACACACACACACACACACACTCACTCACTCACTCACTCACTCACTCACTCACTCACTCACTCACTCACACACACACTCTCTCTCTCTCTCTCTCTCTCTCTCTCTCTCTCTCTCTCTCTCTCTCTCTCTCTCTCTCTCTCTCTCTCTCTCTCTCTCTCTCTCTCTCTCTCTCTCTCTCCCTCTCTCTCTCTCTCTCTAGTGAGGTCTTCTGGGCTTTTCTCCTTTTGATCACCTTGGCATAACAAACCATGTTCCATATTGATTTATTACGGAACATTTAATCTAATTTCATCGAAATACACGACTGTGTCAGCATGCCTGATATGACAGAATATAATATAGGAGAAACCATTAGTGAAATAGGTCAAACCACTAGTTATGGCAAATGTTTCTTTAGCCTGTGGGTCAAACCACAAGCATCAAGTTAATGATCAGCCCACAGAAAAGGCAGGTGAGGCCTTGTCTCAGGCCCAAAGGACCACAGTCAATCAAAAGAAGAGGTTGGATTTTGGCCCGATAGATAAAACATGTTAGCTTGCCTTCAGGCTTCATTGTGTCTGATAGATAAAACATGTTAGCTTGCCTTCAGGCTTCATTGTGTCTGATAGATAAAACATGTTAGCTTGCCTTCAGGCTTCATTGTGTCTGATAGATAAAACATGTTAGCTTGCCTTCAGGCTTCATTGTGTCTGATAGATAAAACATGTTAGCTTGCCTTCAGGCTTCATTGTGTCTGATAGATAAAACATGTTAGCTTGACTTCAGGCTTCATTGTGTCTGATAGATAAAACATGTTAGCTTGCCTTCAGGCTTCATTGTGTCTGATAGATAAAACATGTTAGCTTGCCTTCAGGCTTCATTGTGTCTGATAGATAAAACATGTTAGCTTGCCTTCAGGCTTCATTGTGTCTGATAGATAAAACATGTTAGCTTGCCTTCAGGCTTCATTGTGTCTGATAGATAAAACATGTTAGCTTGCCTTCAGGCTTTATTGTGTCTGATAGATAAAACATGTTAGCTTGCCTTCAGGCTTCATTGTGTCTGATAGATAAAACATGTTAGCTTGCCTTCAGGCTTCATTGTGTCTGATAGATAAAACATGTTAGCTTGCCTTCAGGCTTCATTGTGTCTGATAGATAAAACATGTTAGCTTGCCTTCAGGCTTTATTGTGTCTGGCCATGAAATGATGTGCGGTGCTGCAGCTACAAATGTGAGTAATTTTTTTTTCCTTTTTTGTATAGGACAGTATATACAGGAACAGTGGGGACAGAGAGGGGAGGGGGGTCAGCCACACAAAGGACTAAGCCTTAGTGGTACCAGGTGAGCCCCGACAGCCTTCACTCAGTAACATCATGCTTTACTTGAGGGGACACAGCCTTCACTCAGTAACATCATGCTTTACTTGAGGGGACACAGCCTTCACTCAGTAACATCATGCTTTACTTGAGGGGACACAGTAACATCATGTAACATCAGTAACATCATGCTTTACTTGAGGGGACACAGAAATGGTAACTAATGGACCAGGCACATGTGTGCCACTAATGAGGGTTGAAATGAGAATTACATTTTTTACAAAGCCATTTTCAGCCAAGGAGAGATGAAAATGGTCTTGACACCAGAAAAACTCCCATTTGAAGTGTTTCATTTGCGTTTTATCTATGTTTCGAGCACCAGCTCTTCCTCAAGATTGCTTCTGACATAATCTGAGAAACACCATCTTTAGATAGATAGATAGACAGACAGACAGACAGACAGACAGACAGACAGACAGACAGACAGACAGACAGACAGAAAGACAGACAGAGAGACAGACAGACAGACAGACAGACAGACAGACAGACAGACAGACCGATAGATAGAACAGAGACAGATAGATAGATAGATAGATAGATAGATAGATAGATAGATAGATAGATAGATAGATAGAAAGACAGACAGATAGACAGACAGATAGACAGACAGAACAGAGATAGATAGAGATAGAAAGACAGACAGACAGACAGACAGACAGACAGACAGACAGACACACAGATAGATATAGTTTATTTGTGCCCCAGGAAATTCATTTTCAGTCGTTACAGTGCATTCTTCAGAACATACAGTACAGTAGATGATCACACCATACACAGATAACAACGGGGCCCGTCCGGGTTCTGCTGATCCATGAAGGGCCGCCAGTGATCCAGCAGGTCCGGCAGTATCCAGGGTTCTACTCCGTCACCACGGTGACAGCGAGTTCCCGGTGTTGTTCTGCTCCATAACCACAGCAACATCGAGTTCCCGTTGTTGTTCTGCACTGTCACCGTGGCGACAGCGAGTTCCCGGTGTTGTTTGGCTCTGTCACCGTGGCGACAGTGAGTTTCCAGTGTTGTTGCTGGGCTCCGACATCAATGTTGCCATCATCGTTGTGGGTGACAACGCCTCGCAGTCGCAGGGCTGGCGGTGGTGACTACCAGCGACGAGGTGACGGTGGCCATGTTGGCTCCCAGACGAAAGCCTGATCCTGGGGTCAGCTTTCAGCAGGGCTGGATGTCCCTTCTTCTTCTTCTTCTTCTTCTGCTATACTGCTGCACCTCCAGGTTACAAGCCTTAAGGCGCCTTCACAGCTATCTTCTTCTCCTCTGATTGTTTGCGCTCATGAAAGGTCAGCGATAAGTAGTTCAGCGTTGAGATATTTTGAACTCTGGGGCGCAGTGCAAAAGTGGCAAAATCGAGCTGTGCACTTCGCCAAGGGTAGCGCTGCCGCCTAGTTGGGCAGCACCGCTCTGCCCCTATAGGAAAACAACGGGACAGCAGGCGCAGAGCTGTTTTACCGAGGATCATCTGTAGGGGACTTTATCGTAGTTGAGGACCTTCCATCTCTGGTTGACCTCCTGCCGCCGGAGGATGATACAGAACAATGACCGACCCCCATAGACGAACAAGACACTGCTGACCACGACTACCGAGACCCAAGAGAGGTAGGAGATAGACAAGTAGATGCTCAATATCAGTAAGATGTTCCTGCACACCAGTCTCTTGTATTCCTCTGTCAGGGGGAAGGACTGCCACTGCAGGGGCTTCTTGATGTCGCTGCTACAGTAATAACATGGTATTTATAGTTGCAGAGTTCACAGCTCCAATCTCCTCTCACGCTGATCCATTTCATGAGGCAGGACTCGTGGCTGCAGCGTATCGAGCCGCTGCAGCGGCACGGGCTCAACAGCGCCCCCTGTTCGGGCCCCTGGAAGCAGATGCGGCACAGAGCTGTTTGGAAGCCGCTAACGCCGCAGCTGTTGAGGGACATCCTCTCATCCAGCTATTCCTTAGAGTAGTCCTCTGAGGAGCTGTGGTCCAGGGAGCCGGCCTGTCCTTCGTAAGCAGCCAACCAGTCCTGCACTGCTTTGGGCTGCAGAGACACATCTGGGGCTTGGACTTGGTGAAGGGTCTTTTGGGCCAGTGCTGATTGTCGAAACGCTGCCGCCTGCCGGTTTGATTCTGTGGAAGTCTTGGGTCGCAGGGCTGCCGCTAATCGCATGGCTATAGAGAGCCGCAGGGATGACGTATTTTTGTAGTCGGAATGCGGAAGTCCCGGACTTCATGGTTCTTCACTGTGTCACGATTGTGAGTTTGTCAGACTTTCCCTATGTCTCAAGTCCCCTCAGGTTCCTCATATTTCACTGTCTAGTAGGGATGTCACAATATATCGTCCCACAATATATCGCGATATCAAAAAATGACAATACGTATCGTTGAGATGAAATCTCATATCGTGAGAAAAAGAAGCTGAACATGGTGGCACTGATCTGCATCTGATTGGATTGCTCGCTCTCCTTTTCATTGCTTTGTTTGAACAGACAAGGGACGTTACAGACACGGAGGATGAAAATGGTGAAATTACTCAAATTAGCGTGGAGGATGCCCCATCAACTTACAAATCGATAGCAAAAAAATATTGTTAAAATATCGTATCGTATCGTTATCGTGAACCCAATATCGTGTATCATATCGTATCGTGAACTGAGTGTATCGTGACACCCCTACTGTCTAGGTCCAGCAGATGTTAGTCTCCAGTCTGTGTCTTGTTAGTAATCACTCAGCTGTTTCCCATGTGTGATCACTTCCCTCTGTGTATTTAGGTTCCTGTTCACCTCTTAGTCTTTGTCTGGTGGTCATCAAGTTCACGTGTGTTCTGTCCCTGTTACCTGTCATTTAATTAAATATACCCAGTTTTGGTTTACTCATCATTCGCCTCCTGCTGTTGTCTGCACTTGCGTCCACACATCACACCATCTACTCACCGTGACACATTGTTTCTATGGGATTTTTGAATGGGTTTTTGGCGCGATGCTTCAAATAAGGTCTCTGGGCAACGCAAGCTTAAATGGTAAATGGTAAATGGCCTGCATTTATATAGCGCTTTTATCCAAAGCGCTTTACAATCAGTAGGTAGTCTACATTCACCCATTCATACACCGATGGCGGCAGGCTGCCACGCAGGGTGCCTACACACCATCGGGAGCAAGGAGGGTTAAGTGTCTTGCCCAAGGACACAACGACAGCAGCTGGGAGGGAGCGGGGATCGAACCGCCAACCCTTGCGTCATTGGCCGACCCGCTCTACCTCCTGAGCTAAAGCCGCCCTAATCAAGCATTAATCAAATGCGAACCAGTGTTCAGCGGGATAATCTTCACACATGAGGACCACTTTCATGAGTTTTGTCTCTGAATATCGTTATCATCAGACAAATCATCTGTAATACAATGGCCTAAGTATTTCATCTCAGTACACACTTCAAGAACATTGTTACTCAAATAAAAATCAGGGAAAACTGACTTTCGATCTTCTTAAATGACATCATCACTGATGTCATCAGTAACACACATGTTGCCTGGCATGCTAGGTTTACTCTAGTCTTGTTAAATACAAAACAAGTCTAATCCTGTCTAATTCCTGGGCTTCACCAGAAATCATTGCGACAAGCCACTGTCAGCATCACATCCATGAAAATTCAATTCTTTTTTTCAGGTGAGAGCAACAATATAATATCTGTGCGCGTGCCTGGCCTCACTCAGCCTCACTCAGCCTCACTCAACCTCACTCAGCCTCACTCAGCCTCACTCAACCTCACTCAGCCTCACTCAGCCTCACTCAACCTCACTCAGCCTCACTCAGCCTCACTCAGCCTCACTCAGCCTCACTCAGCCTCACTCAGCCTCACTCAGCCTATTACCATTTTACCATCCATGCTTTGAGGAGTCGGGGCGGGGGCAGGGGAGGGGGGTGGACCGTGGGCAGTGGGCCCTCCCCCTCAGTCTGTGTCTCTGTACACAGCACCCCACCTGTAATTATCTGGGGATTACCCCTTTATATGAGCAGGCTTTATAGCGTCCAACGGGACTTCCTGCTTCCCCCGAAAAAACCCTCCAATAAAAAGCCACCTCTGTAGCATCGCAGCAGGGCACCGGCCAATCAAAGTCCTCCTCCAGCTCTTACAGAGTCCCATGGCTACCAAATGGAATTTTAAGGGCCATTCATTTCACATGGACCCATTTATATGTGGAAAGAAATGTATGGGTGATTCATACACACCTGTATTACTTGTCAAGCTGCACCAGTATTTCACTCTGATGGTTAGTGAAGGTAAATGGAGTTGTTGGCATGTTTCAGACCGGCTTCTCCTCAACCACCTGCTCTCACGATATGAGATGTTTTTACCGGTGGCTTGGCCACATAGTCGGTGCTGCTTTTTCACTCTTTGGATGGTGCTGCGTAGTTGACACATTGGCGCTTGAATAGGTTTACTGGAACCCCATTGGCTAAGTGGTGCCGGTCAAATCCCTGCCAGTCGTATGGGTGTTGTGTAGATGCCTCGGGACGCTTTCCAGCTCAAGCCCTTATAGGCTGCGGCACGCCTCCTAATCCACATTCTGTTGAGGGGGACAAGGAAAAGGAAAGAACTGTAAAATCAGGCAGGAATTCTGTTTATGGGGCGCCAGAACACAGCTGCTGGCCGGAGCTGGCGATGGATGACCATATCAGCAGAGGCAACGCTGGGCCTGCAGGGGGCGCTGGTGCCAGATGGTTCAGTGTTTCAGGCTACAGGCACATGCAGAACGCTACAGGCTGACAGATGAAAACACACAAACAAGACTTCTACAGGTGTAGCCATTTTCTCAGTAACACAGACGGCTACAGTACACGTGCGGTCAAACATACTTGTACTCCCGGGTGTCACGAGAGCCTATACTAGAATTTCTAACTTCGATGCAGATACCCAACGAAATATCGATACTTGGTACCGTTTTCAATACTACGGGGAAGGGGGGGTGGAGAACACATTGAGAGGCATAAAAATAAGACAAGACAGACAGACGCACGCTTCTTCTGTTGTAACGGAGTCCCGGAGTCTACAGCACAAGAATTTCACACGTGATACTTGTACTACGGAGTGACAATATAGATCTTGAATCTTGAATCTTCTCCATATCATCTATAAAACTCACTAAAAACTTTGCACTACACAGCAGATCACCCTTGCTCTAGTCATCGGCCTATCAGAACACTTTGAGCTTGTTGAAGCAACCAATGATAGGGAGGGAAAAATCTGTCGTACGTTTAATTTTCCATTAAGAAGCAATGCTGGTATCGAATACCTTTTGCAAATGAGTATTGTATCTGTTTGTAATTTCTAGTATTGACTAATCGATACTATAGATACCTTTTGCGAATGAGTATTGTATCCATTTCAAATTTATACTTTTGACAGACACTCACACACACACACACACACACACACACACACACACACACACGCACGCACGCGCGCGCGCGCACACACACACACACACACACACCAACGCGCGCGCGCACACACGGAGGCAGCCACACACCTCTTCCACTGCACCAGCCATGTAATTGCTCCTGGACTGTGCCTCCCTGTAGCAGCACTGTTGCACGCAATGTGCCGACTGAAAGCTCCCCAAGTCACAGAGAGACCAGGCCAAAGTGGGAGGGGACCAGAGAGAGAAGGCCAAAGTGGGCGGGGACCAGAGAGAGATGGCCAAAG
>NC_139626.1:31020215-31070215 GCF_964638095.1 Poromitra crassiceps | reverse complement strand
TTTTATTCTTTTAATTATTTTATCCTATTTTTATTTTATTTTTACTCTGTAGCACTTTGGGATTTTGTCCAAAATGAAAAGTGCATTAGAAATACAATTTATTATTATTATTATTATTATCATTCGTTGAAATACTTTTTCTCCTCCAACATGCATCAATAAGCTATTTACTTTTGTTTAAGTAACATTATTTTGAAAGTTTTAACCGGAAGTTTTCCAGCTCATCCCGAAAATGGCTGGTGGCTGGAGATATTCTCCCGAATGAGACGCACGCTTCTTCATAGCGCACGATCGATAAAACTCATTCAAAACATTGCACTAGTTTACTGACTACACTGTCGTTTCCCATAACGTTAGTCACAAGAAATGAGGCTAAAGAATCAATTTTTGGGACACAATCGCTTCATGGTGATCACTATTCAGCTGCAGCTGTAACGTTAATCACACTAGTCAGTTTTCACTTTTTGGCAGAACACCGGACCTTGTAATCCGTGGATTTACGATAATGTAACAGTGATCATAAAGTAAAATGGATTATACTGGACAATAACCTGACATTGCTGGACAAGACATGGAAATGCCTTCGCTTGTTTCACAACGTGTCTGCTCCAAAGCGCTAATGCCATCCATCCAACCATCGGAGATAGGCTACTGTCTGAGGTAGGCTTTAGATATTAGCTTAGCGTCACCCAATATCAGTCAGTTCCTCTCCTGACAAAAAATGCTCCAGGTAGCGCTTTTTCCATGCAAAAATGCAAACGTAATGTGTGAACAGCCCCCCAAACAGCAGATTACCCCTGCTCAGTCATTACCATAGTAATCACACAGACCCCCCTCCCCCCCCTGCGCGAGTACTCGAGCACTCGTCCATAATAGAAGGAGAGTACTCGAGTATTGAAATTGCTTAAAATGCCCATCCCTACTCTTTACCAGGAGAGTGGACGCTGATGTAGCCTACAGGGTATCTCTTTATGAGGAGAGTGGATGCTGAAGTAGCCTACAGGGTATCTCTTTACCAGGAGAGTGGATGCTGAAGTAGCCTACAGTGTATCTCTTTATGAGGAGAGTGGATGCTGAAGTAGCCTACAGGGTATCTCTTTACCAGGAGAGTGGATGCTGAAGTAGCCTACAGGGTATCTCTTTACCAGGAGAGTGGATGCTGAAGTAGCCTACAGGGTATCTCTTTACCAGGAGAGTGGATGCTGAAGTAGCCTACAGGGTATCTCTTTACCAGGAGAGTGGACGCTGAGGTAGCCTACAGGGTATCTCTTTATGAGGAGAGTGGATGCTGAAGTAGCCTACAGGGTATCTCTTTATGAGGAGAGTGGATGCTGAAGTAGCCTACAGGGTATCTCTTTACCAGGAGAGTGGATGCTGAAGTAGCCTACAGGGTATCTCTTTACCAGGAGAGTGGATGCTGAAGTAGCCTACAGGGTATCTCTTTACCAGGAAAGTGGATGCTGAAGTAGCCTACAGGGTATCTCTTTACCAGGAGAGTGGATGCTGAAGTAGCCTACAGGGTATCTCTTTACCAGGAGAGTGGACGCTGAGGTAGCCTACAGGGTATCTCTTTATGAGGAGAGTGGATGCTGAAGTAGCCTACAGGGTATCTCTTTATGAGGAGAGTGGATGCTGAAGTAGCCTACAGGGTATCTCTTTACCAGGAGAGTGGATGCTGAAGTAGCCTACAGGGTATCTCTTTACCAGGAGAGTGGATGCTGAAGTAGCCTACAGGGTATCTCTTTACCAGGAGAGTGGATGCTGAAGTAGCCTACAGGGTATCTCTTTACCAGGAGAGTGGATGCTGAAGTAGTCTACAGGGTATCTCTTTACCAGGAGAGTGGATGCTGAAGTTGGAGTGGGCCCCTCTGCTTCGGGACAATGATAATTAAGTCTAATCATTGTCTAATCCTCATTGCAAATGACTATATTTGATCAAAAGTGGAACAAATGATGCAGTAATGGCAGACAGGTTGAAAATATGCTTCGTATTGAAGCAGTCGTAGGGCTTTTTCACACTGTCTCTTGACCATATTCAAGGCGTATACTGCAGGAGTCATCATTTGACCAATCAGAGCACCTCATTACAGGAGGACTTTTCATTTTCCGAACTTACAGTAAGGAAGTAATGACCTGGGAAGGGAATAAATGTAATAATAATAATAATAATAATAATAATAATTCATTTATTTTATATAGCGCTTTTCAATACCCAAAGACGCTTAACAGTAAAACAAAAGACAAGCAACAGGCAACAGGCAACAGGAAACAGATACAGGGCAACAGGCAACAGATACAGGCAACAGGTACAAATAACAATGGCGGTTCAGGGCAAGGTTGTATGGAGAAGCAGAGGAGAGGAAGGGAACAGGAGGGAGGGGCAGGGGGGGGGGGTGGAGGGTGATGGTTTGGAGGAGGTGGTCAGGGGTAGGGGAGGTTGCAAAGTCGTAGAAAATGTAGAGCAGAATTACATTCTTAGGTGCCGTGTCAACAGAAAGCGTTTTTTGAGCGGCCAGCGTCTTTCGCCAATTCATTTTCTACGACCTCGAGGAACACTCCTCTTCCCAGCACCACTATACGCCTGACTTTTCAGCGCTCTTGGCGGTTTGCGTTTTTGTGCGTCGAAAACAGTAGAATAAAACAGTTCAACTTTTGAAGGAGAGCGCTACTCATCAATGCCACTTTTTTTCGACCGACCAATCAAAATTGAGGAAGAGGCGGGACTAAAAAGAACAACATGGGGGAGGAGAGGCACCGGATGAGAACTCGGCTATTCATTGTATTATCTTGGTGGGTTGAGGTTAGCTTGCTATTTTATGCTAGCTAGCTAACATTAGCTACTCTAACTGTCAGAGTCAGCTCTGTATGCATGTGTCTGTGTCTGTGCGTGTTGGAAGCGCTCTCGGAATTCATATTATTTTGTGATATCCAAAGTGCTCCACTATGGGGGCGGGGACATCTGTGGACACGCCCCATAGACCTCCATGCTGGTTTGGTGAGTCAAAACAGACTGGTACCGTGTAACTAGATTCCTCTAACGGGATGTCAACTGTCACTTTAAGCAGCGGGATGATTGACTCCCAAAATACGACTTTCTTCAAACATCACATTCTCTTACGCACACAAACACAGACTCATCGACCGACAGGCGGCCGTGACTGACAGCTAAGCATGCTGGGACGCTGGGAGACGAAGAGAGGGGTGCGGAGGGGGGCTGTGGGAGGTGGTGGGGTGGGGGGTGAACGGGTAGGGTGTGTGTTTCCCGGGAGGTGTGTTGGGGCAACTCAGGTCGACGGGACACATGGTTACGCTGGGAGGAATTTGTATTAAATTCGTCCCTCAGCAAATTGTTTCCAGCCCGCGGCCATCAAAACACTGTCAGATCACCAACTGTCTCTCTCTCGCTCTGTCTCTCGCTCTGTCTCTCTCTCTGTCTCTCCCTCTCTGTCTCTCTCCCTCTCTGTCTCTGTCTCTGTCTCTCTCTCTCTCTCTCTCTCTCTCTCTCTCTCTCTCTGAGTCTTGGCTTACACAAACAGGGGAAGAGAGTCAGAGGAAGAAAGGAGGATATGGGCATGACTGAAATCTGTGGTGTGTGTGTGTGTGTGTGTGTGTGTGTGTGTGTGTGTGTGTGTGTGTGTGTGTGTGTGTGTGTGTGTGTGTGTGTGTGTGTGCGTGGTGCGTGTGCGTGCATGTGTGTGTGTGTGTGTGTGTGTGTGTGTGTGTGTCAGAGCGGCACTTGGAATAATTTAGGTGCAGCTAAAATACGCATCGTCGTCTCATGCATGCTTTGGAGCAGCAATCAGTGGCTTTGAAGTGGCGGCCCGTCTCATTCGGAAACCAAATAAATGAGCCATTCCGCTGAGTTGTTTGACATCGCCGCTAACGGATCGTGGAAAAACAGAACCATGATTTGAAGTTTTCATGTCACTCCAACAATCCCACACATTCCATATTCCTTTGCTACACATTGTATAATCTTGTTTTCTCTAATATCTAAACCATCTGAGGCAGTTAGAGGTAGTAAGACAGAGCCACAGCTTAGAAGTTATAATAATGGCAAAGCAAATACGGTAACACTTTACAATAAGGGTAGTACATTAAGTAAGGGTTACTTAATAATCATTAACTAAGCCTTAATTATGAATTAATGTGTCTATCATTTATTAATGGTGTTCGTGTTAACTAACCATTAATTAATGTACTGTTATTGTAACCGGAAATACATCATAATCTCCAACTTCTAGAGTGGAGACTCTGGAGGTGAGGGGCCGTGTGGGGCACTGTTTTTTGGTTGTGACCAAACATGTCAACTCATGCCACGTCATCCACATCATCAGTGGGTATGACATCACTTGACGATTGTGGGGCATGACATCATCAGTGGTTATGACATCATCCTTAACGTTGCTCAGTGTTTACCAGTTGACCCTTGCTACGCTGCATGCTGACCTCGTCTCTATCGGGGATTGGCTGTTTAGAGCGTAGCCATCCTGGTCATACCAGGCCCTCAGTGGAAAGGCCTCAGGTATGTCTGGGTTGACCATGACTGTTGAGCTGAACAAAGCAGACCGAGATCTGCCCCCAAAATCAGATAGGAGAAACTCAGCAGTGAACTTGCTTGAGTGACATCACTGATGACATCACAATTCCTTGAGTGGGGAAGCAGGAAGGAATATGTCACAATGGCTCTTCTTCTTCTGTGGTGTTTGATGGCAGTTGGCATCCTTTATGTTGCATCACTGCCTCCTTCTGGATTTATCCATCAACTGTTTCCCTACATTCTGTAAAACCCGATCCTCCTCTCCCCCTCTCCTGTCAAACCTCCCGGTCCATGTTGTTGTCACGGGTTCAGGCTTGATTGGCTCCTCACAATGGCTTGGTGAGTGTGGAAAACGTAAAATATCGCTGGGTGGATTTTTTCTTCTTGTTTGCACCAGATTCATTCCAGACCCCTGAAAAGTGTTTTGGCAAATGTTGGAGGTCATCAGAGAAATGGCTGGGGAGATAAATGTGTGGACAGCCAGACATTTTGTGTTATAGTAAGAAGATGAAGCTCGTTATCGCATTCATCAATGACTTTATCCAAAGGTTTTTCCATTGCCCCCCCACTGTTATCGCCACCATCAATGACTGGGCTTAAGCACTCTAAGTGGAGAAGGGTTTCTGCAGAGTCCTGGTCCCGATTCCTGGTTGTGGGTCCCAGCAGCTGCGAGGGCTTTTGATGGTTGGATGAGTTCAGACAGCTTCTCAGACCAGAGGTACAAGGCTGCGTGTGTGTCAGCGGAGGCCGGGTGGGAGAGAGAGGTGCTCTTGGATCTGGAGATGCTGCATGGGGTTACATGGTTGGTTTTTGGTGAAGGTGGGAGGTCAATGAGAAGCAAATGCCCTCCTCCACGATCACTGTGTGGCTCTCTCATGTTTTGTTTTTGGCTTGATCTTATCTTCACCCCGACCATACTCACTCTCAATAACCATCATCCGCCTCAAAGGACCAGAAAACGGGGTTTAAAAGAGGGGTAAAAACAGGGTGGTGCATCTTAAGTTTGCAAACACCTGATTGAATGTGCTATGTTTTTCATGGTCTTAATGCCATTTAGATCTAAAGACTTATGCTTAAATGCTTGAAATGTGATACTTGGACAAATATAAATACTGATGCCTATGTCTGATTTCTCCCCAAAACCTTTGCCTTTCAAGTGTAAACATCTACTGTATGTACTGAGATCATAATTGTGCGGGAAATCCATCTTGCTGCGCCCCAAGCTATTGGCTTAACTCCGTCCAAGCAGTGTACCAGACCAATCGGCATCCAGCAGCGGCTACGGGGCGGGATTTAGGTGTGAGTCGTGACGACTCCGAAGCGAGCCCGTGATAGACGGCAATAGACAGATGATTCATCCAATCATCTGCCAGGGATTTTTTTGAATACGCCTGCCCTTTTTTGGAAACAGCTTTCCGAGGACGAGTTCCAGATGGTGCTGCGTAACAAACCATCTGGCAGCGTCAGAATAGTATAAGATAGGCTATTTCAATGTTTATTCAACACTTATTGGTCACAGCATAATTCCATTTGTTATTTCACTTTACTATAATTCTAAAATTTGGAAATAGCCTACAAAGAAAACTGTGGTGTAGTGTGCATGTCCAAACCTTTGACTGCTAGCGTATGTGCCAGTGCTTTTATACAATTACTATCATCTCAGTAATGCAATGCCATTGTTGATTCTGTCATACTCAGCATCCACCCTGTAGCTTTCAAACAGACACCAAGGCCATCCAAATTGAAACCATTCTCAAAAACGAGCAAAATGCAGGATTTGTGTTTTATGATGTTCCTTTCCGAGTTGTGGAACATGCAGCATGACTTCAGTGTAAACAGCCTCTCAACGCCTCTCAACATGCAGCATGACTTCAGTGTAAACAGCTTCTCAACATGCAGCATGACTTCAGTGTAAACAGCCTCTCAACATGCAGCATGACTTCAGTGTAAACAGCCTCTCAACATGCAGCATGACTTCAGTGTAAACAGCCTCTCAACATGCAGCATGACTTCAGTGTAAACAACCTCTCAACATGCAGCATGACTTCAGTGTAAACAACCTCTCAACATGCAGCATGACTTCAGTGTAAACAGCCTCTCAACATGCAGCATGACTTCAGTGTAAACAGCCTCTCAACATGCAGCATGACTTCAGTGTAAACAGCCTCTCAACATGCAGCATGACTTCAGTGTAAACAACCTCTCAACATGCAGCATGACTTCAGTGTAAACAACCTCTCAACATGCAGCATGACTTCAGTGTAAACAGCCTCTCAACATGCAGCATGACTTCAGTGTAAACGGCCTCTCAACATGCAGCATGACTTCAGTGTAAACAGCCTCTCAACATGCAGCATGACTTCAGTGTAAACAACCTCTCAACATGCAGCATGACTTCAGTGTAAACAACCTCTCAACATGCAGCATGACTTCAGTGTAAACAACCTCTAAACATGCAGCATGACTTCAGTGTAAACGGCCTCTCAACATGCAGCATGACTTCAGTGTAAACGGCCTCTCAACATGCAGCATGACTTCAGTGTAAACGGCCTCTCAACATGCAGCATGACTTCAGTGTAAACGGCCTCTCAACATGCAGCATGACTTCAGTGTAAACACCCTCTCAACATGCAGCATGACTTCAGTGTAAACAACCTCTCAACATGCAGCATGACTTCAGTGTAAACAGCCTCTCAACATGCAGCATGACTTCAGTGTAAACGGCCTCTCAACATGTAGCATGACTTCAGTGTAAACGGCCTCTCAACATGCAGCATTACTTCAGTGTAAACGGCCTCTCAACATGCAGCATGACTTCAGTGTAAACGGCCTCTCAACATGCAGCATGACTTCAGTGTAAACGGCCTCTCAACATGCAGCATGACTTCAGTGTAAACAGCCTCTCAACATGCAGCATGACTTCAGTGTAAACAGCCTCTCAACATGCAGCATGACTTCAGTGTAAACACCCTCTCAACATGCAGCATGACTTCAGTGTAAACAACCTCTCAACATGCAGCATGACTTCAGTGTAAACAGCCTCTCAACATGCAGCATGACTTCAGTGTAAACGGCCTCTCAACATGCAGCATGACTTCAGTGTAAACGGCCTCTCAACATGCAGCATGACTTCAGTGTAAACAGCCTCTCAACATGCAGCATGACTTCAGTGTAAACAGCTTCTCAACATGCAGCATGACTTCAGTGTAAACAGCCTCTCAACATGCAGCATGACTTCAGTGTAAACAGCCTCTCAACATGCAGCATGACTTCAGTGTAAACAGCCTCTCAACATGCAGCATGACTTCAGTGTAAACAGCCTCTCAACATGCAGCATGACTTCAGTGTAAACAGCCTCTCAACATGCAGCATTACTTCAGTGTAAACAGCCTCTCAACATGCAGCATGACTTCAGTGTAAACAACCTCTAAACATGCAGCATGACTTCAGTGTAAACAACCTCTAAACATGCAGCATGACTTCAGTGTAAACAACCTCTAAAAATGCAGCATGACTTCAGTGTAAACAACCTCTAAACATGCAGCATGACTTCAGTGTAAACAACCTCTAAAAATGCAGCATGACTTCAGTGTAAACAACCTCTCAACATGCAGCATGACTTCAGTGTAAACAACCTCTAAACATGCAGCATGACTTCAGTGTAAACGGCCTCTCAACATGCAGCATGACTTCAGTGTAAACGGCCTCTCAACATGCAGCATGACTTCAGTGTAAACGGCCTCTCAACATGCAGCATGACTTCAGTGTAAACGGCCTCTCAACATGCAGCATGACTTCAGTGTAAACACCCTCTCAACATGCAGCATGACTTCAGTGTAAACAACCTCTCAACATGCAGCATGACTTCAGTGTAAACAGCCTCTCAACATGCAGCATGACTTCAGTGTAAACGGCCTCTCAACATGTAGCATGACTTCAGTGTAAACGGCCTCTCAACATGCAGCATTACTTCAGTGTAAACGGCCTCTCAACATGCAGCATGACTTCAGTGTAAACGGCCTCTCAACATGCAGCATGACTTCAGTGTAAACGGCCTCTCAACATGCAGCATGACTTCAGTGTAAACAGCCTCTCAACATGCAGCATGACTTCAGTGTAAACAGCCTCTCAACATGCAGCATGACTTCAGTGTAAACGGCCTCTCAACATGCAGCATGACTTCAGTGTAAACAGCCTCTCAACATGCAGCATGACTTCAGTGTAAACGGCCTCTCAACATGCAGCATGACTTCAGTGTAAACGGCCTCTCAACATGCAGCATGACTTCAGTGTAAACAGCCTCTCAACATGCAGCATGACTTCAGTGTAAACAGCTTCTCAACATGCAGCATGACTTCAGTGTAAACAGCCTCTCAACATGCAGCATGACTTCAGTGTAAACAGCCTCTCAACATGCAGCATGACTTCAGTGTAAACAGCCTCTCAACATGCAGCATGACTTCAGTGTAAACAGCCTCTCAACATGCAGCATGACTTCAGTGTAAACAGCCTCTCAACATGCAGCATTACTTCAGTGTAAACAGCCTCTCAACATGCAGCATGACTTCAGTGTAAACAACCTCTAAACATGCAGCATGACTTCAGTGTAAACAACCTCTAAACATGCAGCAGGACTTCAGTGTAAACAACCTCTAAAAATGCAGCATGACTTCAGTGTAAACAACCTCTAAACATGCAGCATGACTTCAGTGTAAACAACCTCTAAAAATGCAGCATGACTTCAGTGTAAACGGCCTCTCAAGGCTGCAGACTGAAATAAGTTCCTTAAGGTGGGATGTACGGGTCAATGAAGACATCTCCGCTTCTATCACGCTGATGCTCTCTGCACCCAAGAGGCGGTGTCTCCTTCACACTTGGACACAATTATTCTTATAAAATGTCTGTCGGAAAAGCACGCACACGCACTCACACACACACACACACACACACACACACACACACACACACACACACACACACACACACACACACACACACACACACACACACACACACACACACACACACACACACACACACACACACACACACACACACACACACACACACACACACACACACCACAAAGCAAAGCCAGATCATCCACTCCAGATCCGGACGTTTTAAATCCCCGGACAGTTTATAGAAACGTAGGCTGTTTCTCTGGCTCTGCATAGAGTTGAGGAAACAACCCGACCCTCGGACACACGCACGCATGCAACGCACGCACGAACGCACGCACGAACACACGTGCGCACGCACACCCACGCACGCACGCACACACACGCACACGCACACACACGCACACGCGCACACACACACACACACACACACACACACACACACACACACACACACACACACACACACACACACACACACACACACACACACACACACACACACCCTCCTGGAGAAGAGCTAGACATTTCCCTGGCAGGACTCTCCCAAAGCAGTGGGATGTGAGGGGTAAGTCATACATCGTGCAGTGACAGCAGGCACAGTGGTGATGCTCCTGCAGAGGTTTCAAAGTCGCCTGGATGATAAGTAAAGAGAGAGAGAGAGAGAGAGAGAGAGAGAGACAAGAATGGGGCGTCCGGGTAGTGCAGCAGTAGATTCCCTGCCTACCAACACGAGGGTCGCAGGTTCGAGCCCCCGTGTTACCTCCGGCTTGGTTGGGCGTCCATACGGGCACAATTGGCCGTGTCTGCGCGGGTGGGAAGCCGGATTAAGGGGATGTGTCCTGGACGCTGCACTAGTGCCTCCTCTGGTCGGTCGGGGCGCCTGTTCGGGGGGAGGGGAACTGGGGAGAATAGCGCGATCCTCCCGCACGTGCTACGTGCTGCCGGTGAAACATCCTTGCTGTCATGGATGGTGAAAAGAAGCGGATGGCGACTGCACATGTATCGGAGGAAGCATGTGCTGCTATTCTACAACAACTCTCCCCAGATGGGGAGGGGGGGGGGGGGGGGGGCACGACGAGGACAGCAGGGGGAGGGGCCGAGGGAGGGGGGGACTTGATAAAAAAAAAAGGAGGGTTGGGGGAATAGAGTGGAGGAGTCTGTCCGTATATGGTGGATTAAAACCACATGTGTGTGCCTGAGGTGAGGACACACACACACACACACACACACACACACACACACACGGACGGATGACGTCACTCGCACCCACCAGGGGCGCCGTGCGTTCCTTTCCATCCTATTATTTCTCCTGCCGACTCATTGCTGCTCGCAAAACCTCTTTTAGTCAACGTGTGATCTTTCACGCCGCATCTTTCATGTGTCCTGCAAAATAAATAAATACATAATTAATACATAAATAAATACATCAATAAATACATAAATAAATAAATAAATAAATACATAAATAAAGTGCCCCCTTCTCCAAGGTCATCTTCCCTCTACTCACTCTACTAACAGAACAATACTTGGGTATAAGCGTTGCCATGACAAGAAGCTCCCTGAAGAAACCTATGCGGTCAATGGAGTCATGGGAAGAGGGTGGTAGGGAAACCGGATCCCCGGGACGCGCTGGAGGGCCTGGTGAGGCAACTATCTGCATGGCCTGTGGATTTTTTCCAAGGGTTTTAATCATTTGTTCTTCGCCTCCTCCTCTGCTGGAAATCAATTTAGCCTATTGAAACTGTTTGACAAGAAATCAATTGAAAAGGTTCTGATTGTTTCTGATTGGCATATTATTTGCTCATTTTGTATTGTATGTATGTCCGCTTTGTTTTATGAACGTTTATGCATTTAAATGAGTTTAGCGTAATAGCTCGCGTCCTGACGACCGCTGCAACGGTACTTGAGATACCGCAACTCCGTAAATATTGTCCTCGGAAAAACGTATTTAGGACAGTTGGAGTGCGGGGGAGGGACAGAGCAGAGGGGAGGGGAGAAAAGGGGGAGGGACAGAGCAGAGGGGAGGGGAGATAAGGGGGCGGGGCAGAGCAGAGGTGAGGGGAGATAAGGGGGTGGGGCAGAGCAGAGGGGAGGGGAGCTAAGGGGGTGGGGCAGAGCAGACGGGAGGGGAGATAAGAGGGCGGGACAGAGCAGAGGGGAGATAAGGGGGCGGGACAGAGCAGAGGGGAGGGGAGATAAGGGGGTGGGGCAGAGCAGAGGGGAGGGGAGATAAGGGGGTGGGGCAGAGCAGAGGGAGGTGAGATAAGGGGGTGGGGCAGAGCAGAGGGGAGGGGAGATAAGGGGGTGGGGCAGAGCAGAGGGGAGGGGAGATAGGGGGGCGGGACAGAGCAGAGGGGAGATAAGGGGGTGGGGCAGAGCAGAGGGGAGGGGAGATAAGGGGGTGGGACAGAGCAGAGGGGAGGGGAGATAAGGAGGCGGGACAGAAGCAGAGGGGAGGGGAGATAAGGGTCGGGGCAGAGCAGAGGGGAGGGGAGGAAAGGGGGCGGGACAGGGCAGAGGGGAGGGGAGATAAGGGGGTGGGGCAGAGCAGAGGGGAGCGGAGATAAGGGGGCGGGACAGAGCAGAGGGGAGATAAGGGGGCGGGGCAGAGCAGAGGGGAGGGAAGATAAGGGGGCGGGACAGAGCAGAGGGGAGATAAGGGGGCGGGGCAGAGCAGAGGGGAGGGGAGATAAGGGGGCGGGACAGAGCAGAGGGGAGATAAGGGGGTGGGGCAGAGCAGAGGGGAGGGGAGATAAGGGGGCGGGACAGAGCAGAGGGGAAGGGAGATAAGGGGGCGGGACAGAGCAGAGGGGAGGGGAGATAAGGGGGCGGGGCAGCCATGCTATGGGAAAGTGTTTTGGGGAAACCAAATTATCGAAGAGAAAGGCCCACACAAAGGCCTTTGAGAGCGGCAGACAGTTCCCTTGACATGTGCCTTAAAAGAGATGCTGCCGCTGATGCCAGGAAAGAGGGGACACGAGAGAGAGAGAGAGAGAGAGAGAGAGAGAGAATGGACAGATGGAGAGGGAGAGGCGGGAGGAGAAGAAAGTGCTTGAGTTCATGAGAGATGTAAGGAGCGCGAATAAAGACAACAGTGAGAGAGGTCTGCCCTTCAAAGGTATGCGTTTTGTGCATGTGTGCGCGCGAGTGTGTGTGTGTGTGTGTGCGCGAGTGTGTGTGTGTGTGTGCGCGCGAGTGTGTGTGTGTGTGCGCGTGAGTGTGTGTGTGTGTGTGTGTGTGCGCGCGCAAGTGTGTGTGTGCGCGCCAGTGTGTGTGTGCGCACGAGTGTGTGTGTGTGTGTGCGCGCGAGTGTGTGTGTGTGCGTGAGTGTGTGTGTGTGTGTGTGTGTGTGTGTGTGTGTGTGTGTGTGTGTGTGAAAACAGATGGATTTTGGGTGTGGTAATGGGGTGAGAGGGGCGTTAAAAGGGGGGAACCTGAATTTCAAATGCCTCTTAAATGATACGTAGCCAATCGTTGCAAATCCATTCCTCAAAGTCTTTATAATGTACAGGTTACTGTCTGCAACAAGGTTTATAATGTAGAGGTTACTGTCTGCTACAAGGTTTATAATGTACAGGTTACTGTCTGCAACAAGGTTTGAACTCACACTGTGATGGTTTTTAATTAACAAAGCGATTAGCTCGCCCTCTGCTCTGTTTAACTGATGTTTGTATGCTGTACGATGTGCTGATTTGTTATTTGGCTTAAAGGAACACTCCGCCCATTTTCAACCAGCTTTGTATCATTAGAACATCAGTAGTATATCAGAAAACTGTAAACGGTTTTGAAGTCTGTCATTTAATTTGACAGTTATTGAGTGTTAAAGTGTGGACCAGTGACATCACTGGTCCACACTAACTCAAATTAATAACTCATTAACTCAAATCAACTCTCAATAACTGTCAAACTAGATGAATGATGAATAGTTTGACAGTTATTGAGAGTTGATTTGAGTTAATGAGTTATTAATTTGAGTTAGTGTGGACCAGTGATGTCACTGGTCCACACTTTAACACTCAATAACTGTCAAATTAAATGACAGAGTTCAAAACCGTTTACAGTTTTCTGATATACTACTGATGTTCTAATGATACAAAGCTGGTTGAAAATGGGCGGAGTGTTCCTTTAAGCAGTGATGAAAATGTGAATTCAGTCCAGCTAAATAGTTTGGGCCAAAGTGTCCGGGGGTTATCTGGCTCATCTCCTTGTATAAAACAAGGTTATGAGATGAGATCCTTATCGTCAATGTTTCTTGTTGTCTTCAGATGAGTGAATATCATGTCTTCTCATTTGAAATGGTCAACGGTTCAAAAGGACTTGTCGTTTTTGAATCTAAATGGTAAACAACCAACAGCCACTTTTTGTGGCGTCGCCTGCTGCTCATGTCAACAGCGAAATAGCAACATGCTTTTTCACATGCAGATCCACCCTCTCTCTCTCTCTCTCTCTCTCTCTCTCTCTCTCTCTTCCTGCCATTGTGTGCCCCTCAGAATTCACCCTGGACTCTCTCTCTCCCTCTCTCACACGCACGCACACGCACGCACACGCACGCACACACACACACACACACACACACACACACACACACACACACACACACACACACACACACACACACACACACACACACACACACACACACACACACACATTATTCCTTCCTTGGGGCTGTGTCTGACTCCGGCATGAAATCAATTTGGGAGCCCGCGCCCTCCCACCGCCCTTCTTCGGCGCCCATTTTCTCTCACCATGAAGCGAGACCATTGCTGTGCCAGTCTGAGAAGAATACCCCCCACCGCAGCGCCCCCACCCCCCACTTAATGCCCCCATGCCCTTCCCACAATCCTTCAGTGCGATGCCCCCGCAGCACCCACCGTCTCCCTCCTGTCTCCCTCCCTTCCTCTAAATCACCCATTCCAATTCGCTCTTGAGCCGTCGCCATCGCTCTGTTTTAAACCCAAATTCTTGGCATGTTTGTGATGCGATGCGATGCGATGCGATTTGATGCGATGCGATTTGATGTGATGTGATGTGATGTGATCGCATCCTAATATAGATGAAATGAGCCCAAGCATTGAGCCAGTGTCCCCAGCATCCAGCTCATGGCTCACACAGACGGTTGGGGACCACACACAGTGACTCAGTGACACTCACGCACACACACGTACACACACACACACACACACACACACACACACACACACACACACACACACACAAACACGCACATGCACTCTCTCACACACACTTTCATATTCAGCCTATAAGCATTCTTACTCAAAGACTGCTGTGTGTAAAGCTGTGAAAGTCACTCTACTCATCAGCCACCTGGGTGATGCACGGCAGCCATACCTGTATGCACCTGCCAGGACGCTCACCTGCCAGGACGCTCACCTGCCAGGACGCTCACCTGCCAGGACGCTCACCTGCCAGGACGCTCACCTGCCAGGACGCTCACCTGCAGGACGCTCACCTGCAGGACGGTCACCTGCAGGACGCTCACCTGCCAGGACGCTCACCCGCCAGGACGCTCACCACACATCAGCTATCACAGTGAAGAGTTGAGGACTGAAAGTGCCAATTAGATATCGAGGGGTGATTAGGGGACCATGTGTGGGAATTTAGCCAGGGGTTACACCCCCCAAGGCACCGGGGTTACACCCCCCAAGGCAGCACAGGGCACCGGGGTTACACCCCCCAAGGCAGCGGGGTTACACCCCACAGGGCACCGGGGTTACACCCCACAGGGCAGCGGGGTTACACCCCACAGGGCAGCAGGGTTACACCCCACAGGGCACCGGGGTTACACCCCACAGGGCACCGGGGTTACACCCCACAGGGCACCGGGGTTACACCCCACAGGGCACCGGGGTTACTCACAGGACAGAGTCCCTGCCTCTGCCCTGAGGCATTGCGGAGGTTATTCATGAGACCAGAGGGGAGAGCACCCCCTACAGGTCCTCCAACACCACTTCCAGCACCAGATGGTCTCCCAGCTGAGGACTGACCACAGCGAGACCTGCTTAGCTTCCCCAGCAAGCCAGCACTGTAACATATACCATCTAAAAATATGGACAGAGTCAGCGTGCCATCAACCATTGGTTTTTATCCTCCCGTTTTGAAGCCTAGTGTGGCCGTCGCCATCTTGGGGTTCTTGCTAGTGATGGGAATTACGGCTCTTTGAAGGGAGCCGTATCTTATGGCTCCGTTCCTTTCTGAGAGCCGTTCAAAATAGCGGCTCCTCGTTCCTTTTTTTTTTTTTTTTATGGGGGCGCACTACTCGTTCAGAAACAGTAGTGCGCGCCCCCCTCCCCCTTTTTTCCTCCGGGGGCGGAAAGTTCAAGTCAAAGTTGACGTCACCATTTTTGCATATCAGATGAGGATGCACTTGTCATGCTCACCGCGGTGTAGTCTGTTATTTTAAGTGCTGACACCGCCCGCTTGAGCCAGTAAACGGGGTGCGCTTTTTACCATGACAAGCAAGCCTCCTGCTCCCCAGCGAGCCCGCTTGTGTTTACTTAGCAGGGGGAGGGGGGTGTGTGTGTTATGTGCGTGCGTGCGCTGTGTGCGCGCTCCAGCGCTATAGTCCGGTGAGTGTGACTGACAGAAACCTGAGAGGAGAGGAAAAAAGAACGAAGGGGGGAAAAGAACGGTTCTCAACGACGACGACTCGGTTCCCGTCGTTCCTACCAAAGAGCCGTTCAATAGATTCGGGTCGTTCGCGAATGTCACAACACTAGTTCTTGCTCAGCTCACATGAGATGAGATGGCACGAGACCAGGGGTTTCCCAGAGCCGCAGCTCTGCCTGCTATTGGTCCGTGATCGGCAAGCTGCATGATCACTGGACAGGCGACCTGTCAATCACGGCCAACACATAGTCTACTACTCTAAACAGCTGAGTTACAGTTGTAATGTGAGGTGAAATTAGCTATAGACCAACAAACTGTTTTGAGCCAGGTTCTAAACATGTTTAATACTGTTAACGATGGTGGTAAAGATGGGCATTAACATCAGGGTCTATGGGGATTGACTCGCTTTTGGAGCCACCCTGGTGGTCATCCGAGGAACTACAGCTTTCAGTATCACTTCCGCAACTTCCTCTGTCCAAGCCCCAGCTTTCTGCCTGGATGTAATGGCTCATTTCCACCGCAGGTAGTAGCGCGATCCCGCTCCGCTCGACTCGATAAATTGTCTCATCCCACCGGTTTAAACTGTCCCAGCCCGGGTTGTATTGGGGTCGAGTCGTGCTACTTTTCGTACCTGCTTCGTCGAGGTTCTATTCTGTGAACCCGGGTTCATACGGTGACGTGAAAATTGCCTGATTGGCCAGGCAGAATCGTGTTTACTCTATCTACTGACTGTCAATGCGCTGCATACCAGTTTAGTGGGCTTACATTCTCTTCTGTTATGTTATTTCCATCAGTCTTTGTGTTGCTGCCTTCGCCTCTGGTGAAATAAAGTCGTGGCGGTGGTTTCAATTGTTTTCAGAGTGAAAAAAGTCCGCTGCTCAGCAAGCTCCTGTAGTTAGTTGAGCTGCAGCGCTCCGCTAGGCCGCAGCGGGTGTTTGGTGAAGCCGCGGTCTTGCCTGAGAGGCCGCGGGGTACAGGGCAGGCTTCACTCTGTTGCGCCTCTTCCGTCCACGCGCAGCGCAGCGCATGCCTGAGTTTGACTAACTACAAAGTGATATCCATTCTCCTGGCCGATTGTCACATTCGCCCATGTACACTGTAGGTCATTTAGAGGCACCAGTATTTCATAAACAGTTTAAAAGTTCTGTGGATGGATTTAATTGTAACGTTATGTTATAGCCTACTTCGGCTATAAGCGAAGGACAGATATGCGGGGGCGGGGGTGGGTGGGGGCAGATGATCCGCGGTGGAAGCAAAACGTCCATCGAGCCGAAACGATTAGAGCCGAGTGGGGACGAGCTGTGCAGGGCTGTTAAATGTGGTGGAATTGAGCCATAACATAGGAGCCGGTGCTGGCAGAATGACTAGTCTGATAGTCTGATCATGACATTCTGATAGCAAATAGCCTATCTTGCAACTATATCAGCATCATGAATTACTGAATGACACTAACGAAGGCCGGTGGGCAGAAAAGGTTCTGTCCATCATGAGATCAAATATGTGCTTAACAAAGTCACTGTCTATCTGTCTATTAGATGCAACCCCATATTTTCAACTATATGATCTAATAACCACACTGAACAGTCTGAGCACAGTGGATATATACCGCAACCGCATTGAAAGCTCCAGCCTAACAGCTGTTTGGCAGTGTGACAACAGCATGAAAAGGTTTTGGAATCCCAAAATTGGCGCAAAGTGACAAAAAAGTGAGCAAGTTGAAAGAGGGCTGGGCGTAGAGAGGTGCAGCGGCGTAGAGAGGTGCAGCGGCGCGCCTTTTATCACGATGATTCCCCGGGCCCACGCACGCCGCTCCTCCCTAATCCGCACTGACAGGGTTTTCATCGTGCGGGGAGGCGGGGCACCACGGACCACTGGGGGGGGGGGCAGACCAGGGGGGACTTTCCTCCGCTTCTCTCCCCCCTAGTGGCGGTGCACAGCATCTGCGCCACAGCCCGGCGGGCCACCAAGGCCCCCTTTGTGCCGGTTATCACCAAGTGGCGAGTGACGGCGCCACGGCCTCCCGCTCCCGAGAGAGGGAAAAGGGAGGCGGCTGGAATGTTCCCAGAAGAGAAGGAGGAGGGAGAGAAGAAGAGAGAGAGAGAGAGAGAGAAATGTGTGTGCTTGTCTCACAGGTGTGTGTGCTTGTCTCACAGGTGCGCCACAGGAGGAATGTGCTTTGTTGTGATGACTCAATAGAGCTTGAATCATCAATGAAATAGCAAGAAGGAGGGGAGGGGGGGGGGGGGTGGTCAGGATTATCTTTCTAGTCCATCTCATAACCTCCCTGTTTTATTTGACAGGCTCCAATTTAGCACGCTGATGTCATCCCGCCTCTAACTAGGCATGTAACGTGTTTCCTGCAATGATTTCATGTCTTGACTCAATTACGCTCGCTCAGCAAGAGAGACTCGGTCCCGACGGAGCAGTGAGTGATGGACAAGCGTCGAGGCGAATCAAAATTGACCCGGACGTGGTGACACGTCCGAGTCGCGGCGCAGGTGGAACTGCCCGCATGGTGCAGGGGGTCAAAGGTCGGTCATGCCCCCCCCCCCCCTTCCTCCACTCTTGTCTTTCCTCTCCTCTCCCAGTCTTCTCCCACGCTCTCTCCATCACTCACGCACCTGACTCCTCTCTAGCAGCACCCAGGTCGCCTTTCCCCCTATCTCACACACACACACACGCACGCACACACGCACGCACACACACACACACACACAGAAGCATGCAGACACGCGTGCATGCATACACATACACACACACACACACACACACACACACACACACACACACACACACACACACACACACAAACATTCCTAGTCATCCCAGCTGCCTGTGCACCTGGGCTGGCAGCTGTCATCACCGTGGTAACTGGCATACAGCTGGCTGTGTTACTATCACCGGGCTCATCTGCCTCTGAGAGAAAGAGAGAGAAAGAGAGAGTGTGTGTGTGTGTGTGTGTGTGTGTGTGTGTGTGTGTGTGTGTGCGTGCGTGCATGCGTGCGTGCGTGCATGCGTGTGTGTGCGTGTGCGTGCGTGCATGCGTGTGTGTGCGTGTGCGTGTGTGTGTGTGTGTGTGAGAGAGAGAAGAGAGGGAGGCAGAAAGAGTAAAGAAAAAGATGCTAAAAGGAAATATAGATAGGCTGAAGGTGGGTGAGAGTGAGGACAAATAGACGGAACCTGGGAGAAGCTGAGAACAATAAAGAGAGCGAGAGCGTGAGAGATGACCTCAAAGAAGATGCCACTGGAGAAACAGGATCAATTAACCCAGCTAGCAAACATGTTGAGAGTGATGCTGTACGAGAGCCTGCACTAACACTAACACTGAAGACCAATGGAAAAACAGTGAGGCACATCGTACCACTAAAAGATATAGTGCCGCCCGCTACGCAGCAGTCCGGGAAGAGGGGACAGACAGAGTGAGCAGCTGCCTGCCAAAACCCACATACAAGCATTTCCAACAAGAAAACAACACATCAACGTGTCAGAATCAGGACCAGCTTTGTTGGCCAGTACACATACAAGGAATTTGATTGGTTTGCGTTGCTCTCAAAGTACTCACACACAGATAAAGAGATGCACAGGTTAAAACAAACGTAAATACAAACATTTACAAAATGTTGCATTTATATACAATCAGTGCGGTGTAAAGTGTCTACTTTAAATATGTATATGAAAGAATGTACATAGTATATACATATACATATGTATAAATAAGCCACGCAGGATCATAAACGGCTTATACATAAAAGGCTTATACAGATATATTTTCAGATATTGTAGCGTTATTTTAAATTATAAAACGGCTCTCATAAAATCAAGCAATCTGATTGGTTCACAGCCATTGTATAAATCCAATAACCCACTCCAATAACCCATGGCCATGGGTTATTGGTTGCCATGGCAACTCTTTTACTAAAAGCCTTTGGTTACCTCAAAAAAAACAAATGGCGGAAACAGCTGTCAGATCCTTGTGAATCGATCTTCGCTTATAACTTTACTAATACTTCGCAGAAAATTATGTTTTGTACAAGAATAAATGCGGGCTAATGTCTTCTTTGCAAAAAAAAGGCTGTTAACCCCGCATTTAACCCCGTAACGTTAGTTGGTGTCGGGCTTTGCAGAAAGCACTCAGCTTCTCAGCAAGCGCTGAGAATGCAACGCTGCGCTCGAGCTGCCTGTCGGCTTTCCAGAAAGCGCTCAGCTTCTCAGCAAGCGCCAGGATTGGCCAATGTCAACTTCAGTCTCCAGAACGATCCAATCAAATCACCCGCACGTTCTTGCGGTCCCGCCTTACAGTAGTGTTTCAACTGACTCTATCAGAATACCATGCCAGTCGGACTTATAGTATTATTATTATTATATTATTATACTTGGAAACCGTTTTATAAAAGCAATATAGCACTCGAGCTGCGTGGTGTTGTGGCATATATCCCGCTGATAAGCTGTTATCCCACGAGGCCGCAGGCCGAGTGGGATAACAGCTTATCAGCGGGATATATTCGCCACAACACCACGCAGCTCGCATGCTATATTGCTTAATTATACACATTTTACAAAATGTCTATGGGAAAATAAATGGCGGGTGTAACTCTCTGGTACAGTGCTGAAGCAGGAAGTGACGTTCCACGTTGGCTCTCTATAGTGACAAAAACTTCAATCCACTTTCACCCCTGAAATGAAAGCTGAGACGCCATCTGCAGTCGTCCGTAGCTGCTACCTGCAGTCGTCCGTAGCTGCTACCTGCATGCGTTTAGTGAAATCTGAACCGAAATATCTTCCTGATATCAGTCCAACAGGCAACTCCAACTCCAACCCCCCACCCCACCCCCCCGTGCCATAATATCTGTGAAAATGTTGTGCCCGCTTGAGTTGAACTTGAACTTAGCCACCTCCTGCATGTCAAACGCTTGGTGGGCTTTTATTACAGTAGACCTACAGAAATACCACGTCACCCCCCACAGATACAAACTCCAACCTGTATTATTCCAGCCTATTCCGCAGTGTTAAGTAAACCTCACCCGCTCCTTTTAAAAGGTCAGGATCAGGCGTGTAGCTGTAGCAGAACAGGCTCCACCATGACTTTTAGAGACCCCCTGTATGGGCGGCTTTAATTACAGCTGAGGAAGTGGCAGAGCTTAACGTGAACCACTCGCCCCGCTCGTTACATCCCACTCGCCCCGCTCGTTACACCCAGGACTCTGAATGAAAGCAGAAATGCTGTTTAATATCTTTTAATGTGCCTGTGTGTGTGTGTGTGTGTGTGTGTGTGTGTGTGTGTGTGTGTGTGTGTGTGTGTGTGTGTGTGTGTGAGTGTGAGTGAGTGAGAGAGAGTCGCACGCTAGCAGTGTGTGGCAAGGCATATGTGCAGGCTCGTCTGCACTGCCTGTTAAGCAGAGGGGACATCAAAAGGTGGATTTTATACCCCCCCCCCCCTCCCCCCCCCCCCCCAAACACACACAGACAACACACACACACACACACACACACACACACACACACACACACACACACACACACACACACACACTACCCCTCACTATAAATCCCACCCCAAAAGGAGCCATTTATGGGACAATAAGGGGCAATTTATGGGCCCCCGAGAAAATGAAGGCAATCCGGAGGTGTGGGATGAAAGATGACAAGAGCTTTCTCAGGGCAAGCAGACGTTAGCCTAGCACCTCTGCTGTGTTTCCTCAGAACTTTCTCCTCTGAGTTCGCCTAGCATCTCTGCTGTGTTTCCTCACAACTTTCTCCTCTGAGTTAGCCTAGCACCTCTGCTGTGTTTCCTCAGAAACTTCTCCTCTGAGTTAGCCTAGCATCTCTGCTGTGTTTCCTCAGAAACTTCTCCTCTGAGTTAGCCTAGCATCTCTGCTGTGTTTCCTCAGAACTTTCTCCTCTAAGTTAGCCTAGCATCTCTGCTGTGTTTCCTCACAACTTTCTCCTCTGAGTTAGCCTAGCACCTCTGCTGTGTTTCCTCAGAACTTTCTCCTCTGAGTTAGCCTAGCATCTCTGCTGTTTCCTCAGAACTTTCTCCTCTGAGTTAGCCTAGCATCTCTGCTGTTTCCTCAGAACTTTCTCCTCTGAGTTAGCCTAGCATCTCTGCTGTTTCCTCAGAACTTTCTCCTCTGAGTTAGCCTAGCATCTCTGCTGTGTTTCCTCACAACTTTCTCCTCTGAGTTAGCCTAGCATCTCTGCTGTGTTTCCTCAGAACTTTCTCCTCTGAGTTAGCCTAGCATCTCTGCTGTTTCCTCAGAACTTTCTCCTCTGAGTTAGCCTAGCATCTCTGCTGTTTCCTCAGAACTTTCTCCTCTGAGTTAGCCTAGCATCTCTGCTGTTTCCTCAGAACTTTCTCCTCTGAGTTCGCCTAGCATCTCTGCTGTGTTTCCTCACAACTTTCTCCTCTGAGTTCGCCTAGCATCTCTGCTGTGTTTCCTCACAACTTTCTCCTCTGAGTTAGCCTAGCACCTCTGCTGTGTTTCCTCAGAAACTTCTCCTCTGAGTTAGCCTAGCACCTCTGCTGTGTTTCCTCAGAAACTTCTCCTCTGAGTTAGCCTAGCACCTCTGCTGTGTTTCCTCAGAACATTCTCCTCTGAGTTAGCCTAGCACCTCTGCTGTTTCCTCAGAACTTTCTCATCTGAGTTAGCCTAGCATCTCTGCTGTGTTTCCTCAGAAACTTCTCCTCTGAGTTAGCCTAGCATCTCTGCTGTGTTTCCTCAGAACTTTCTCCTCCGAGTTAGCCTAGCACATCTGTGTTTCCTCAGAACTTTCTCCTCTGAGTTAGCCTAGCATCTCTGCTGTGTTTCCTCAGAACTTTCTCCTCTGAGTTAGCCTAGCACCTCTGCTGTGTTTCCTCAGAACTGTCTCCTCTGAGTTAGCCTAGCATATATCTGCTGTGTTTCCTCAGAACATTCTCCTCTCTGAGTTGTGCGCTAACAGAGAGAGACGGAGAGAGACTGTGACGAGACTGGAGGAGGATGGGGGATGAAAAATTCAGTTCTTCAACAGTCTGGGTATTGTAGAGGTAAAATCACTCGCCTACCACCACGGAGAACTGGGTTCAATTCTTGGCAGCGGTACCGGCTTGGTCAGACGTTCCTACAGGCACAATTGGCCGTGTCTGCGGGTGGGAAGTCAGATTAAACAATTGGCTGTATCTCCGATTGGGAAGTCGGATTAAAGGATGGCTTTACCGAGTATCAACCCACTTTGTATCATTAATAATCTTGGTAATATAAGCACATGGGCAGTGTTTACTTTCTCTCTCTGTTTTCCTCACGGGAGACCTCCCATTTCCTCCTCTGGCAAAGCGCTGCGTTCTGACGCGTTGTATGTCACAACGCGTCACAACAGAACTGCGGAAGTTCTGCTGGAGAGGCAGAATCTGCTCAGAGGGCGGCTGTTATTGTTTATTTTTTAAGTATGCGCACATCCACGAGAATCACATGGAGAGCCTTAACTAGCCTTAATGACTTGCAGCTGGCGGGGGCGGAGTTTTGGCAGGCAGAGAAAGGGAGTGTTTTTCTCTGTGAGGTAAACAGAGAGAGAAGGTAAAACACTGCCTATGCGCTTGTATTACCGAGATTATATATGATACAAAGTGGGTTGATCAGCCCCGGCTACAGCCCACTACAGTAGAGGGGGCGTTGGAATTCCAGGAGGGGGCGACAACGTAACGCACTATTCCTAGCTTGAAAAACATGAGCAGACCAGTTGCCTTATCTAGGCATCAATTCAGCCGTTTCACTGGTGATTACAGACACGTTAATAGAGACATGTAATTGTGCCTTCTATGCCAATATAACGCTCTTCCAAAGAGCCTCTCCTCTTTGAGATCATTACAGACAAGTAGACAAACACTGCCACCAAGTGCCAGCTTTACAATAATAGGCCGTATAGCCATCATACAGACAAGTTATTAGACAAACTATAAACACACTAACACAGCCACCAAGTATGTGCCTGCTTTACAAAACGCTTGTTACTGTAGTTACACATAGTAACTCCAGCTTCAGTAGGCCTATAGGCCGTATAGCCATAGCCAACAGACAAATTATTAGGTACAGCCACCAAGTATGTGCCTGCTTTAACACTCCTTTTCAACAATTAGATGGTATAGACAAGCTACAGACACAGCCACAAAGTGCCTGCTTACCATTATTTAAATTAAATCGATTCATAACAACAATAAAAGCGTGTGTACCAGCCAGTATACCACAAACATCAAACAACAATGCAAATAGAAGAACCAGCCTCTTACCTTTAGTAGTCTAGTTAGAGCTGCAGTCTTCTCTTTGAGGAGGAGTGAAACCTCCTCAGCAACAACTTGTACCAATTACTCGAAAATGATCGTTTACAGTCATTTTGATAGTGTTTCTGTGGGAACTGCTTCAGGCGAACGTGGGCTGGCTCCTCATTGCCTAGGTCCTGTGGCATTGCTGGGTGCTCCTTGTGGCTGGCCACCGTGGCCGGGGGGCCAGGTGCGGGGTGCGTCCTGGCGGCCAGGTGCGGGGTGCGTCCTGGCGGCCAGGTGCGGGGTGCGTCCTGGCGGCCAGGTGCGGGGTGCGTCCTGGCGGCCAGGTGCGGGGTGCGTCCTGGCGGCCAGATGCAGGGTGCGTCCTGGCGGCCAGGTGCGGGTTGCGTCCTGGCCAGGTGCGGCTTGCGTCCTGGCGGCCAGGTGCGGGTTGCGTCCTGGCGGCCAGGTGCGGGTTGCGTCCTGGCCAGGTGCGGGGTGCGTCCTGGCGGCCAGGTGCGGGGTGCGTCCTGGTCAGGTGCGGGGTGCCTCCTGGCCAGGTGCGGGGTGCGTCCTGGCCAGGTGCGGGGTGCCTCCGGGCCAGGTGCGGGGTGCGTCCTGGCCAGGTGCGGGATGCGTCCTGGTCAGGTGCGGGGTGCCTCCTGGCCAGGTGCGGGGTGCGTCCTGGCCAGGTGCGGCGGGGTGCGTCCTGGCGGCCAGGTGCGGGGTGCGTCCTGGCCAGGTGCGGGGTGCGTCCTGGTCAGGTGCGGGGTGCGTCCTGGTCAGGTGCAGGGTCCTTCCTGGCGGGGTTTGAGTGTGATGGCAGCGCGGCTGCTTCTGCTGCGTAGACAATGGCGCCGGGGCGGGCGCCGATGTGAAGCTGCTGCCTCCAAGCTGCTCGTGTTACGGCCCTGTAAAGGGGAAATAGTGAAATGATAAACAGGACACAGTGTTGTTGGTCTCGAGTCTCTGGGGTAATGTCTCATTAGGCAGGTAAGTATCAGGTACACACATAACATACATAACATGTTCACACAAATCAAAATAAACCTTGTCTGAATCCCACTGAAAACAATATGCAACAAAACAGGTTGCACTGTCCCTTTAACAGCTAAACAAAAATATATTATTTTACCAAATTACATCTTTTATGAAAAATAACATATATGTCTCCTTAAGCATCATCATTTATAAAATCCCAAATAGCTTATGTACTGTCTCTTTAAGAAATAATTTGGAAATTACATAATGTACAATTCTGTATTCAATAACTTGTATTACCGTTTTCCATGAAACAAACAATAAAATACGTACTGCACCTTTAACCAAAATAATATAATGGGCATGCATTCTCCAATACTGTTGTTCCTTTAAAATAACTCAAATACACTTGACCCTTTAGCTTTGCCATACATCAACAGTAGCTATACACATACATTAAACAACAACAACAACACTGTATCTCTTGACCTGAAACATATATTTAACCATACAAACACATACATGCTATCAAAGTGAGCTAAGCTAGCGAGCACGCTGCTGTCGCAAAGCCTTTGATGTTTAAACAGTTGCTAAAATCACTTTAGAGACGGACATTTTAGCATCAACATGTTCCTTGTGATACAGAAAGCATGAAACACTGTGCATACACCATTCACAGTTGTTACAGACATTATTCTCACCTGTAAAGGCGAAATAGTGAAATGATAAACAGGACACCGAGCCAAGTCAAGCTCCCCCTACAGGCCGAACTAAGACCAAAGCAATCGAACCAAATCTTTAGATGTGAAATATCAACTGATAACCGAACTTGGGTGAATAAAGAAACATTGTCAAATGCCATTGAACATGCATTGTCTTAAACATGAAATAAACCAACCCAAATGCATTAGTGACACATAGGCTACAGTGAGCTACTGTTCTCTTTTAGCTGGAAGGCCAGAGAGCAATGAAAACACATCTGAATACCAAAGCAATGGATTACCGATAAACTGATGATTGCACTTCAACACATACTGTATTTATCTTTCTTATATTCAGTGCACATTAACATATTCATATTCATAGTCAACTACAAGTGTATCTGCTCTGCCGTGGGAGGCGATTTCCCCGAGGCCAGAGCCAACACATAATGTCCCGCCCTACTCTGCCTCTGATTGGCTTACCGTGATATTTTACCCTAACCTAACCAATCGCCGTAATCCTCATGCTACATGGCTCTGTCTCATGTGTACACACAACCAATCATCACTCCCCATGTCTAAACCCAACCCAATCACAGGTGGGGAAAGAAAATCTACCTTCGCCATCCTGGGAAAACAAACAGAGTAAACGGACCATGTCTTGACTGAGGGGGTGGGGTAGTCTGGGTGAGGGGGCGACGCTCCCCCACGCCCACTCGTGACGCCGGTTGATTACCGGTAAAGCCATCCTTTAAGGGTATGTGTCCTGGTCTCTGCACTGGTGCCTCCTCTGGTCGGTCGGGGCACCTGTTTGGGGGAGGGGAACTGGGGGGAATCGATCCCATGTGCTACATCCTGACAGTGAAGCCCATCACATCAGGTGAAAAAAAAGTGTATCTTCCGATCGGAAGAGGCAGGTGGAACAATGACCAGGAGAGCAGGGGGAAATGGTCAAGTACAACTGGGTAGAAAATGGGAGAAAATTCTGGAAAAAAAAGAAGTTCTATCTTTGAACTTATCAGGAAAATAGATTGAGTGAACAACAAAAAAGTTGTCACAAAGCAAACGTCACAAAATCTTAAAGCATTTTCTGTTGCATGTGACTTTTTCATAGACATCTGAGGCAGTGTGTACGTGCCTGTGCCAGTTGCACACACTAACACTTTAAAAGCACTTTTGGAATGTGCTTTACTGTAGATATCACAGTGAATCTAGGGGGCAGGTGTGGCTCAGATCCCCGGCTGCATGGGTGACCACCTCCTTCCCACAGGGGTCACCAAACAGACCACCTCCTTCCCACAGGGGTCACCAAACACTTTGAGGTGAATATATCTTCTTGGATTTTGGAGACTTACACACACTCACAGACACATGCGCGCGCACGCACACACACACACACACACACACACACACACACATGTGCGTGCACGCACGCACGCACACACACAAACACATGCACGTGTGTGCGCACACACACACACACACACACACACACGCACACGCACACGTGCACTACATCTCTTTGAGCTTGCCCAACGATGACTCAGCTATACCTAGCTTATGTCTGGAAACAACTTCTAAACGAATCACTGTTTACTCCTCTCTTCTCTCTCTCCCTCCTGCCTTTCTTCATTTAGCTTAATAGTCTGTAATAGTTAGCAAGTATCATTAAGGCCGACCTCTGTGGCTTGTAGCAGCGTTGTAGGCAGGCCAAGTGTTTGTTGTCGGGCCTTTTTATTGGCTTGCAGCAGGAGGGGGGTTGTTGTTGTTCAGTGTAATCTTGGCACACCAATAACAGGTTTCAATAAAAGCAGCTGCTTTCTTATGGTAGTAAAGCCGGCTGCTCTCTTCCCTTCCCCCTTCCGCTAGCGTGTTGGAGTTAGCATGTTGGAGTTAGCGTGTTGGAGTTAGCGTGTTGGAGTTAGCATGTTGGAGTTAGCGTGTTGGAGTTAGCGTGTTGCAGTTAGCGTGTTGGAGTTAGCGCGTTGTAGTTAGCATGTTGGAGTTAGCGTGTTGGAGTTAGCATGTTGGAGTTAGCGGGTGGAATAAACGGAGACCCAGAGGAGAGCAAAACTGGGAAGCATCTACATTGCCCTAACACTTCTACAACTATTTCTCAATATTTCTCTGACTCACTCTCTCTCCCTCTCCCTCTCTCTCTCTCTCTCTCTCTCCCTCTCCCTCTCCCTCTCTCTCTCTCTCTCTCTCTCAATTCAATTCAATTTGCTTTATTGGCATGTATGTAATAACAAAATTGCCAAAGCCTTTCAGGACAATCAACAAAATATATAACTAATCTAACAACAAAGTAAACAGTTGATTCATTAGTAAATAGGACAGGTCTCTCTCTCTCTCTCTCTCTCTCTCTCTCTCTCTGTGTGTCTCTATCTGTCTCCCACATACACCTCTACCCAGCAGGTTGCAGAGGTTTTATCTGGAATGCCGTGCCTCTGGATGTCAACTCCTCTCTGTGGAGACTTGGTCCATGTTGTGTAGTTTAGCTTGACCACACTGCCCCCTTTAGGGCATGAAGTGCTGTTGCAAAAGGAGAGGTAGGCAACAATCTCTTGTAATTAGCCTCATCACAAACCCTAATGTTTGGTTACACCAGTCTAGATGGCTGCTGTGATAAAGGCCTATGGAGCTGAATAAGTAGTAAAAGTAAATGGGAAAGATTGTATTCTAAAATGTAGGGAAATTATCTCTGATTAATATCACTTATAATTTCTTATCTGAACGGTGTAAAGTAATCTCGTTGATTATGATAAGATAAGTTTATGAAATGGTATACGGTATACAATAAGTTTTTGATTTACTCATAATGTGTATATAGTCCTGCTTTATCATTCCCAGCTTGGACTATAGCATAATCAGATACTCTGAACGATATCACTATCATATTCATATTTTAGGATATTGTAGATTAGGTGGTCCAATCTAAGTTGATATGCCATATGTGCTATGTCAGTTTGAATTTAAGAGAAACTCTCCTGTATGGCTGCCCCCCCCCCCCCCCCCCCCCCATAACATCTTCTTCTCCCATTTTTCTTGGCACTGACTGTTGGATTCCCACCACATTCTTCTGTCA
The DNA here is from genome assembly GCF_964638095.1 of Poromitra crassiceps. NCBI lineage: Eukaryota > Metazoa > Chordata > Actinopteri > Beryciformes > Melamphaidae > Poromitra > Poromitra crassiceps. Next base: position 31,041,138 of record NC_139626.1, on the reverse strand, counting down.
AAAGGTATGGCAGAGGGAGTCCTCATGGCTGCAGAGGGGCTAGAGAGAGTTTCTGTCTCTCATGTCAAATTAAAAAGTGCTCAGATAAACATTATTGGACGTCCACTGGGCCGTGAACATTCCAACATGTCTGGCTGACCCTGACAGCCTCATGTTTCCTCTCTGGGTTTCTCTCCTCCCCCCCCCCATCCTCCTCCATCAATCATCCCTTCTTTTCTACCTGTCTGTGCGTGACGTGCAGGAGCAACAGGCAGACACATGCATGGATAGAGTCCAGCGTGACGTGCAGGAGCAACAGGCAGACACATACATGGATAGAGTCCAGCGTGACGTGCAGGAGCAACAGGCAGACACATGCATGGATCTTTTCTACCTGTCTGTGCGTGACGTGCAGGAGCAACAGGCAGACACATGCATGGATCTTTTCTACCTGTCTGTGCGTGACGTGCAGGAGCAACAGGCAGACACATGCATGGATCTTTTCTACCTGTCTGTGCGTGACGTGCAGGAGCAACAGGCAGACACATGCATGGATCTTTTCGACCTGTCTGTGCATGACGTGCAGGAGCAACAGGCAGACACATGCATGGATCTTTTCTACCTGTCTGTGCGTGACGTGCAGGAGCAACAGGCAGACACATGCATGGATCTTTTCTACCTGTCTGTGCGTGACGTGCAGGAGCAACAGGCAGACACATGCATGGATCTTTTCGACCTGTCTGTGCGTGGCGTGCAGGAGCAACAGGCAGACACATGCATGGATCTTTTCGACCTGTCTGTGCGTGACGTGAAGGAGCAACAGGCAGACACATGCATGGATAGAGTCCAGCGTGACGTGCAGGAGCAACAGGCAGACACATGCATGGATAGAGTCCAGCGTGACGTGCAGGAGAAACAGGCAGACACATGCATGGATAGAGTCCAGCGTGACGTGCAGGAGCAACAGGCAGACACATGCATGGATAGAGTCCAGGCGGGTGGTCAAGCACCTGTATGATTGCCCCATTCAACAGAAAAAGTTCTCAATGACTTCTTTCTTGTGTGATTTTGAGACTGAACATCAATAGGCATATATATATATATACATAATGGTATATATATATAGCAACTCGCATGTCTGAATACTGGATGCTAGTTTGGGGTTGATAGAGAAAATTTACATCACATTAGCCTTTATTTGGACAATCACTAGTTATTAATATATTCATATACATTTCCATTTAGTTACATATAGTTATGACACAGACATACTTCATATTTAGATGACCTGTGTACATACACAGATAGACATCATATTTGGATAACCTGTGTACATACACAGACAGACGTATTTAGATAACTTGTACCTTACATTTGCAGCTCCTCTCTATCGCACACTGTGCCCTGTCACCGTGCCACGGTGCCCTCTACAGGGCCAGAATAACAGATAGGTTGAGTCTACAGAGTAGCCTTCAAGTGTGCATCAAGACATGTCATCTGATGTGTGTCCTATAAGTATCTTTGACTTTCTGTTCAATGTATGTAAACCTGTGTATCCATCCGTGAATATACAAGAGTGCATCTCTTGGCCAAGATCTATGTCAAATACATCATATCAGACGACTTCTTCTGACTCCTGGCTCCATCATTTCATTTCAACTGGTTTCCTTCAAGTGGTTCACTGTTTACCTTTTGGCTGTGAAATTTCATTCTCTATCAGGGGTTATTATGATTCTAGCAAAGCCACAGAAAGAATTTGAACACCAAACAAAACCAACACATTAGTGTAAAAAAAGAGGACCTCAAAGCCAATAAAAATGACTTCAGTATACATTTATACATTTCACCTTTTGCAAGAATCAACAGTTGCAAGTTACTAATCATTATTCAAAATCTTCTTGCAGGTCTCGAGACTCATGAAGGAAAGATTAAAACATTAAAACATGCATGTGGAATGTCTTGTTCGTCCAGAAGTGTAGGAATGAATCTGTCAGTCTGACACGGTATGAACCACCAAGAGACCCAACACAGTCAATGCGAAGGCCTGACAGCATTAAAGAGGGTTTCTGTGGCCATTTGAGACAGAGCGAGCCAAGTTCCTGCCTACTGATTTTGGGCCTTGAAATTGAACTATAGGCTTGTGAACTTGTGAAAGTGATTTCCATCCATTATCATGGGATAGGTTGAGTTTTGGATCAGATGAGCCACCTTACTGTCTTCATTCAAAGCGCATTACACATTTGCCAGTCAGTATCAGGAAATGAGTTTCTGATACTTGTCACTCTTATATTCACCTTATGTAGAAGAGACAGTCTGGGTTGAGAGACTAACAGAAAGAATAAACACAATCGGAACCGATTGTGTTTATTCACCTTATGTAGCCACGCCCATTTGACCCGGTTGTGTGGTCGTGTCACGACTTCCGGCTAAAAAAAAGAAAAAGAAAAAGGCAGGCTGCTCCAATATCATCTACCTCTGAATTAACTAATAATTTAGCCAATTGTATGTAACATACCAAATAAAAGCAAACAGCAATGTCTAAGAATGCAATGCCATGTACTGTAACTGGCTCGTTAATTCTCGCATTCCAGGGAATTACGTTAACGTCTGCGGGTCTTATACGTAAGTGGCTCGAGCTGCGCACGGAGGAGAGAAGACCATCTGAAGCTTTCTTTGTTGGAGTCCAGGTATGTTTGACAAAAAAGTGCTCGTCATTGTCGACGATAACGTTATCTGACCTGGCTAACAGTGGATACTCCGCTTGCTTGCTGTGTACCGAGCTCAAAGTAGTAGGCTACGTTCTTTGTTTTACCCCGTGCACTGTCCGCTACAAAAACAACTCTCTTCTTCTGACGTTCTTTTGTATTTCATGCCGTGACCGCCGGAAGTGTTAAAACAACCCGGAAGAATTTGGCCCACCCCCGCGTCTGAACATAAGGTGAATACTTCCTGTGGCAGAGCTTATCCCGCAGCCTGCTTCCAGTGAGTCACTAGTGTTACGGATCGCTCCTGCCAGCTATAGCCCCCGTTCACACAGCACGCCGAAGCAACGCTCAACCGAAGCTGTATACACTGTACCCACAAATTTCATTTCGGCGTCCTTGTTAACAGGCGAAGCCGTTCACACCACCCGCACGCGTGTCATGCCGACGCCGTGCCGAAGCCACGCTCACGCCACGCCGAAGCGATCACTCAGGCCTGACGCCGAATTTCCAAGCGTGACGCTGAAGCCATGAAGCCGTGAGGCATGAAGTCAATGGGAGTTGTTGTGGGCGGGTTCAAGGCGCGAGAGTAGGTGCTGAGAGGAAAAGAGAAGGCATCTTGTGTGAACAACAAGGCATACGTTCAGCTTGTGCCTGCTTCAAGCTTCAGTTCTGCTTACGTTCGGCGTCCTGTGTGAATGTAAGCTTAGATATGATAAATATGTCTATTTGCTTTGGCTATTTGTCGATTTGATCTATGGTCTGCTCATATGAAGGGTATAGAGGGCGCCTTTTTGTCCATAAGGGGCTGCCATAGGTGTCCATAAAATGGAAATTCCGCCCCTGCGCTCGAGGGGTCAGTCGGGTCCACAGAAGACGGGGCTGCAGCCCGCAACACAGGTTGTTGATAGCTTATAGTGTATGTCTCGTCTTGCACCTGTCACGTGTTTATGAGACTCTCTGATCACGTGAGGACTCGCTTGGATCCCTCACGCATCCAACCGTCGGAGCTTGCCCAGTGTCGGGACCATGCGCGTAGCCACGGGTGCGCTAGGGTGTGCAAATGCCACCCAGACAGGCCGCTGGCGCACCCAAAAAAATGGGGTAAAAAAAGTGTTTTGTTTTGTCTGCAAAACACATGTCAACGCTGTCATGCGCACTGTGTCTAACTGTCCGCTGCCCTATGTGCCCCGGAGCATCATGCCATGGGAAACTAGTTAAGCTGTCGTCCACGTAAAGTAAACAAATGCACGCACGCACAGCAGCAGCAGCGCCAAATCAAGAAGACATGAAACAAAGCTCGCTTTTAAGCTTTTTCGGCAAAGGCAAGAAACGACGAGGAAGAAGATGACTCGTCGTCACCCTCCCCCTCAACAAGTGCGGATTGTAGTGCACCCGGTCCCGCACCGGTATTGGTGGTGTACAGTGGAGAACAGACAGACGATGATGAAGAAGATGATGCAGCCGAAACAATGACGTTAACAGCGGGGAATGCAGCCAACAACACACCGGAGGTTTGTGCAGAGCCAGAGGACACTAACGCTACAGATCTCTCTGCAGTAGACGAACATGCCAACCAAATTTGCGTTCTTTCCCGACTAGAACACTCATTGGAAAAAGTAGGTGAGACTTTTTTGAGATACTAAACAAAGTGGTTTTACATGTTGCCAAAAAATACAATTTAATTGATTGCTTCTACCTGCTAATAATGAGTGCGAAAAGGAGCAAACAACACACAAATATTCCTCTAAATCTGGTTTGAAAAGACCCAAAAAAATGGTCCGCCCCCTGGCACACCCTGGCTTTCTGTGGCACACCCAATGAGCCAAGTCTGGCTACGCTACTGGTCGGGACGCTCCTGGAGGCCACGTCAGCTAAAGCTAATGGGTGAGTGGCCTGGATTCAACCGATAAACAGCCTATCCAACTTATTTCTAGCGGCCATGATGCCTATGCGTTTTTCTTCCGGTGTGATCCTCCCAGCCTTGTTGCTGACAGCTTGACACCCGTCTGGGCGAACGGAGCAAATCACTAATCAGGTCCAGCTTGGCAAAAATCTCGTCGATATATCCCTTTAAGAGCGCAGTGCGCAGCCTACTGCTTATGTTAGCGGCTATGTTACATGGCAGTAAAACGCCACTAAATGACCAAATTGATTTAACTTTTAACCATTTCGATTAACACTGTTTCCATACAGACCCCCAGCATTGGTTAGTTGTTTATAACGTGACTATATTTATAACTTTTATAACGTACTCCAGTTTCCGGTTTATAATTCGGGTCTGCAGCATCTGCAGGCAAAGAGTATAACAAAGGAAATGGCAAGCTGCAACAATAAGTCACGTTAAACCGGAACTTGTACCCACAATTATTTGTACAGTGGGGCATTCAAAAATAAGGTGGATAGACCCTTTTCACGCGGGCCATTTTGTGTCAAAAAGGCAGGGTAAACACAGGTGCAAGCAAAACACTAATGAGGGTTTCCAACTTCCAATCAACTTCCAATCAATGGAAGTTGGAAACCCTCATTAGTGTTTTGCTTGCACCTGTGTTTACCCTGCCTTTTCGACACAAAATGCCCCCTGGGAAAAGAGTCTATTGTGTTCTGTTCTCATGTTATCGGATCATAATGAGATGAGATGAGATGAGATGAGATAAACTTTATTGTCCCTCGAGGGAAATTTGTCTTGGGCAAAAAGTGCTAGTGCCAACATCGGTGTTACAGACACAGTAACAAAACAAACACGGTCACAGTCACAGCATTGTACTTCACCACAGAAAGAGTGCCAGCTAGACACAAGATTGCACTATTTCGAAGATTGCACATGCCCTATTGCATAGTGTGTTTAAATCATCAAACCAGTTAATAAGGGAAGAATAAAATAAGCAATAAAACCATAATACCATAAAAATCATACAAATAGAAATCAATATAAAATCAAGTCAAATCAATTAAAATTAAAACAAATCAAAATCGGCAGCGGATTTGATAAAAGAATAAGAGAATAAAAGAATAAAAGAATAAACCAATAAAAATGGGGTTAAGAGGTTAGAGAATAAGACCAAGGAAAAAGCGGTAAAAGAACATAACCAAACAAACCAGAGTATAAATACCGCTTCTACCGGACTACCTACCTAACCTAACTAGAGTGCTACACCCGGGGGAAGAGCAGGCTGTTTGTTCAGCAGTGCAATTGAGGTGGGGAGAAAGGAGAGCTTGTAGCGGTTGCTCCTGTGTTTGCTTGCTCTGAATCTTCTCCCGGATGGTAGCAGCTCATATTCCGAAAATAAAATGTGAGAAGGGTCAGTCAAGACTTTATGAGCCAGGCTGATCACCTTTTTCTCAAAGATGGACTGTAGCGTCGCCGATTCATTCTTTCCAATCACTTTCAAGGCTGTGTGGACTATTTTTAGAATTGCTTTGAGCTGGACGGTCAGAGACCCAAACCAAGCCGCCATGCCATATCTAATCAGGCTTTCCAACACAGCATTATAAAAGGTGGACATGATAGTTGTGCTCACACCAAATAGTCTGAGTCTGCGTAGGAAGTGCAGGCGTTGCGCTAATTTGGCGCAGAGGTAGTCTACATGGACATCCCATTTTACCAGGTGGTCCATTTGGATCCCCAGATATTTATACGAGCTGACCTGCTCGATCGCACTGCCCCCTATGACCACGGGGTCATGAACCCTAACTGTTCTCGGATCGAAGATCATTTCTTTGGTTTTATTTATGTTTAAAATGAGGTGATTCCTCTCGCACCAGTCTTTAAAGGAGTCAATTTCACTGTGGTAGACAGAAGGGCAGTCGTCTCCCTTCAACAAACTTAAGATAATGGTGTCGTCAGAGAACTTAATGACAAAGTTACTAGGATCACAGTTCCTACAGTCGTTTGTATACGCAGTAAAAAGAAAGGGCGAGCTCACCCCCCCCTGGGGGGCGCCGGTACTGCAGTGTTTGACATTGGAGAGGGAGGAATTAACCTTGACCTGTTGAGTCCTATCTGTTAAAAGAGAATAGAACCATTTGATGATGAACGGATTTATGTTCATCTTGACTAACTTCTGAACTAGCAGCAGGGGTCGGAGTGTGTCAAACGCTGAACTAAAATCAGCAAATAAAACTCGTGCATAAGCTTTGGGGTCAGAGTCTAGGTGCTTACTAATTAAGTGAGTCACACAGACAACAGCATCCTCTGTGCTTCGTCCCTCCCTGTAAGCGAATTGTAAGGGGTCCATACAGGGAGTCATTTCTGTTTTAAGTTGTTTGACTATCACTCTTTCGAAACATTTCATGACCCCACATGTGAGAGCGATAGGTCTGAAATCCTTATTCACAGCAGGACAAGATACTTTGGGAACAGGAATAATCAATGATTTTTTCCACAGAGCAGGAACAGTGTGACTATCTATTGACTTTTGAAAGATCGGGCACCAGGCCGCTGTAAGCTCTTCAGAACAGGATTTTAGCACGAAAGCTGGCAGGCCATCAGGCCCTGTGGATTTCTTATTGCTTACCTCGCTAAAGATGCTTTGTACCTGTAGTGGGTCAATAACCAGACGGTCAGAGTCGCTACAAGAGGGAAAAACAACTGAATTAAAATCAAAATTAAGATCCGCTGCCGAGTCAGAATCAAATCTAAGAAAGAAATCATTCAACTCATTAGCTCTCTCCAGATCATTAATGCCAGTCAACCCCTAGACACGATAGGATACAAGCCTGAATTGATATTGAGAATATGACTAGGCGCCAATCTGTAACCATAGCTTTGACCAGAGAGAGACGATCTCTGGTTTGACCAGGTAAAACAGAACAGAACAGGAAGTTGTAACACAAACGGGTCAAGTGGGCGGGGCTACATAAGGTGAATACAACTCCACTGGCCAGTGTGGGGCCAGTAGTCAGTTGATGATACTACGTACTTAATATTAAGATCAAGTTTAATACATCTTAACCCATGTAACTGATACTACTTAATATTAAGATCAAGTTTAATACATCTTAACCCATGTAACTGACACGCCTTAACCCATGTACTGTAACTGATACGAATGAACATGACTCATCCTTAACCCATGTAACTGATACGAATGAACATGACTCATCCAAAAATGACACATCATTTTCCAACACTTTGTTTCAGAGAAGTCCCTCTGAGTCAAATGCCGCTTTTATTCCCCCTTCCTCCAAACAGCTTCTCAACACAAACACAACTTCACTGCCATCATCTCTGCACAGTTCGGCTAATTAAGCAAAAGTCACATTTGACAGGGCCAAATGAATTCGCCCAACATCCGCCAATGTCATCTCAAGTGTTGTTTTAGTGGACGGTTTCACAGCCATTTACCAGTCAATCACATTGCCAACCAATCCCGTCGTCGCGGCCCTGAGCAGTCCAATCCCTGAGTGACAATAAGGCCCGGTCACATGGAGTGTATGGGGGCATAGAAGGTCTCTCTCTCTCTTTCTGCCAGCTAATATTCCTGAGAGTTCCCAGAAATGCCTCACATCTGTCCAGCTCAAAACAAAACAGCGCCTTGTGGACTTGGTTGGAGCCATCTTTGCTCTAGCAGCTGCGCCGTGTAAGTCCACCACCCCATCGTTTATAACACTGATTATGGGCTGCAGTTTAGCCCATAGTTGTTATCATTTGTTTCTCTCACACAGGCTGTGTTGTCGACGGGGAGATGGGATACGCCTGTGTGACCCGCTCAGGCTTCTGAGAGGGAAGAATGCTCTCTCCATGTGTGTGTGTGTGTGTGTGTGTGTGTGTGTGTGTGTGTGAGAGAGAGAGAGAGAGAGAGAGAGAGAGAGAGAGAGTGATAGAGCCAAATCGTTTTATATAGCCTATGTACCAAGTCTATTTTATATAGAGTAAAATTTATTTATTAAGTTTATTAATATCAATGGATGTCAACCTGAGGTGCAAGATCCCCTTGGGGGGCTCCAAAGACCTGGGAGGGGAGGGGTCACAAGGCTCCAGAAATCTTTCCGTAAAGGAATAATATTGAAGAACCAGCAAGAACTCAGGACAAAATGAGTCATCTGTTATAATCAAACTCATTTTAAGATGTAATTTCAAGCAAAATAACTGCAGAAAATGTCATTAAATCCTCCCTTCTGTGAGTTTTCCTGGTCTAAATGAGGCAAAATGTGTGTTTGGCAGATACATGGATTTGATCAGTTGGAGGCGGGTGTTGCCAAGTGAAAGAAAACAAGGTGGGGAATGGCTGATGGTGTGTATGACAGCGTAATCATGGCCGTATGGTCGTGACCCCCCTGAAGGCATCCAGAGGTTAGACCCATGATTCACTCTGATAATGGCCATCATCACTTAGGCTGTCACCCTGTGGGCCCAAGCTGAGATCCAGAGCCAACCGTGCCATGGAAGGGCAACATGGCAATGTCCCAATGGCATTGAATGCCAATTCAATGCACAGCTGCCTGGTCTGCTACATTACTGAAAGCAAATGACTGATTGGATACTTATTTATCATAATACTAAGCTGACATGGACTTTATTTAAATTATTTTTAATTTAAAAAAAATTAACGCCCCGCGTTTTCGGCCCAGTTGTACTCGGCCAATTCTCCCTGTCGTTGCTCCACCCCCTCTGTTGATCTAGGGAGAGTTGTAGAATAGCACATGCTTCCTCCGATACATGTGCAGTCGCCAGCCGCTTCTTTTCAGCTCACGGGCAGTTCATTTTGAATGCATCTATGCACCATGCCTGCTTTATGTGAGATGCCTTTCCATTTCTTGAAGCTTGTTCTTGCCTCCATTCATAGTCTGAAGGAGCTACCAGAACAGGAAGGATTTTATTAGACACTTCAACTCCAGGCCCTGAATTCTTCCTCCTTTCCACATTTCAAGTACTTCTGAAATGACGTTTTGGGTTCCTGAGTTAATGGCTGTCATTTAGGAAAGCATCTTCATTCTTGATCCCCGTGAAAAAGTCCCTCTTGACCCGTCAGTGGTTTTGCCCAAACTCATTGGACTGGAGCATATATCTGTTCCCTGCCTCCCTCTTATTTCAAGAGATATTTCACACAAGTAGACTTTCACTATTTGGCACAACGTCTCTCATATGAGTTCATCAATTATAGTCAAACACCAACACTGACATGACTCCATATCAGTTTGCCATGTCGGCTGCTTTGAATTTGACCGTCAAGAAATTCTTCACTCTAAAACATTCATGAGCGAAAGCGATGGCACACATGACGAGAGCGATGACGCCTTCAGATGACGAGGGCAGGGAATATCGTGCGTGGAATTTTCATGAATTCTCCTATCATATCAAGATGTGTGACTTTCAACCTCTGTATAAGAGTTATTAACTATACATACAGTAAACATTCGATCAGTGCTTTCAATCCATGCCCATGTTGGGCAGGGAGATTGTACCGCAATGTATAGGATATGGCTCTTTGGTGCTTTCTTGATCAGATGACCGTTTTCTCCGTTGACCGTCCACAGTGTCTCCTAGAGGCAGCCGGGGCACAGTGCCACCTGTCCCGGCAGGTGAGTTCTGCAGGGACACAGTCTGCGGTGGGACGGGTCCGAGCCGGCACAGCTAAACAACAGTGGCTCCTGCTGAAGGCCACAGTGCCGGCCCCAAGGGCTGTAGGCAGGAAACAGGTGGTTGACTTCCTGCCCTGTGCTGGAGCAGCCCAGCCCCAGCCTGCAAAGAAAATGGGGAATAATGAGAAGCATAATTGTATAAAGTGTATCTATTGGCAATCAGTGTACTGAAAAATGACTGCAAATACTCAGTGGGATCACTGGCACTGCAAAAAATGCTGTCAAATGGTCAAGTGATTTTATCTAGTTTCCAGACCTATCAAGCTTATTTCTTGATATATTTACATAATTTAGTCATCTCACAGCACATATAATTTGGCTGCTCTCAATAAATTTCACTTGATACATGCCAAAATGAGTAAAGATAAGTTTGGATACAAGGTAAAATAACAGTCGGTTTTTGCAGTGTATTTCCTGGGTCAAGGTCTACACTATGAACAATACTGTATGAATAACAAAATATTGCTGTGTATGCTATAGTATATCAAAGACAATCAACTCTCTTTCCATCGCTATTTTAAATGCTTGTACTGATGTCATTCTGCCTTTGTGGTCTGCTGATATCAATCAATCAATCAATCAATCAATCAATCAATCAATCAATCAATCAATCAATCAATCAATCAATCAATCAATCAATCAATCAATCAATCATTATATTTATATAGTGCCAGATCATAACAAGAGTTATCTCAAGGTGTGCCGATATCCAGCTGCATATGACCTGAGATGGCTGCATATCATGAAGCACTTGTACCTAATATGGATCCTACACTGTTTGCTGTCCAATATGAAAGCTGTGCCTCTGGTCTTTACCCAGGTGTGACCATGTATCCATCAGTCCACCTGTCCCTCCACACACCTGCCCAGTGTGTCTGTCCCTCCACACACCTGCCCTGTATGTCTGTCCCTCCACACACCTGCCCTGTGTGTCTGTCCCTCCACACACCTGCCCAGTGTGTCTGTCCCTCCACACACCTGTCCAGTGTGTCTGTCCCTCTACACACCTGTCCAGTGTGTCTGTCCCTTTACATACGTGTCCAGTGTGTCTGTCCCTCCACACACCTGCCCTGTGTGTCTGTCCCTCCACACACCTGCCCAGTGTGTCTGTCCCTCCACACACCTGTCCAGTGTGTCTGTCCCTCTACACACCTGTCCAGTGTGTCTGTCCCTTTACATACGTGTCCAGTGTGTCTGTCCCTCCACACACCTGCCCTGTGTGTCTGTTCCTCCACACACCTGTCCAGTGTGTCTGTCCCTCTACACACCTGCCCTGTGTGTCTGTTCCTCCACACACAGGTCCAGTGTGTCTGTCCCTTTACATACGTGTCCAGTGTGTCTGTCCCTTTACATACCTGCCCTGTGTGTTTGTCCCTCCACACACCTGTCCTGTGTGTGTGTCTTTCCCTCCACACACCTGCCCTGTGTGTCTGTCCCTCCACACACCTGTCCAGTGTGTCTGTCCCTCCACACACCTGCCTTGTGTGTCTGTCCCTCCACACACCTGTCCAGTGTGTCTGTCCCTCCACACACCTGTCCCTCCACACACCTGTCCAGTGTGTCTGTCCTTCCACACACCTGTCCCTCCACACACCTGTCCAGTGTGTCTTTTTGCAGTGGATGCGTGCTGATGTCTGACCTGCTGAAAGCGGCGGGGCTGTTGAGGTGGTGAAACAGAGCCGGCTCACACACCAGGGAGGAGCGTCCACACACACTGGCACACGACTGACCCAGTGGACCCAGGTGCACCCTTAGAGCGCCCTCAGGTGGCCAAGTAGGGACAGATTTACTGCAGAAGTTCTAGACAGAGTTAAGATTCAAGATAAAAGAAGAAGATGATCATCACTCAGGGTTTGACTAATATAAGTTTTAGAATATTCATTTTTTTTTACTGAAGCTGCAAAGTGTTTCCCCCCCAGTATTTTATCCTTGACAAGGTGGAAAGAATGTTTATACTATTTATACCATCATAATAACTCTCCATTGAAACCCACACTATACACCACCCTAGTTGGGAAAACTCTGGGATATATTAGCCGTGTAAATGATGTAATTTACTTGGAATGAAGTCATCATCATCATCATCATCATCATCATCATCCCCCTCTTATGAGTTTATCCACTCCACTTTTGGAGATTTTGGTAAAAGCGTTCTGATCTTGTGAGTTCACATTTCATTGCATGATACAGGATCATATGAATTAGGCTTATATGAATGAGACTAATTCGGTGGTGGAACGTGCCAGAAATCTGTATCAACGTCTTGTTTCTACTTGGCTGAATCTCTATAACCTTGCGAGGCAGCTGGATTCGCACGAGATCATGAGATCACGATCACATGAGAAATCCATCTTGTCACGCTCAAATCTATTGGTTTGAATCTGAACCACCATGCAATGGTCCGCACCAATCAGCATCCAGAGGCAGCTACAGGCGGGCTTTGGGTGTGACGTCAGTGAGAAGCGAGCCTGTGATACATGTGATAGACAGATGGCTCATCCAATCACGTCAGTTTGTGCCTGTGCCTGTGTAACCGAAGTGAATCAGCGCCGATTCCTCGTGAGTCCCGAGTGGTAGCGAGTAGGTTGGTTAAACTCACTCCCCCAGTATAAAGGCACGTTAATCAGCTCTGCCAAGGGAGCTAGCTCTCTTGGTGCAGTGGTTAACATGTCCGTCCTGTAAGCCGAAGGTCGGCATTTCGAATCCACCCCTGGGTCATGGGTTGCTGCAAGTACCACCAACACAACGCGGTTACACCTGCCTCTTTTAAACTGTTTCCTGGAGGGTTGAGTGACTTGTTCCCAGATGGTTATGTGAAAACAAACCATCTGTCAGGGTAAGGTTAGCATCTCTATACCTGGTGAGTAATGTAGGCATGGACCCTCTCTAGCATTCCGTCGCAGGTCAACTCTCGGGGGGTGAAAGGCTTCACCTGCAAAGACACACACACACACACACACACACACACACACACACACACACACACACACACACACACACACACACACACACACACACAGGTTTCATTTGATTAACTGGGGATTGCAGTGTGTGTGTGTGTGTGTGTGTGTGTGTGTGTGTGTGTGTGTGTGTGTGTGTGTGTGTGTGTGCACGTGCACGTGTGCGTGCATGGATGCGTGTGTGTGTGTGTGTGTGTGTGTGTGTGTGCCGTGTGGTACCTCTGTGAGCAGAATGGCCCTGACCGCCTCCCGTACGTCGGTCCAGTTGCTCATGTCCACCGTCCACACATAGGGCTTACCGATGAAGTCCTCTGCATACGGGTGCTGGGAGGAGATCTGGGGTCCAAAGACACAGGCAAGATGGCAGAGACAGAAAGATAAAAACACATATTAAGACCTACCAAGTTGTTTGCTATCATAAAACCTTTGTTTAAAACATAGTAACATCTTAGAAGATTTATCCATCCATTCTTGAGCAATAAAGACCAAGCAATGACTATTTTATTTTTTCCCAAATGGGTGTACAATAGGAGTTTAACACCAGAAATCCATAACTACTAGAACGGCCGTAAGTGGTCATTTTGACCACTAGATTCCAAACTCTATAATGTCATGATAAATACCCTATTGAGAGATGAATGCATTTATTGTGTTAGGATATCTTAAAAAAAAAAAGGCCTAGAACCTCAGGAAATTCCGTGCGGTCAATATGGCCGAAATAGGTTAAAAAATTATCACATTTTCTTTGCCTTTTGTGTAATTTATATAAAAAGTATTTTACATGAAATACAGACACTTTTAGGAAAAGTCAGGTACCAGGATTATTGGATTTTTTTTAATTCTACAAAGTTATTATTATTATTTTTGCATGTTTTTTAGCGGGGGGTCTAGAGGAAACGGGGAGAACATACAAACTCCACACAGAAAGGCCCTTTTGATGAGCCCACCTGGGCAGTAGGCACTGAGGTCATGGGAATGGGGACACACCCTCAGCGCCCACAGCATCCCAGGTGGGAACCCAGGATCTTCTTGCTGTGAGGTGACAGTGCTACCCCTTTCCACCGTGCCTCCACATCATTTCAAAAAGGTCAAGATGACCTCCGTGGCCGAGGAGTACCTGTCTGGTGGTGGGTTTGTGGAGATGGAGGAGTACCTGTCTGGTGGTAGGTTTGTTGAAATGGAGGAGTACCTGTCTGGTGGTGGGATTGTGGAGATGGAGGAGTACCTGTCTGGTGGTGGGTTTGTTGAGATGGAGGAGTACCTGTCTGGTGGTGGGTTTGTTGAGATGAAGGAGTACCTGTCTGGTGGTGGGTTTGTTGAGATGTAGGAGTACCTCTCTGGTGGTGGGTTTGTTGAGATGGAGGAGTACCTGTCTGGTGGTGGGTTTGTTGAGATGGAGGAGTATCTGTGTCTGGTGGTGGGTTTGTTGAGATGGAGCAGTACCTGTCTGGTGGTGGGTTTGTTGAGATGGAGGAGTATCTGTGTCTGGTGGTGGGTTTGTTGAGATGGAGCAGTACCTGTCTGGTGGTGGGTTTGTTGAGATGGAGGAGTATCTGTGTCTGGTGGTGGGTTTGTTGAGATGGAGCAGTACCTGTCTGGTGGTGGGTTTGTTGAGATGGAGGAGTATCTGTGTCTGGTGGTGGGTTTGTTGAGATGTAGGAGTACCTGTCTGGTGGTGGGTTTGTTGAGATGGAGGAGTACCTGTCTGGTGGTGGGTTTGTTGAGATGGAGCAGTACCTGTCTGGTGGTGGGTTTGTTGAGATGGAGGAGTAGCTGTGTCTGGTGGTGGGTTTGTTGAGATGGAGGAGTACCTGTCTGGTGGTGGGTTTGTTGAGATGGAGGAGTACCTATCTGGTGGTGGATTTGTTGAGATGGAGGAGTACCTGTCTGGTGGTGGGTTTGTTGAGATGGAGGAGTACCTGTCTGGTGGTGGGTTTGTTGAGATGGAGGAGTAGCTGTGTCTGGTGGTGCGTTTGTTGAGATGGAGGAGTACCTGTCTGGTGGTGGGTTTGTTGAGATGGAGGAGTACCTGTCTGGTGGTGGGTTTGCCTTTGTAGAAGTCACTGCTGTCTGAGGAGTGTGGAGGGGCAAAACGAGGCTGCAGAAACACACAGCCCAGAGCAATGGCCTCGATGGGAGCTGGACCCTCATAGGGAAAACCAAGACCTACAAACACCTGAGAGGGATGCAAAGCAAGGACATTTTGTTTAGGACCAGTGTTTAGTATCACAATGGACAATCAATCAATCAATCAATCAATCAATCAATCAATCAATCAATCAATCAATTATATACGGTATTTATAAATCGCCAAATCATAACAATAGTTATCTCAATGAGCTTGACAAATAGAGCAGTTTGTTGTTGTTGTTGTTGTTTATTTACACATATAAAAACAATTACAAAAAAATACAATATATAATCAGCATTGAATGTGCAGGAGAATTGCCTAAAAACCCTCCAGGGGCTTAGGTGTGGCATTCTCCAGGTAGCGTATCATCATCAGATTTTCATCAGTATAAAATACCCCCCCCCCCCCCCCCCCCCTTCATCCCTCCACCCACACCCCCACCCTCATACCCCCCATACGTACGTACGTATGTATGTATGTCCGGAGTTGCAAGGTGCACCATTGCACCGATCGCCTCCATTCTTTGCCGAAACACTCTTCAGGGTACTGGCATGAAACTGCCGCAGAAAACAGACTGCACTCATAGCTACAGTGCCGAATTCTGTGTGATTCTGACACATGCACAATCATAGTGCCACCTACTGGCAACACAAAAAGTGGTTTATCTTGGGAACAGTTTGCCCGATCGACTTCTAACTTAGCGGGTGTGTGGGTGAGTTGTGGTCTGACCTTGGCTTTGCGCAGCAGTCGTAGGAAGTGTTCCTGAGTCAGCAGGCCGTGGTTGGTGATGAAGCTGGGCAGCATGGAGGCGTGTCCTGCAGGCTGGTACACTGTGGCATGGGTCTCCAGCTCCTCACTGATCACCTCCACATAGCCAGATTTACCCTGGGACACACACACACACACACACACACACACACACACACGTCACACACACACACAAACAGAGGAAAAAGAGACAGAGTAGTGTCTCTATCGTGTGAAATCAGGTAATATGAGCTGTCTTCAAAAAAATAGTGTGTGTATCAAGCTTAGAAGAAAACACTAGAGATGCAATTTTTTCCTTCCTGATACCGATACCGAGTACCGATCCGATACCAGTGCATTTAAAAAAATCTATGTAGGCTACTGTAACTCGAAATATCGCTCGCTTTGCGCGCTCATTTCTAGTGTGCCTGTAGCCGTTCAACTAGCATGCGCTTCACACATGCGCAGTCAAGCTACTGTGCACCACGCCACCGGCCACCTTCTTAAGGTAATGAGATATTTTGTAAAGAGCTGTATAATAACCCTCTATGTGAATAATAACCCTGTATGGATGTGATATGATTGCTTGATATCATTGTTGTTGTATGGCCTGGGCTGGCCATTTGATTTTGTCCAGAAACTACATTTTTCAGGGCTAATAAATGATGTGGTATCGGATCAATGCATAGACTCACGTACTCACAAATACCCGATCAGACATTTTAGGCATTTCCGATACTGGTATCGTTATCAGAAACAACTCTAGAAAACACTCCTTGCTCATTCACAGACATTATGAGTGACTCAACCACTCCGTTCTGGTCATTACCTGCCACATGTAGTCCTGTTTGCCGTAGACAACAGCTATCTTGTCTTTCCTGTAGGTGTTTGGCTCCAGCTCCTCCTCCCTCGCCACCTCCTCACTCACAAAGCCCAGGAAGGAGTTATCAGGAGTATGAGCTGGAGAAGACACAACAGAGAGCACATAGTCCCCTACTTGGCAAAATGCATTTTACTACAAAATTATCAAGAGCACAAGAAGTCAAACAAATCATTACCATTTAAAAGCAGAGTAGGAAATTCTTTGGCTGACAAAATGATCATATCTTTAGAGACTGGGTCCTCTACACAATTTAGAAATATTTAATGCTCAACCTCAATAATAATCGGTTCCCTTCCCACCCTGTCAGGTGAAAAGAAGCGGCTGGCTACTGCCCATGGAGCCAGTTTCGGCTCTCCCCAGATCGGCAGAGGGTGGAGCAGCAACCAGGATAAATAAAGAAAGAAAATAGCACTAATGGGGGATAAAAAAAAATGGGATAAAGAAATTGTGAAAAAGAAGAAGAAAAAGTTTTGTCCATGACAACATGTGGACGTGCTGATGGAAGACACCACGTTTCTACACTATGTGTAATGATGGAGAGAGAGAAAAAAAGATGCTTCATCTCACTTTTCCAAGCAAAATCTATCTATAAAAAACAACACACACACACACACACACACACACACACACACACACACACACACACACACACACACACACACACACCCTTTCACAATCCCTGAGTCAGGACAGGCATCACATTGGACACAGAGGAGAGGCAGCTCTATGAGAGCCAAAGTCACACCTACTTCCTGCTTCAGCACACGCACCAACATCGAAAAAAAATATAAGTGAGTGGTGGTTATCCCCTTTGAATTGTGCCATGAAGTATCATGTTTGTGAATTTAAAAGATAACTTTGCACGTGACGTCATGAAAGTCGCAGTTTGTCGTAACGCTGAAACATAACGCTTAGTTTTGTATGAAATTAATCAATCAACTTAGTTGATTGATTAATTTCACACATCAACTTAGTTGAATCAACTTAGTTGATTGATTAATTTCGGACTGGGATCATAATTCAGGCCGGGCATTAGATACCAAGCAGGCCAAGCCGATACGGGCCGATGTGCGTGCCGGCGTCCGAAGGGCGGATTTTTTTTTTTGGGCCGTTTCAAGCCCAATTTGGGCCGTTTGAAGCCAGATTTGGGCCGTTTGAAGCCCAATTTGGGTCGTTTGAAGCCAGATTTGGGCCGTTTGAAGCCCAATTTGGGCCGTTTGAAGCCAGATTTGGGCCGTTTGAAGCCCAATTTGGGCCGTTTGAAGCCAGATTTGGGCCGTTTGAAGCCCAATTTGGGTCGTTTGAAGCCAGATTTGGGCCGTTTGAAGCCCAATTTGGGCCGTTTGAAGCCAGATTTGGGCCGTTTGAAGCCCAATTTGGGCCGTTTGAAGCCCAATTTGGGCAGAGTCCAATTTTACAATGAGATGCACCCACTTTAACCCTGAATAAAGTAATAAAACCACTAGTAAACCATTAGGCGGCGCCTGGCCTGCTGTTCAGTGAGTGGCCTGACTGCTAACCCAAAAAAAAAAAAAAAAAAAAAAAAAAAATTGCAGGCCAGGCCAGGACAGGCCACCGGGCATTTGCCCGATGTGCCCGATTATGCAGTCCGCGCCTACATCTCTCGACCCGCACAATCTACGTCACACACCAACATGGCCTGGCTGGTGGGAGAGAAAGTTATGACGTCACATACGCGACGGGTTGTGTCTTTCTAATTTCTAATTTATAGTGCAACAGTTTTACGACAAACTGCCACCACTTGACTCGCAATGTTATCTTTTAAATGGACAAACCTTATATGTGTACTTCATGTGTACTTCACGTGTACTTCATGTGTACTTCATGTGTACTTCATGTGTACTTCATGTGTACTTCATGGCAGAATTCAAATGGGATCAAAACAATGATTGTCTCTCGCCGTTCACTACCACTCATATTTTTCAGACACTGGTGCATGTAGGGCCCGACCAGAGGAGGTGTGACTTTGTCTCTCTATGGACACACAGAATGTTGTCTCTCTATGGACACACAGAATGTTGTCTCTCTATGGACACACAGAATGTTGTCTCTCTATGGACACACAGAATGGTGTCTCTCTATGGACACACAGAATGGTGTCTCTCTATGGACACACAGAATGGTGTCTCTCTATGGACACACAGAATGACTGACAAGGAATGTCTGTACATCCATCTAGGCGTCCTTGTTAACAGGCGAAGCCGTTCACAGCACACGAGCGCGTGCCACGCCGAAGCCACGCTCACGCCTTGCTCAAGCAAGGGGTTCGGCAAACTTGTGGGTTCAGCGTAGGTTGAGCTTAGCTTGAGCGTTGCTTCCGCATCCTGTGTGAACGGGGGCTGAGGCAGACACAACACATGAGCCAGGTGTTGAAGGAAATGAGAACATACATGAGACATGGGGGGGTGGGGGTGGGGGGGTCCCGTCTGGCTGTTTGTTCAATTTGGACAGCTGTCGCCCTGCTGCCCTCTGACTCTATGGGGAAGGTGTGAGAGATGCCTCTATGGGGAAGGTGTGAGAGATGACTCTATGGGGAAGGTGTGAGAGATGAGTATTTACTTTAGAGATGCAGGAATGTGTCGGCAAATGTGTGTGTGTGTGTGTGTGTGTGTGTGTGAGTGAGTGAGTGAGTGTGTGTGTGTGTGTGTGTGTGTGAGTGTGTGTGTGTGTGTGAGTGTGTGTGTGAGTGAGTGAGTGAGTGAGTGAGTGAGTGTGAGTGAGTGGTGTGTGTGCGTAAGGATGTCAGCATGCACCTGTGAGCATTTACATGTTCTGTATGTGTGTGTGTGTGTGTGTGTGTGTGTGTGTGTGTGTGTGTGTGTGTGTGCGCGAGAGCAGGCACCCAGATTCTCCTCTCCTCCCTTCTCTTAGGGTGCTTGTTTAAAAGACCTTCCTCCCTGTTTCAGCCCTTACAGCATCCTGGCGCTGACACGATACGCGGGAGTCCACTATGAAGGAATGAGGCTCCTCCTCTGTTTCCTGTCTCGGTTTTAGGTTTCTTGCTCTGTCTGTCTGTCTGTCTGTCTGTCTGTCTGTCTGTCTGTCTGTCTGTCTGTTGGTTTCTTGCTTTGTCTATTTTTGCTTTTTCTGTTTCTGTCTGTGTCCATCATCTTCTCTGCACTTCAAAGCAGAAGCATCAACATCACCCCAATCAGTCTCATGATCCTGTCCTTCTTTCTTTCCTTCTGCACTGCAAAAAGCTCAACAAGTCATTGAGTCTATTATTGAGTCTTGCAAAATAATAAGTAGGCTACTGTAAGTGAAGGAAATCTGCCAATGGCGTTAGATCAGTGGTTCTCGTGCTTTTATCCCTAAACGGACACAAATTATTTTGTTATTTTTCGTTTATTAAAACTTTTTATTTTTGATGTTTTTTGGCAGAAAGTGTATGAAACACATGACCAGAATAGTCATTCTAGTGAAAATAAATGATTCCCCTTTTTCCTGGGGACCCCTTGGAACCCCCCATGGGGGACCCCACTTTGAGAACCACTGCATTTAGATCATTTCACTAATTTCCGATGCAAATCGCTTGTGTCAAGAATTTATCATTTTCTTGATAGAGAAGTGATCTCTTATGACTTGATGATTTGCAGGCTGAATGAGACTAAATGACTTGATGATTTGCAGGCTGAATATGAGACTAAATGACTTGATGATTTGCAGGCTGAATATGAGACTAAATGACTTGATGATTTGCAGGCTGAATATGAGACGAAATGACTTGATGATTTGCAGGCTGAATATGAGACTAAATTACTTGATGATTTGCAGGCTGAATATGAGACTAGATGACTTGATGATTTGCAGGCTGAATATGAGACTAAATGACCTGATGATTTGCAGGCTGAATATGAGACTAAATGACTTGATGATTTGCAGGCTGAATAGGAGACGAAATGACTTGATGATTTGC
>NC_139626.1:31005215-31015215 GCF_964638095.1 Poromitra crassiceps | reverse complement strand
TTGCTCTTGTGTCACTTTTATGTTGCGGCCTGACCCTAGACTGGGTCGTAACATAAATTGGGGGCTCGTCCGGTCTTTCCCTGCACTCTTTTGTGTTGGGAAGATTTTGAACCTTGGTTGGCAGTTCTGTGTGATAACATGTTTGTGGAGAAGGAACTGGAGCATTGTTCAGTGAGTCTGGTTCTGGTAGGGAGGAGGGAGTGGTGGCTGCCTTTTGCCTGCCGTGGGCTGGGATTGATCAGGTGGAAGTAGGGGGCGAAGGCTCTGGCTCCCATTCTGGTCCTCTGTTCTGATGGCTCCATTACAGGCTGGGGTAGATGGAGGATCTGAGGCTCGCCTTTAACCTGTGAGAGAGGTGGTGCTGGAAAGACCTTTGGCTCAGGCTACTTCTACCCTGGTGAGTATGAGTGCCTCCATCACTTTCTGTACAGTATCTGCCAATCAGAATTATGTAAGTGCCTGTTGAAAAACGTTTTGGTGCGCAATGAGCAAGGTGAGTTATTTAGCTTCGTGGTTCTTTTTCTGTGAGGAGTGTGTGAAGTGTCACTTGTAGTGCTGTGATAGTGCTGTGAAATGTTGTATTTCTGTGTGTAATGTGTAGTGAACGCACATACAATTTGGTCCGTAGAATTCTGTGTAGTGAAGGCACAGCTTGTGAAATTTGGCCTTTAGAGTACTGTGTAGTGAAGGCACAGTGTGGATGCACAGGCTCTGCGTATCGTGAACGCGCAGACCCTGTACATTGTGACAGCACCCGTGGTGTTAGTGCTGGGGACGGTTTAACTTGACCTTTAATCCTAAAGCGCCCTTAGTTCGTTTTTGTCCGACTGTGAATGCTTTACAAGCTTTAAACCGAGGCAGTACTTGGCGCCTGATCACCGTTAGTTGCTGTTCTCCAGCAGAGGAGAGCGTACTCGGGAGGACGATTACACAGGGGACAGAAGATTTTTTGTTTGTTTTGCCGTTGCCCTTAGCATGTGTTTAGCCTGTTTTAATAGATGATGTGTTTGCATCGTCCAGAGAAGAACATCTCTTTTGGGGTTAGATGTTCTTTTTTAGGAAGGGGGGTGTTACGGCCCGAGGCCGTATGTGTATTGTATTCTGTTTCTCTTCCCTGTTTGCATGTGGTGTGGATGTGTGCTTGTGTGCTGAGTGAGAGTTCTTGTTGGGAGTGGATCTTTCTTTTAACAGGTGATGGCAATCAGCAGTGATTGGCCAGTGGTGGCTGCGGATTGGTCGACTCCGCAGTTCACTTCCTTTATAGCTCCCTGGATTCAGCAAGATGGGGGGGGGGGGAGAGAGGGCTGTGGCTATGCCGTGCTGTGGTCATTCTCCCCCATTTCGCCTCACTCCTCAACACCATGTTAGCTTTTAGCTATGGCTTTTACTGTTGTTGCTGGAGTCTGTGGTGTGCCTGCCTTCTGAGAAGCAGTAGGGGTTAACTGCCATTTTTGTGGTTTTGTTTTCTCCTGTTTCTTTAGTTAGGGAGTTAGGCTTTAGTTAATGTATTTTGGTTATTTACTTTCTGGTAGGGATTATCTAGTGGGGGGGTGTGAGTTGTTTGCTTTGTTTCTTTATAGTTTTGGCATTGTTATCCCTGAAGTCAATGCTTCTGGAACATCTAGATCTGTCTAACCTTCAGTGTCTATGCTATAATATTTATTATGTCAAATAAATGGCCTTTTTTTGCCTTTTTTAAAGCCTTGCTCTTGTGTCACTTTTATGTTGCGGCCTGACCCTAGACCGGGTCGTAACACTGACATAAGTTACAGAAAGATATAGGATCATTTAAAGGCAAAGGGAAAAAAGAATCATAATAATGCTCTTCTGAAAATATAACTAATTTTTGTTTAATTTTGGCTGTTTGTTTGCTTTATGTTGCTACCTAACTGGAGAGCCTAGTTTATAGACCTTTATGTACCACACATCACTGACCATGAATGTACAGAGCATGAAACCCACACAGAGCCCATTCCACATTTGACAGGCGCAAGCAAAACACTAATGAGGGTTTCCAATCATGGAAATTGGAAACCCTCATTAATGTTTTGCTTGCACCTGTGTTTAACCTGCCTTTTCGGCACAAATGACCCCCGTGAAAAGGGTCTATGTTTAAGTGCAACGAGAAGTCAACATATCATGCAAAAAAAAGGGGGAGGGGCAGTATTAGGAGGATTACTGGTAATGCAGGAAGGCCAGTCCCATGGCTCCTCGAAGGTGGGCAAGGCCATGGTAGTCGGTATAGATGAGGTCAAAGGTCAGGGGCCTCTGGATTGGACAGCTGCCTCGCCCTGGGGCGGCACCTATCAGACTGGACCAATCACAACAAACACACACTTACAGGTAGGCTATTGTGGGTGAAAGGACACCGTATCAACAACGCATCTGTTACCATCATGTACTACCTGTGGAGAGAGAGAGTCCAGTGGTATTTGGTACTGTGCTACCTGTGGAGAGAGAGAGTCCAGTGGTATTTGGTACTGTGCTACCTGTGGAGAGAGAGAGTCCAGTGGTAATTGGTACTGTGCTACCTGTGGAGAGAGAGAGTCCAGTGGTATTTGGTACTGTGCTACCTGTGGAGAGAGAGAGAGTCCAGTGGTATTTGGTACTGTGCTACCTGTGGAGAGAGAGAGTCCAGTGGTATTTGGTACTGTGCTACCTGTGGAGAGAGAGAGTCCAGTGGTATTTGGTACTGTGCTACCTGTGGAGGCGGTGCTGGGAGGTGCTGAGGGTCAGGTTGTGGCCCAGGATGGTTAGACAGGCAGCGAGGTCGGCCCACTGGACCAGCTCCCCCAGAGGACCCCCCCTCTCCACCATGGCTTCCAACCGCTGGCCCACACCTCCAGCCAGGGCACCAGGATACAGCAGCACCTACGTGTGGAGAAGAGGAGGTCCAAAATCCATCTTTAAAGCTCAAGGGAGTGCCGTATGATGTATGGCATATTACAGGAATATAAAAATAACAGACACAAAAGAATGAGAAAATATGTGACCTGAAATCTGACATTTCTACATGCTTCCTCCCCCCAAAAAACCCCTCACATGAACATTGTGATCTGCTGTAGGACTTGTTCATACAGAGGTGTGCTTTCTAAATCCTCTGCATGTGTCTATCCTCTCCTTGAGATTCCTCTGAGCCGAGACGATGCACAACAGATGTGGCCTGCTGCAAGTTACTAATAATAATTGATTGCATCTATTTAGCGCTTTTCTAAGTATTCAAAGCGCTTCATAATTTAGCACCTGGGGTTAAACCCCTACTCAATTTCCCCTCTGGGATCAATAAAGTGATTCTGATTCTGATTTGTGTGATGAGTGCCGATGGGATCTTTTTCTTTTTCTTTTTCTCCCACCCCTCCCCCCCCAGATTTTTTTATCCCATTCGTATCCCCCATTAGTGCTCATTTTAATTTATTTATCCTGGTTGCGGCTCCACTCTCTGCCGATCTGGGGAGAGCCGAAACTGGCTCCATGCTTCCTCCGAGACATGGGCAGTTAGCCAGCCGCTTCTTTTCACCTGACAGGACATAGCACGTGAGAGGATCACGCTATTCCAACGAGTTCCCCTCCCTCCGAACAGGCGCCCCGAATGACCAGAGGAGGCACCACTTCAGCGACCAGGATATTGCATGTTTTTGGTGAGGGGTTCCTATATGAAGGAAACCCCCAGGGTAACGGGGAGAACTCCACACAGAAAGGCCCTTTTGACGACCCCACCCGGGCGGTGGGCACTTGAGGACATGCGGACGGGCACGCACTCCTTCAGCGCTCACAGCATCCCAGGTGGGAATCGAACTCTGGACCTTCTAATGTAGCTGTGAGGCGACAGCGCTTACCACTGCTCCACCGTGCCCTCCGATGGGATCTTTACTTTAATGACCACAGAGAGTCAGGATCTTGGTTTAACGTCTCATCCGAAGGACGGTGCTCACTCACAGGACAGAGTCCTAGTCTCTGCCCGGGTGCATTGGGGATGGGGATATTATTCATAATGAGACCAGAGGCAAGAGCACCTCCTACTGGTCCTCCAACACCACTTCCAGCACCATGGTCTCCCATTAAGGACTAACCACAGTCGACCCTGCTCAGCTTCCTCCAGCAAGCCAGCGATGTAATGCAGAAGCCACTGCTAGTCATTATTCAGCTTATGTAGCCACGCCCATTTGACCCGGTTGTGTGGTCACGACTTCCGGCAAAAAAAAAAGAAAATGGCCAGCGGCTCCAATATCATCCAACTCTGAATTAACTAATAATTTAGCCAATTGTATGCAACATACTAGGGATGGGCATTTTAAGCAATTTAAATACTCGAGTACTCTCCTTCTATTATGAACGAGTACTCGAGTACTCGTGCGCGCGTGGGGGGGGGGGGGGGGGGGGGGGGTCTGTGTGATTACTATGGTAATGACGGAGCAGGGGTAATCTGCTGTGGGTGGGGCTGTTCACACATAACGTTTGCATTTTTGCATGGAGAAAGCGTTACCTGGAGCATGTGAGGAGAGGGACTGACTGACTGTGATATTAGGTGAGGTGACGCTAAGCTAACGTCTAAAGCCTACCTCAGACAGCATCTCCGATGGTTGGATGGATGGCATTAGCGCTTCGGAGCGGACAATATTGTTGTGAAACAAGCGAAGGCTCAATTCCAATACATGTCCATTGTCCAGTATCATCCATTTTACTTCATGATCACTGTTACACTAACATAAATCCACGGATTACAAGGTCCGGTGTTCTGCCAAAAAGTGAAAACTGACCACTGACCAGTGTGATTAACGTTGCAGCTGCAGCTAAATAGTGATCACCATGAAACGATTGTCTCCCAAAAAGCGATTCTTTCTCCACATTTCTTGTGACTAACGTTATGGGAAACGACAGTGTAGTCAGTAAACTACTGCAAAGTTTTGAATGAGTTTTATCGGGCGTGCGCTATGAAGAAGCGTGCATCTGTCTCCTTCGGGAGCATATCTTCAGCCACCATTTTCGGGATGAGCTGGAAAACTTCCGGTTAAAACTTTCAAAATAATGTTACTTAAACAAAAGTAAATAGCTTATTTATGAACGTTGGAGGAGAAAAGGGTATTTCAACGAACGAAGCAGCAAACCTTGTATCAAAATACTCGTTGTGATGTTATATGGCGTGAAACTATGGCTGTAACGCATTACTCAAAATAAATAAGGTTACAACTTACCTAATAAGCCTTTTATATTGAAATCAACAAAGCGGATGACGTACTTGTACATTCTGGCTGACTTGACGCCCGTGCAGTTCATGCTGCCAGATCCACATAACGATGCATGCGTAGATTTAGACCATTTTTAAAGGGGTGGGGAGTGGGGCGAGTACCCGGACAGCGGAAACGTTACTCGAGTACTGACGTTATGAACGAGTACTCGAGTACCCGAGTACTCGCGCCCATCCCTACAACATACCAAATAAAAGCAAACGGCAATGTCTAAGAATGCAACGCCATGTAACTGGCTCATTAATTCTCGCATTCCAGGGAATTACGTTAACGTCTGCGGGTCTTATAGGTAAGTGGCTCAAGCTACCCTCGGAGGAGAGAAAACCATCTGAGGCTTTCTTTGTTGGAGTCCAGGTATGTTTTACAAGAATGTGCTCGTCATTGTCGACGATAACGTTATCTGACCTGGCCAACAGTGGATACTCCGCTTGCTTGCTGTGTACCGAGCTCAAAGTAGTAGGCTACGTTCTTTGTTTTACCCCCTGCACTGTCCGCTACAAAAACAACTCTCTTCTTCATGACGTTGATTTGTATTTCGCGCCGTGACCGCCGGAAGTGTTAACACGACCCGATAGAATTTGGCCCACCCCCCGCGTCTGAACATAAGGTGAATACCCTCATGCGAGGCGAGGCTGTCCTGTCGGCACTCTGCCTCATCCTCAGACCGGCCCGCCTCCAGCGCTCAGACATGCGCTCCACTCTGGACCGGATGAACTTCACTGCCGGACCGCTGCTGCTGCTGCTGCTGATGGTCTCATCCAGTGGGCTCAGAGTCGTGCGTATCTCGGCCTGTGGACAATCAGAGTATGAAATACAGCAGGCTAGTACAGAGCAGGGCCGGCTCCAGAATGAAATGACTTAGGGGGCGGTTATAACTGGGGAGGGGGCTGATATGATATGATATGATATGCCTATTTCTGGACTTTTTACCATAATAACCTACTACTAACCTAATACATAGAATTGGGAACGTTACATTCAATTTCATTCAGACTGTCTGTCTGGCTCAATCGCCGCCATATTGAGGGAGGGTGTAGTGATGCACATACAGTAGTAGTGGCTGATAGAGCGTAGTGGCACAGTGACGCTCCAAGCAGGTCGCGAGGCACATTTTTGCAACATCATCCAATCAGGGTGCATTCCCTGGCAATTCACATGGACGCATTGCTACGACCGGCGTAGTTAAGACCAGACGTAAAGGCCTAAACATGGTCGTCCGTCAGAGCCTCGCCCCGCCCTCCCCGTATGACGGCGGGTGGAGCGCCGTCATACGGGGAGGGGGCGCCGTCGGCTGACGGGGGCTGCTCCAAAATGTAACTCAGCGGCGACGATACATGCGCGACGTCAGCAGTCCTTACCGTCCACATCGTCGTAAAGTCGTCATGGTTAGATTATAACGAACTAGTTGTGTGGCTTAGCCTTCCCAAATGTTGAGGGTCGTTTTTTAGAATTTAATACATAGAATTGGGAACGTTACATTCAATTTCATTCAGACTGCCTTGCACTCAATCGCCGCCATTTTCCAGGAGGGAGGGTGTAGTGACGTCCTAGCGTGTAGGGCTTGCTGGCGCCGGCAGACGGCGAGACGGCTCCAATTCGAGGAGGACGGATGAGTCTGTTTAGGCCTTAAGCCGTGTTGGTGCAACAGGCATAAATCCACTCTAAAGACTGGTCTTAACTAAGACCGACGTAGGAGTTACGACCAGGCATAGTTAAGACCAGGGGCGGACTGGGATCATAATTCAGGCCAGGCATTAGATAACAAGCAGGCCAGACTGATACGGGCGGACGTGCGTGCCGGCGTCCGAAGGGCGGTTGCGAAAAATTTGGGCCGTTTGAAGCTCAATTTGGGCCGTTTGAAGCCCAATTTGGGCCGTTTGAAGCCAGATTTGGGCCGTTTGAAGCCCAAATTGGGTCATTTAAAGCCCGATTTGGGCCGTTTGAAGCCCGATTTGGGCCGTTTGAAGCCCAAATCGGGCCAAGTCCAATTTTACAATGAGATGCACCCACTTTAACCCTGAATAAAGTAATAAAACCACTAGTAAACCAGTAGGTGGCGCCTGGCCTGCTGTTCAGTGAGTGGCCTGGCCTGGCCTGGCCTGGCCTGCAAAAAAAAAAAAAAAAAAAAAAAAAAAAAAAAAAAAAAATTGCAGGCCAGGCCAGGCCACCGGGCATTTGCCCGACGTGCCCGATTATGCAGTCCGCCACTGGTTAAGACCACTTGGTGCAACCGGCCCCTGGGCACTAGGCATGGGGAGACCCCTAGTGCCAACAGTGACCCAGGCAGGAATCGAACCCAGGACCTTCTTGCTTTGAGGCAACAGCGCTACCACTGCGCCACCGTGCATATCGGTATTGGTATTGGCATCGGCAATCATCCAAAAGAGTTGGCAAATATCTGCATATCAGTCATCGGCAAAAAATATATTATCCTGCCTCCCTAATGTAGATGTACCTTGTCTGTGTAGGAGTGGGGGTTCTGGTGCCATGGCAGTGCAGAGTGGTTTCTTCCAGGACGGGGGGGGCAGAAGTCCTCTATTTGGCTGAGGTAAGTCAGTATGGAGCAGGTGGTGCCATCCACCCCGTAAAAGGCGTAGCAGGGGTCCGACTGCCAATGGGCCCGCAGGAACTGGCAGGGGTCCAGCGGAGAGACAGAAAGAGAGATGGGTTTAGAGAAAGAGAGTATGAACACAGGTGTATTCCACGTGATGACAGGAGAGACAGAACTTGACTTTAGGTGTTAAGGACAAAATAATGCTAAGTCAAAAGAATGGTGCAGCACTTTCAGCCATGTGATTCATCATGCAGATTAGCTACAATAGCTTCCACTTCCAGAACGGAAAGAACGCTAAAATATATACTCAAATAAGCCCTTCTTCGCTTACATTTTAATACTACTTCGAGAGAATTACTCAAATAAATTGGGCTTGTTAAAGAAAAATCTAAATCATTTTGTGCATGTTACATGATTTTGTGCATCTTTCAAAATTACCTGCCAAAAAAAGTGACTCTATGCATTACAATTTGAAATAATTGAATGAGTTATTATCAGCTACAGTCTCTATTATGGAGTAGTACACCTTCTATCTTAACCTTTTATTCTATTTTAATGTGTTTTATTTCATTATATTATTATTATTATTATTGTTGAGTTATTGTATTACTTTCCTGTCTGGAGTTTTTTCAGCCGTGTGCAAACTGATTTATAATGTGACTCTCTATAATTATGTCTAAAAATAAAAGCTTTAATAAAGCACAGTAAAAATAGGAGTTAACACTTAAATGCCAGTGCCATTGAGTGCATGAAATTTCCACTTTCTCACCTCCACTTTCTCAGCACACACAGGATACGCAGGAGCCATTGGCACCTCACACTCCTCATGGGGGCGGCCTTCTGGGTGAGACATCAGCCGTCACACAGCTTTGCTCTATATAGCTTTGTATATATATATATATATATATATATATATATATATATATATATATATTGTGAACGCATTATGATTACACCATCCTGGCTGTGGTAACAAAACGCACATTGTGAAGTGAAACTCGGGTGCAGGTAATGAAGAACACTGGATAATAACTTTGATATATAACCTCTCCTCTGCTGAAATGTGCACAATGAATAGCAGGCAGCCATCAACGCGATGTCTAGTGTTGCCACGCATGTAAGAGGCATTAGACTAGAGGCAGTGTGTTCTGAGAGGCCCCTTCCCGTAAGCCCCCCCCCCCTTCTCTAGCCAATGTCAATCAACTGGAATGAACGAACACACACACACACACACACACACACACACACACACACACACACACACACACACACACACACACACACACACACACACACACACACCTGACCCACCTGCCTCCTACCAAACATTCTCCTTTACAATGCGAGCCCTTGCCAAAATACACAGTCCTTAACTGTGTAAAACAACCTAGTAAAAAAGGCAGAGGGGGGGGGGGGGGGACAAGAAAACTTGGTAGTCATAGCCAAGGTGTGAAGGCCTGCAAACAGTGATATGCTATAGAAGCACAGCAAAGCATGTGTGTGTGTGGGTGTGTGTGTGTGGGGGGGGGGGGCGCACTCGGTCTGAGAAAACAAGGCTACGAGTGGACAAGCTGGTGAAAGGACGCCGGCGTAATTCAATCGTATACTTTATGGGTGTGAGGTAATGTGAGAGAAGGGCGAAGG
The DNA here is from genome assembly GCF_964638095.1 of Poromitra crassiceps. Classification (NCBI taxonomy): domain Eukaryota; kingdom Metazoa; phylum Chordata; class Actinopteri; order Beryciformes; family Melamphaidae; genus Poromitra; species Poromitra crassiceps. The sequence continues at coordinate 31,005,771 of NC_139626.1, read as the reverse complement.
GCGGGTGGGCTGCTGATGAGGAAGTGTGCGTTTGTGCGCGCGTGCGTGTGTCTGTGTGTCCGTACGTACACGGAAGGGTGTGTGTGTGGCCCAGGCTTTATGAATCCACTTTAGGTGGTACACCCGCTCACCTGACCCCCTCTCGCCCCGTCTCCTCTCCTCGCGTGCCAGCCCCCCCCCCCCCCCTTCCCACCCTGCGACTCCCACCTGACGACCTCGTAGTGGAGATGCAAACTTTGTCCTTCCTGCGGCCGGTCTGTCGGTCGATCGACGCTGGCTCTGTGGGACCTGTTAAAGTCCTATTCAAGGACTCCATCCCCCATAACCACCTGCACTCACTGGCCTTTGACCCCAACCACGATCACCCCCCCCCCCCCCCCCCTCCACCATTCACACCCTCCATCATCACAGCTTGTTAATTTCACTGTGTGGTTAACCTCGAGTGTGGCTCTGAACCGTGCATTTGGCGAGGAGTATCGCAACTGGCCAATTATTGAACCTTGCAGCATGCGGGGAGGGAGAGTGAATTTATTTGGTGGTAGCAGCCAGTATGCTA
>NC_139626.1:30890215-30995215 GCF_964638095.1 Poromitra crassiceps | reverse complement strand
TATCAACTAAACTCCAATGTGTCTACATGTCAATTCTTAGTGTAAGGTTTGTTCAGATCATGCATATATGTGTGCATTAGTGTGTGTGTGTGTGTGTGTGGGGGGGGGGGGGGGGCTGTGGAGGAGCGTGTTTGGTCAATGGTGTGATGTCATGGAGTGGAGTGGAAGGATTTGATGAGAATAAACCTCTCTATAAGCTAGGACCTTGGGGCTTAGTGGCTTTATAGCCATCTGTCTCACTCTCTCTCTGACCACCTTTCATACTCACCCCCCCCCCCCCCCCCCCCCCTCTCTCTCTCTCTCTCTCTCTCTCTCTCTCAACCTCCTTCATAATCACACACACCAGTACCACACACTGATATTACACACATGATGCATGATCTGAACAAACCTGAGTCAGCAGACAATATACATTCGAGTTTAGTTTAATTAGTGCAGTCTCTCTATTCCCAGGCAGCTGCCTGGAATGTGACCTGGCTTGGAGATGTCTCCCGCTGAACCCAACTGATAATATCCACTAAGGCTGTACCTGGCTGAAAATTCTGTCAGTTGAATCGGATTTGGCTGCAATACGAATATTCGGCTATTATTATTTTTTTCTAAATATCTATCTATGTGGCATTCAGAAAATCCATTGGCATGAGCTTGTTTGAACTGTTTGTTTAATTGGAACTGTGCCTGCGCTGGAGAAAGTAATGCAGTAACTTGAAGTTACTTGGATTAGTAACTGTAATATAATTATTACTCTTTTGAAATTGTAATCCCTTGCATTACTAGTCACTTTGTGTTACTTTACTTTATTGCCCAACACTGGTGTCAGGTAGACTTTGCTTTATTTTAAACTGTCCTATCCCACCAGCCTCTTTGGCACATGACCAAGCATCCATTTGTTTGATTCTACTCTAAAGACCTAGTTGGCTGGTAAAATAGTGAAAGTGGCTGGTCCATTTAGAGATTCACCAGTCATTACGATGGCTGCAGACATGGCTAAAGTCTGATCAAGAGAAATGGATGAATGCCAGATCCTCACAGCTGAGGCACGCACATGTTTTGACCTGCAGAGCAGAGCCGTATAATAGAAGTGTTGCGACATCTCCATGCACTCCATTGGACCAGTTTTTTACCTCACAAAAGTTCCCGGAAGTAAAGTTCTGGATTAAGCAGCGCTGTCAAGTTGCAGCAAAATGGACCATTTGTGATGTACTTTGAAAAGGGTCAGACGTTTAAAGAATCAATTGTATATTATCAGCTTTATTTTATGCATTCAAATGTAGTGCGAGGCCGTGAGCCCCCTTCCTGGCTATGGTGTGCATGAGTCACGCATTGAGGCCATTTACACCTGGGATTAACGTGCGTTTTCTGTGATCAGATTGCAATCGGATAGTGCTTGACCACTTGAAAGTACAGGTGTAAAAACCCGCAAGACACATTGAGGACGGATTACGATCTGATCGGCCAAACCACCTCCGGAGGTGGTCAGGGACCACATTGTACACAAGTGTAAATGCAATGTGTCCTCTCAAACCATAGTTTCTTAAAACAGACAGTTGGCTCTCGCAATTTTCAAATGCTTCCGCCTAAACGTCTGTACTACTAGCTGGGGAAACTTGGTCAAAACAGAAAGGGAAACTCAGAGAAACTCATGGAAAATAATGAGTGATGATAGGCAGATGTCCTGGAAGTCCCGCCTAAAGGCGGGACATCTGCTTGTATTTCTCCAATGACCGGCATCGGTTCAAACTTCCTCCAGTCTGAAGCCCCCCCCCAACTTCCTTTATCCGTGTTCTGTGGGCATGAATTACAGACTGTGTATGGTGCATTCACAGAATGTAGAAGAGACAGTCTGGCTTGAGAGACTACTCAAACCACATACAGCAACAGTCTGAAGAGATCGCAATCGGATCTCAATGTGAACACTGGCGACACATTAATACCAGGTGTAAATCCAAGTGCAATCTGATCACATAAAACGCATGTTAAGTGCCAGGTGTAAATGGCCTCATTTTGGACCTCCGCTGGTGCCACTCTCTTACTCGATTGCTCTGGGTCAGAGTGGTGAAAGAGGATGTGAAAAATACATCAGCAGCGTTCGTGAGCAACAGAGGGACAAGACAGGAGGCAGAACAACATTTCAGCCTGAGTCATTTTGGAAGGCAGCGTTGGTCCGACTCCCACAATTGAATTATCAATTGAGTAATGACTGTCATGTGTTGGGAGGCTGTGTTTTGGCGGTCGCTTTGAGAACAAAGCAGGGTGTTGTTGCCCTCGGTTGTGTACTTCCTGACCCCTCCCAAGTACCATTACGCCCTTTGACAGAAGAGCTTTGCAAGTAGGCTACACAAGGCAAATGTGATGCTCTGCTCTGCCATGCCACCACTCTGTGTTCACAGCATGCCGTTGGCTTAGCTTCTACAAGAGTAGATGTAATGGTCATGGTAAAGGACACGCATTTCGATGTCATCCCCAACAAAACATCCCTTTAAAACTCTTATATTTCTTTTGTGAATCATTCTTTGGTGCACAATATTACAGACCTCTTATCTTATCTTTCATAATGGTATTTTGAATATCCTATTCATTGGTTCATCCAAGACTCAAATTTTGTTGTGTCATTTGTAAATTAAATGTCACATCTGCCATTCTTTATTCATAAGGCCTATAGGATAAGAGCAGTGGTGGTGTACAGTGTTTGATTGCTCATGTTGTTGTCCACCCCCCATGTATAGAGACAGTCGGCATGTTTGGGAACGCCCATACAGGCTCTAGGAACGCCCACAATAGACGCTGGGTTAGCTGGCTCAGCCTGGCTGGGGGCGGGGTCAGGGTGGGGTAAATCCCCCGTTCTATCCATTCAGCAAAGTTAGAATTTTGATGGTAGCCCAGCCCAGGCAGACACGATCGGGGATTTAACCACCGCAGTAAACGCACATCTGAACAGACGTCTTGTGTTCTGCTAGAACCCCCAAACCTGTAGTTTAGAGCCGCAGCACCGTCCTTTGTAATAATAATAATAATAATTATTATTATTATTATTTATTTATTTTTTGGACATTGACTGCAATGAATAAAACTGGCAATTCAGCAGAAAGCTAGGTGTCTTTATCGGTTTTCTCAATGATAACAGCCTTTATCCGATAAAGGATGCTGTTTACATGACACTTGAATAATCAAGCATCTCCGGAAATCCGATAACAAAAAGTGTATTAGTGTGCATGTAAACACACTCAATATTGTAACGGCACAGGCAAGGCTGGTATGGAACCCGGGTCTATCATTTACAAGTGCAACAAGTTATCCATCAGACCGTCAAACCAAAAGGATATCCCATTGGCCAAAGACCAACGTGCTCACTTTATACATCGAGACTGGATTGCTACAGTAGGCCTATTTAACATTATAACATTATTAAATAATGTTAAATAAAAAATATAATACTGTTAACACATTGAGTGCCAGCCATTTTTTCATCCTGTAGGTAAGTTGTGCCAGGTTTTTTTTTGAGGATTCTGGCTCATTTTACAAGAGCCGAGGATTATTTTCTGTTAAGAATTCATGAACACCAATCATCTAAAAATAACTAATAGAATGTGTGCTTTCTCTGTCTAAAAGAGTTAGTTTGCAGAGTTAGTAGTTATGTAGATATTAGCCGTTGAGTACAGCATGGTTTCAGCGTCTGGAAATTTATTCAGAGATAAATGGCTTTTTGTGAAATTCGACAGAACAGTCACTTTAACCATTCATTTTTGGCATCAGTAAGACCGTCAGACATTCTAAACAATAGTTTTGAACAGTAATTTCCTCCATAACAACAGGAAACACCCCTCTCATTCAAACTCCTCCCTCCGTGTGTCTTCTCCTCCTTCCTCCTGGCTCTACAGCGGGCGTGTCAGAAGCGCGTTGCTGCTGCCTGCCTGCCTGCCTGCGTGCCTGCCTGCCTGCTTGCCTGCGTGCGGACGCTCCTTGTGCGAGTCAAGATGGGCCGGGGAATGCGTGGGCGATGGGCAGATGTTGATTCTGGCCTTTCTGAGGTGTTTCAAAGTGTGTTTCACCTATAATCTATTTTGCAAATCGCTCTCCGCTCTCTGTGTGCGGCTGCCTGCGCGGCCGCTCTCGGGCAAGACAAGTGTGGAATGGATTACTGTAAAATCGCCTCGCCATTTCCTTGAATGGCTTGCTCCCGCGGCAGTTTTTTCTTTGATTTCGCTCGTCTGGGGGAGCACTGTCAACACTTAGTGGGTTGGTAAAATAGATTATACACATTCTCTTGCTCCAATAGTGATCTCGAAGATGTAAAAGTTGTTGATTGATGTCCCACCGTCAAAAAAAAAAAATGTTTATGTAAGACGAGTTATTTCGGCTCTGGCACTCAAGCGTTGGATTATGTAAGACGAATTATCTCGGCTATGGCACTTAACGTGTTAAAATGTGCTAAATATGTGCAGGATGAGGAGAAAAGAAGCTAGCACTAGCTCGCAACTTTTATTTTTCACGTTTTATTTTTTGTAGCTCTCATCCTAAAAAAGTTTGGGCACCTGCCACTACACCACTGACTGATGATCATGATCAATAAAAGCATTTGCAGCGTCAGGTTAGCGGGCCTTATCCACTTGTAGATATATTTCTTTAAAGAGACAATTCCAATGGCCAAGGGCCAGCGTGCTCTCATTATACCCAGGTTGAACACTACCTTGCCCTGCAGCCTCCATAGAGACTATCTGAAGTGTGTATATGTAGTAGGGGGGAATCAAACCCAGGTATTCAAAGAGAGTCCATTTTCATTCAAGTCGAACACGCTAACCAGTCGGCCACAGTCCCACTTGGCAGGATATATACGGCTGGCTACTGCGAGACTAGCTCTGGCATGACAAAAAACGGTTCGGTAAAACTACACAATATAGCCTGGTTCGACAGACATGACAACAACCAACCAAGTACTGCTTTATTGTGATTATTACATGAGTAGGGCCTTTGAGAATCGAGCCCTAGTGGCAGGGGCGGTTTTAGACCCTTTTTGGGTGGGCTGAAGCCCACCCTGAGATAGTCTCAGCCTAACCTGACGCTGCCAGATGGACGGTTTAGTTCCACATTACGTTTCACTAAACCAGTCGATCTGGGAATGCAGTAACCAGACCCGCTGACGGAGGCGGGCACTTTTTCCAAGCTACTTGGCAGGTGATTGGATGACCCATCTGTCTATCACCGCTGGTGCGTGTTAACTTCAACCAATCATATCGCCATGCCTCTGACGTCACGTTTGCGACCGGAGGAAGGTGCCTGATCTCCGTGGTATTCATTGATTGAGTCCTCACCGTCCTCATCGTCGTAAAGTTGCCTTCGAAGCATGATGTTAGATTATAACGAACTAGTTGTGTGGCTTAGCCTTCCCAAATGTTGAGGGTCGTTTTTTAGAATTTAATACATAGAATTGGGAACGTTACATTAAATTTCATTCAGACTGCCTGTCACTTCCGCGGTGGCAGCCATGTTGACGAGTGAAAAGAACTACAAAGACCATGTACCCACTACCAGATGAGCCTAAGCCCGCCTAAGGCTGCCGCTGATTCGTCGACCCGGCATGGTTCGGCCAATCATCTTAACCACCTGTGCATGACAAGATGGATTACGTCGAGAGAATCTCTTTTGATCTCGCGAGGTTATCCATCTTGCAAGCAAGGTTAGTCTCAGCCCACCCTGGAAGATATATATATATATATATATATATTTTACAATAAGAATAGCTGGCTCTCCTCTGTTCATCTCTCATTAATGCTTTAAAACCATAAAAAAAATACTAATAATAATTGGTGATTGGTGCATGCAACATACGACCTTTATTTTGAAAATATGGTTAGGTCTAGAGGAAGTTACTCATCTACACTCCTAGAAAATTCATCGCCCAGGAAATAAGGAAGTGTTCTATTTCTCCTTGAGAGCCTCAAGGTCTTTGCACACACAGTCCGATTGTTTTCATATGCGTGTTTTTTAATCCGTCATCTGAAAACACAGATGGGTCCCAGCTCGCAAAAATCTATTGACTGATGCGAAAAACTCAGAAAATCGAACCTCGTCTGAAAACTTAAATGACGATGTAATTGTCGGACTTGGTGTGTCAATGATGATTGACACAAATGAGGTTGTATTATTTTTCCCCCCCAAGGCAAGGCCGGATTAACCATAGGGCAACCGGGGCAGGTGCCCCGGGGCCCTCGGGGTGAAGGGGCCCTCCAAAAAAATTTTTTTTTTTTTTTTTGGTCGGGCTCATGTTGGGCTCCACAGAACTATGACACAAATCTAAGACCAATCAGGACAAAATAAAATGTGTTTCCAAGAAGATTAAGTCTGATGATTTAGTCTCATTGGATGCCTGTGGGCAAGTGGTGACCAGGGGCGCGGGAAGTGGGGGTGCTTGTGGTGCTGCGGCACCCTCTGCTGTTTTGTATTGGAAATGTAATGTCAATTATTTTTTCATCATTGTAAAGCCACAGCACAGTGAAGAGGATATTAATGTGAAGATTAGCCTCTTCCTTTTGCTCTCAGAGTGCATCAGATTTATGCATTTTACTTTAAAATGTACAAAATTTCTTTGTCCAGGGGGGGCACAGCCCCTAGAAACCCCCCAGTCAGACTAATATCTTTATCCTGCTGGTGCTACCTCTTTGCAAAGCCTAGAATCGCCTATAAGTGAGTGAGAAACTGAATCTCAGAAACGGAATAATAACATAACAGTATAATACTAATGTTAATTTAAAATTAGATATTCCTCTAAATATGGCGAAAAAACATCCAAACATCCGGACGATGGGTAGGGGGGCCCCTGGGAGCTTCAGTGCCCCGGGGCCCCTGGGGGTGTTAATCTGGCTCTGCCCCAAGGTAGATTAAGTCTCTTTTCTATAGTGAGTAAGATGATCAGTTGGTTGAAAAACGAAGTCTTTATTTTAAGTTATATTTTGTAAATTAACTTCTTCATTAGTCAACCCGAGTTTACTATGAAGTGAATGGGGCAACATCATGCGCCCTGCATCTAATGTATTGTTGTATTGGTACCTGTGATCATCATTGTGGGGCTACTGAGCTGAGGTGTACTAGTGCTAAATTGTTTGTTAATGGACCACCTGTTGATATGCAAATGCCCACTAGCATAATGCTAAGTGGCCAGCCATTTTGGTAATGTGTTAAATCGTAGCCTATGTTTAGAATAACACTGATATGCCTGTTGCAGTGTTGCTTGCTATAGCTGTTTTCACACATACAGACAGGGAAATTAATACCTGTAAATCAAGACTGGCTATTTCCCGGAATTTCCCTTCACACCTGAGGGATCACATGTGGAAAAGCAGCAGCGAAAATACCTGTATTTGAGGGGGTCGGGGGTGGGGGGGGGGGGGTGGGGAGTAGTGTGTGCACTTGGATGGGGAATTGTCCTTATTTGGGGGGGGGGGGCAGAAAACTCAGATGGTGAAATAAGTTTGCTTGTCACACAATAAATCACACTCGTTTGACATAAGAGGGCATGTATGTTGTATCCTTCACATTTGCTAACCAGTCTTTGAACTTTGAAGAAGTTGGGATCCCTGTCGGAGAGAAATAGCCTGGTTCTTATCCGTTCACCTGCGTCGCGTTGAAGCACTTTTTACAGACTGGCTTCGTTTGATGTGTCCAGGGGCTTGCCTTCGCTGTCAGCAACGTAAGCAAAATACTTCCACATTTCGCTTCATGCATTTGCTTTCTCTACAAGCGTTGGGCGGCTTGCAAGACTCTCAGAACAAGCCGCTGCCATTTTCGCAGAGTCTGTCCTGTGTACTGTGTCGGGCTGCTGAAGGAGGACTGAAGGACTGGCCAGAGAGCGAGCAGAGAGAGGGGGGGGGGGGGGAATCGGCACGCCCATACATGAAGCAGACATACCGCTCTTGTGACGGGCTCCAAATTGGTGAAATGTCCGCGATGACGGGGTCGCGCTTATAGCCTACAGAAAAACAACTTTCACACATGAAGGCATTACACCACTTTCTGGTCATTTCCCGGTATAAAGCGCATGTGTGAAAACGGCTTATGTGTGAAGGTTAGCTTTATTCATGGTTGCCATACAGTTTATAAAGTTAATTCCTTTAACTTCTTTGGTACCTCATTAACCTCAAGTCACTCTTAGATTATTGTTTTATTGATTTTGTGTGGAGGTGGAGAACAGAGGAACTGTGACAAGAAGCTGTATCTGCTAAGAAGTACACACACACAGAAGAAGAAGAAGAAGAAGAAGAAGAAGAAGAAGAAGAAGAGTGAATCTGATAAATTGATTCAGCTTTCTTCATAGATCTAGTCTCTTCATTTTGATCTCAAAGTGCACCAGATTGATCATTTTTTACTTTAAAATGTACAAAATTGTCTCCCGGGGGGGCATGCCCCCGGACCCCCCAATAGAGGGTATGCACACCCACTGGAACACGCCCCCTCAATCAGGAATGAGTGTCAAAACGAGTGTCAAGTTCCTCCCTGAGCAGCAGGTGTCAGTTATTTAGGCTGATTACTGCATTCAAGCTCAGTCTTGCTGTGACTCAGTGGGCGTGACCCCACAGTGACTTCTGCCTCTGTGACATCACATGCATACCCTCTATACATTCTTTGGGGGGTGAGCCCACCCAAAGGTGACATGACATCCTAAAACCGGCCCTGCCTAGTGGAACTCGGCCGGGGTTGAGACTGTGGCCCACCTGAGCTCCTCTACACGCCAGATGGATCCTCCCAGCAGCTCGCCTCCAGCAGTGAGCACAGGCGCGGACCATTGGACGATGACAGAGGAAGCACTGCGCATGCCCGAAGCAGCTAAATATGAATGCAGTTCCACATCTCAAGACAAGAAGACATCTCACGGCCAGGTAGGAGTGGGTAGGACTAGGAGTAGTCAGTCATTTTTCATTCGTTGACCCGTCTTCGGCTGAAAGAAACAAAACCAAATGCGTTCCGACTAATCCAAGCCGACTGCTCTACACATCAACAAATTCCGAGAAAGCCTGTGGACCAAATTAATTTGCGGTTGGTATCAATGTTGGCTAACGCTAGTGCTGTGACATTAGCCACTGCATTGTAGCAAGGCAGGTTGGTGTCTGCCAACACTTGCATTGCCTCCTGTCTGTCTTGCTTGATATTTTGTTGGCTAGTTCTGGATTAAATTGATATGTAGCTAGTAGCTGGTGACAGAGTAGCCTGCGGCTAGCTAACGTTAGCAATGCTAACTTGGCAAGCGTGAATGGAGCTGGGCGTATCAGATTTACTACTCTGGCGGCACATACCCTGTGACCAGTGTGCACCGAAGTTCTTGTAATGTGCTAAAGCTCGAATCTAAACATTTTGTCAATGCACACAGCGGCGTTTAGTTTGAATACCCTGGCACGTTGTGAACCTGTATTTTCTTATTGTGTAAAAAAAAAAAAAAAAAAAAACCCTGTCACGCATTTAGAGCAGTCTATGATTCAGAGCTGTCAATCCACTGTGTTGACATTAGCGTCCAGATTCTCGACAGGGGTTAGCTTAGCCGCAAAACGCGACTATTTCACTCGAGTACCTCTCCCATCATAGTCGCGCTCGCCCGACCCCTTTATCGAGGGAAAGTTGCACATTTAGCGATCTACAAGCTTCAAACATGCACCAATCACTAATATAAACTACGCACCTTGTTGCCACGGATGTTGTCGAGCAGGCCGCGCTGAGGCCGCGCTTTGTTAACTCGTATTTTAAGAAAGTTTGGGTTATTTGTGTGTCCGGAAACATTATTTTCCCTTCTCCAACGACTCTTCTTCTTTTTTGCTGCTCACCGGTTCAACTGCTCAACTGCGCCACCGCATCATGGCAAGGCACGGCATGGCAAATGACCTCATCCCAAACTCATCAATTCCTACACTACTTACAACATGTAATACCCCATGATGCGGTGGCGCAGTTGAGCAGTTGAACCGGTGAGCAGCAAAAAAGAAGAAGAGTCGTTGGAGAAGGGAAAATAATGTTTCCGGACACACAAATAACCCAAACTTTCTTAAAATACGAGTTAACAAAGCGCGGCCTCAGCGCGGCCTGCTCGACAACATCCGTGGCAACAAGGTGCGTAGTTTATATTAGTGATTGGTGCATGTTTGAAGCTTGTAGATCGCTAAATGTGCAACTTTCCCTCGATAAAGGGGTCGGGCGAGCGCGACTATGATGGGAGAGGTACTCGAGTGAAATAGTCGCGTTTTGCGGCTAGGGTTAGCTATGCTAGAGAGGTAGCCAGTAGTTTCTCACTGCTCATTTAGTGAAATCATGTATTCAATATTTGTTGCTGCACTGTCAATTGTGACATCTGTCTGTTGTAATGAGTGTAAAGCACAAGTCACATGACAGTCATTACACAGTCACTGTTCAAAACCAACCAAGTTTAAAATTAGTAATGGAATTTTAAAATGCAAAATGTGTAAGAATGCTGTGAATAACTGAATATTTTTAATAGAAATTGCGCAGGAAGGTCAACATGTTCTTTGTAAATAACTGTGCTTGGGATCAATTATTAACGCCAAGCTCTTGGTGTGACTGAACTAAACTGATGAGGATTATGGCATAATGGAACTTTGTCTTGACTAAAACAAGACCTACGGTATTGGTTCCGGTATGGACAGTAGCCTATAGTGTGTACTGTAGACCTAAAAGCGTATGCATAAGTTAAGTAGGCTAAGCCTTCTTCAGAAGGACAGGGGCCTGTGAGCCACCTGTGTCCTGTTTCCATAGTGTGAGACAACCCATCTCCACACTAGTAGTTTCCTTTGCAGGATGAGCGCCCCTCACCCAACAACAACCCATCTTATTGGTGCCAACTATTCCATACATAATCCTTATTCAATCTCTTTCAGGGATGTGGCTGAGTTGCCCCAACTTTACCTAGATTGACACTAAAGGCAGTGACAATTGGGACCCCCCCCCCCCCTATCTCCCCAAATCTATCTTTGGTCAATTACATCCATTGTCAGAAGTAAGAAGATACATTATAGGAGAAAATACTGTTTGAGTAGGACACTTTATTTCATTACATGCTCACAACAAGATGTTCCCAGTTCATGTGAAGTAATGTATTGACAAGAATCTCCATGTGACTACTTGGGGATCTGTGAAATGATGATTCTATGGTAAATTGGCAATCATTTCCAATACAGCTGGAAATGTCTTTGACCACAGCCAATATATATTATATATACTGTATATAATATATATATAGGCCAATATACTATACATTTTCCCCCATAGCCACCATCAGTCTCAACAGTTTAATGACTTCAATAACAAAACAAACCCGATCTAACCTTAAAAAGCTAACATATTTCTGCATCAAAGGTCATCAGAAGTTTTGTGGCTGTCACATGCCACCATTAAGATAGCCCTGCCTGCACTGCATTCCTCTCTAGCTATGGTGGCTTTGCTTGAACATTTTGATCAGCTGTGTGAAATGTATGACGTACACGACTCCTTCCCATCAAGATCTTCCCCAGAACACAAATCTAATTAGTGAAATTGGAAAATGTTGTTTTACTGACTGACTGTGGCCAGTTGCTAACACGCCCCTCCTAACCTGTTTATAATCACTTGACCAATGGAAACAGATATGGATAAACATGCCTGCTACTCCTGGGTCTTTGTATTATCCCAACCTTAGCTAGCTAATGGATAGAGTTAGCCTACGAGCTAGCCAATTACACAGGAATGGATAGGCGTGGAAGAATCTCAACTCCCTGGCTCCGTACTATTATCCACTGCCTTAACCACTGACCTAAATAATATGGACAGAGCTATCCCATTGATCTTGGTCTCCCGTTTGGAGTTGAAACGTTGGCTGTCGCCATCTTGATTTTTCGTCAGCAGAGTTGGAGGGAATGGGTTGAGTCCTTGTGCACCTCACGTGACATGGGGGTTTCCCAGAGCCGCAGCTCCGCCTGCTATTGGTCCGTGATCGGCAAGCTGAGCGATCACTGGACAGGCGATCTGTCAATCACCCCCTCATCTATTTGACTCCAAACGGGCGAGTTAAAAATGACCACCCTACAGTTGTTATGAAAAGGTGAAATTAGCTACATAGACCAAAACCGTGTTTTGCCCCTGCCTAGAAAGATGTTTAATCCTGTTACAAAGTCTGGCATTTTAACATGGGGGAATGCCTACTGCCCCCAACTCCTAGTGGCCATTCGAGGAACTACAGCTTTTCAGTTCACTTCCACGTCCGGGGGGGGGTTGGGGTTGTTGGGGTTGTTGGCCACTCGCCTCAACACGTCTTTGGAGAACACAGTAACATTAGCAGCTGTACTAGGAAAGATAGCTTATAGTATGCATTTGTGCATAGAAGCACTGTTTACAAGCACTGTTTACAGTGTGATTTTGTTGTCTCATAATCCTAAAAACATCAACATAGATCACTATTGCAGCAGTTCATGCAAATTCATAAATGGAAAAACCCAGACGTATGTTATCCAGGTGTTATTTCATCCATATTCATTTGCTTATGAGAAAAATATAATGGAAGTTTTGTGAAAAATTGCGGTTAATATGAATGTTTGGTGATGAAGTTTGATAGTGCCTAGCCTGGTAAACCAGCCGGTCACGTGAACTCACATTTAATTTCGTTCTACCAGACTGTCTGGCCTTTAGCTTTCACCCAGTGTCTGCAGTGGGCGGAAGTTGGGCGGGTGTACTTGCCTTGACAGACAACTCCTTCAGCCAATCAGCATTGGATCCAGTCAAACCCAAATCCACTCGGGAGAACGCCCGGCAAAAACATATTTTCCGCCGAGAAACTCCGCTGTTGCGCCGATACTCCTGTACTTGTTTAATTGTTGTTATTGAGTCTGTTTCTGCAATATCTGCACTTTATGGCTGTTTAAACTCGACAAACGTTGACGTTACTCCTCGAGGCGGACAGGCAAGGAGGCAGCCAATATCGTTTTGCTAGCGGCGTTCCTGATTGGCCGGTTATGATGTCAACTACGAGGTGCTAATTGGCTAGAACGCTTTGCAATTTCTGCAAATACCCTCCCAGGGCTGGAGGCCAGTCTGGTCTGGTAGAACGAAATGAAATGTGAGTTCACGTGACTGTCTGGTTTAGCAGGCTAGATAGTGCCCAGAACAGTTTAAAGGAGTGAAGTATCTCTCACCCCTGAAATTCAACTCTCGAAAATCATGCTTTTGCGACCGTGCTGTGGTAAAAAGGTCATGATAGCCTAACTCTATTTTTCAGTAAGATGCATTCTCATCTGTTCTTTTTGGTTTGCTCTATTCCAGTGAGCATCATGGGCAGTTGAGAAAAATAACAAAATCATCTGTTGTGTGGAGGACAAAAGTCTAGTCAGTCATACCGCCCTCTCCTCGCCCAATAAGGCCTCAGCCACAGTCCCAGAAGTTTCCAGCACCATGGCTGAGGAGGACTATGGCAGCTTTGTGGACTGGAACCAGATGGGGGAGCTGGCCAAGAGCAGCGGGCCCACCAAGGTGGACTGTAAGGAATTGAAAGAGTTCAAACAGATGGCTCGGCAAGGTCACTGGGCCAAGAACCACAAACTGCGTGCACAAGTCTACCAGCAGCTCATCAAAGCCATTCCCTGTCGTACAGTTACCCCAGATGCAGAAGTATATCGGGACCTCATGGGAAGTAAAGCCACCCAGAAGACCTCCGCCGTCATTCCACTGCCGGAGTTTGTGGATGGAAGTACCGTGCCACACTACTGCCTGAAGGCCGAGGCAGTGGCCTCGGCCCATCGGATCATCTCCTGCCTGGCTGGACAGTTTCCAGATATCTCCTACTGCCCGGCACTGCCCTGCATCAGCGCGTTGCTCCTGCACTTCAGCGCAGATGAAGCCCAGTGTTTTGAGCTGGTCAGCCGCATGTTGTCCTGCAATGAGCCAGGAAAACGACTTCTAGACCAGACCTACCTGGCCTACCAGTCCAGCTGCATGACCTTCGGAGACCTGGCCAACAAGTACTGCCCGGCCGCCCACAAGCTGATTGTTGCCACGGCCCAGGATGTGCCGGAGGTCTATTCAGACTGGCAGCGCTGGGTGCTAGGTGACCTGCCCTTCAACCATGTGGCCAGGGTCCTGGACGTCTACCTGGTGGAGGGCTACAAGGTCCTCTACCGAGTGGCCCTGGCCCTGCTCAAGTTCTACCGCAAGAGCAAGGCGGGGGCTCAGGGGGGCCAGCAGCAGCAGCAGCAGGCCTCTGAGGGAGTCAGGGCGGACATTCAGGCATTCATTAAGGCCATCGGCTCCACCGTCCCACCCGACAAGCTGCTAGAGAAGGCCTTCTCCATCCGTCTGTTCAGCCGCAAGGAGATCACTCTGCTGCAGCTCACCAATGAAAAGTCCCTGCAGCAGAAAGGAATCAGTGTCAAACAGAAGCGGTATGACCAGACCTATACATACTGGATATGATTTGTAGTAGGGGGTGGATATGACCAGACCTATACATACTGGATATGATTTGTAGGGGGTGGATATGACCAGACCTATACATACTGGATATGATTTGTAGGGGGTGGATATGACCAGACCTATACATACTGGATATGATTTGTAGTAGGGGGTGGATATGACCAGACCTATACATACTGGATATGATTTGTAGTAGGGGGTGGATATGACCAGACCTATACATACTGGATATGATTTGTAGGGGGTGGATATGACCAGACCTATACATACTGGATATGATTTGTAGTAGGGGGTGGATATGACCAGACCTATACATACTGGATATGATTTGTAGGGGGTGGATATGACCAGACTTATACATACTGGATATGATTTGTAGGGGGTGGATATGACCAGACCTATACATACTGGATATGATTTGTAGGGGGTGGATATGACCAGACCTACACATACTGGATATGATTTGTAGGGGGTGGATTGTGAGCATTTTAGGCTTAGGAGGAAACTAGGCTAGTATTGGGTTTACTTGACTACTATATCCTGTACTGTATATCAAGTAAGGAGACTGAATCCCACCTTCACTAAGATTGCAGTGTAGCTATGCATAGGCGGATTATGACATGACGGGCCCCTGCGCCTGGACACATGAATGGATTATGACATGACGGGCCCCTGGGCCTGGACACATGAAGGGCCCCCCTCACAGCGCACACATGCAGAATTAAGGCCAGAATAAGAACAGCATACGTTCACCTGACTCTCAACAGGATTTACAGCCCAGCCACCTCAACACTCAAAGCCAACAGCACAATATTAACAAGAAATAAATTCACCGTAAATTCACTGTATCTCCATAAAGGCAACAAAATTAACTTTTTAGTCCACCAGTCGCTAGTGAATGTTCAACTTTTACCAGCCACTCAATAGATTACCATTGTTCTTTTGGATGGTGAGTGAAGCAAATCTACCAGACACTTTTACCAGCATTTGGCTGGTGGCTGTGCTAATTTTGGACCCTGTCTTCAGTAAAACAGAATTTACAGTGCAGACAACTCAATTAAAGCCAAAAGCACAATAACTCTGTAATTGTTCATAAACGTATGGAACATTTCGTCAAAAATAAAGGGTTGGGGCCCTATATACCTTATTCGATAACCCCGGACGGCGGCATATTGTTGACAAACCGCAGCCGTAACGTAGTCTGGCCGAGTGTATAGCAACAGTTATGGCTTCGTTAAAGAGAAGTGATGAAAAAATAAGTTTGGTCGGAGGTGCGGACCCCTATAAAAAACGGACTTCGAGTAAATATAACTCATTATATTGCCAGGTATAACGTACCGGACATTGTGAATACAGACAGCATTGGCATAGGCTACACATCTCAGGAGCTGAAGGCTTTCAAATCCCTTGAGTCCTAGCGTTATAACTGTTTCATCTGTGGCAATTTGTCTGACATTTTTACTTTTGTGCCACCAATGACATCATCATCATCATCATCAAACATTGTCGTGACAGCAAAGGTAAATAACCTTAACGTTAAATGTTTGTTTGATCTGACGCTTGCTTGCATGAGCCCAATGTTAGCCTCTAGTCTCTTTCCCTTCACGTTTGTGGACAGTAGCTAGCACCTGGGCTTTTATTGCTGCTATTACTACAGCCGTGTATTATTACACAGCACACTATCGCTGTTGTGAAATAGCTCCTGACGCAGTAAAAACGGCATTAAATAGGCTAGTAAGTAACGCTGGCTAGCGTCCTAAGCTATGACAGCTGTCAGTCACTTTTAAACAGCGCGCTGCGGAATGTCAACAATATGGCGGCGGTGTGTGTGCCCGTACGTGAGTGACGTCAATCGAATAAGGTCTATAAGGGATAATTTGGTCCCAGTCTAACTGGTATCCAAGGTTAGTCCTAATAACTGGAGCAGTGTACAACGTTTCCATTGCATGAGAAGCTGACGGGATGGTAATGCTTGTACCAGCTATTAGTCGGTTGGCCATGTGTTACCAGGGGAACAGAGTTATGGCTTATGAAAAACTTTTGATTTTGATTGGAAAACTCATGAAACTATAAATGACTGGTCTTGTTTTTGTTTGCTTGGCAAGTGACCATGTTATAAGCCAGTGCGTTAATGCACTTGGAGGTGTCCATTATCAGACAGTTCACGCCTCCACATCGTCCACGACTTTGTGATAACGGAGCCCTCGTCGTGCATTAACCCTTACATCAATCTTCAAGCGGAGTGAGCTGTGTCTGTAGATAATGTCATAATTTCCCAGCCCTACAACCAAGCGCACAAGTCATTGATATGATCTTAATCTTACTCAATCTCCACAGAAATATCTCACGCAGGTTTCTCTAATGGCTCTAATTAGAATTGGAATTGTCCACATCGAGTATAAATAAACACAAGACAGTTCCTAGACCATAAACCAAATCATGATGGTATGCTAGGAATGGGAGGCACGCAGTCCTACAGTTGTACAGAATCAGTTTGGAGTGTTTAATACAATTGACCCTAGGGGCACACTGCAGACTGTATGAAGCTGGGAGATGAATTGCTAAACAAGCAGTTTCAACTGGTTTGTTGGACGTCCAGATCTTCTCAGGCTTGGTGTAATGGCTTGCTTTGTGGTGGTTGAAGTTGTCAATCCTTGTCTCACATTCTGTTCTTGTTTCCTTTTCGTTTGGTTTTGCCACATCGTTTCCCATCACCATCTTCTGTCTCATCTGCACCCCTGTGTTTACTTCGTTTGCTTCTTTTACAGTTTTAGGTGGGTTCTTCTTCTGTTCTCTTAGATGTGCTCTTGTAGTTGTAGCTGTGCTCGGTTATTCCGTTATGATGAGGTACCATTTTGATTGGCCCAACACAATTAAATTGAATATTATTAACATTAACATTAGCTGCTTCATCTGCTTTGGCTTTCTGATGAGAGGTTTGTGCATCGGCAACTGGGTTATCTGCCTCTCTTCCTTCCACTTTACCTCTCCACCTCTGCCTCCTGCCTTAATATAGTGCTATGTACCTCCTCCTTTTCTTCTTACAGTAGTTCTACACTACATACATTTTTGTACTTTATTTCATTAGTCTATTGTTTGTACTGGGTGTGAAGCACTTTGTAAACTTGAGAAAGGTGCTACATAAATATTATAATAATGATTTATGGTCTTTGTTTGGGTCCCCAGGCGGAATGTGCAGCTAGCACTAAACCCTGAGACCTTCTCTTCAGAGATTGTCGGCGCCAAAGAGATGCGAGACATCTGGTCATGGATCCCTGAGCGCTTTGCCCTTTGCCAACCCCAGCTCCTCTTCACCACCACCAACCACGGCTGCAGTCTTAGCAGGTAGGTCAACCCCAGCTCCTCTTCACCACCACCAACCACGGCTGCAGTCTTAGCAGGTAGGTCAACCCCAGCTCCTATTCACCACCACCAACCACGGCTGCAGTCTTAGCAGGTAGGTCAACCCCAGCTCCTCTACACCACCAACAACCACTGCTGCAGTCTTAGCAGGTAGGTCAACCCCAGCTCCTCTACACCACCAACAACCACGGCTGCAGTCTTAGCAGGTAGGTCAACCCCAGCTCCTCTACACCACCAACAACCACGGCTGCAGTCTTAGCAGGTAGGTCAACCCCAGCTCCTCTTCACCACCACCAACCACTGCTGCAGTCTTAGCAGGTAGGTCAACCCCAGCTCCTCTTCACCACCACCAACCACTGCTGCAGTCTTAGCAGGTAGGTCAACCCCAGCTCCTCTACACCACCACCAACCACTGCTGCAGTCTTAGCAGGTAGGTCAACCCCAGCTCCTCTACACCACCAACAACCACGGCTGCAGTCTTAGCAGGTAGGTCAACCCCAGCTCCTCTTCACCACCACCAACCACTGCTGCAGTCTTAGCAGGTAGGTCAACCCCAGCTCCTCTACACCACCACCAACCATGGCTGCAGTCTTAGCAGGTAGGCCCGTGCCCCCATCAGCACACACAGCCCACTGTGGCTTCCTGTTTCCAGATGTGTTTTAGGTCTGATTGACAATTCTAGAAAGCAAAAGCGTTCCACAAGAACCTGTCCTGCTCAGCAGGTTTGCCTTTATTGTCATGGACTTTACAGCCATAATGTTAAAGGGGCACTCCACCAAAAAACAATGCTGATTTATTTTGCACATGATCTCACACATATCCGAAAGCCATAAACAGTTTTGCAGACACTAATTTAGTTTGAGGGTTATTGAGAGTTGTTTTGAGTTAATTTGTGGACCAGTGATGTCATTTGTGCATGAATGACATCACTGGTCCACAACTTAACTCAAATCAACTCCCAGAAACTGTCACACTAAATGAATGTCTGCAAAAGTGTTTACAGTTTTTGGATATGTGTATTTGATGTGTGTAGGCTGACTCACTGGAAGCAGGCTGCGGGGATAAGCTCTGCCATTGGTGCTGACCATTTCAGTCGGAGCGAAGGGAAATCCATTCCCTCCCCCCTGCCTGTCGCTGTCAAATGCCTCTGCCGCTGTGAAACAACAACGCTAGCTAGCAAGCTAGCAACCTACATGCTGAAAATGGCAAGTTTTGCAGAAGATTATGATGTGCAATAAAGCAGGCCTGCTTGGTACTTTCGGTGGATGGTTATAAAGATAACGGAGCCTTTTTCCCCGCTATACCAGGGTGAGAGTAAGATGAGCCAGACTCTCTTGTGCTGGTACAGTGTGAAACAGAGATAGTCTGCCAAGCGAGACAAGGATATGTGCGACATGTGCCAAATAAATCATTTTTCAGTGGAGGGCCCCTTTAAACATTTCCTTCACACACTAGTTAGTTGGTTTATCCCCATAGTGAAAACGAGTAACTTCAGCTGGATAACATGACCTGTGTATGAGTTTTGTTAATATTTACCCAGGGTGCTGCTTCACTAGTCTGTACACACATCTGTGCTTCAGTACATCTTCTCAATGCAAAGTACACCACTATTGCCTATAAAGTGAGCCATTAAAAAAAGCCAATGAACCTTTTGACCATTTCCACAAATCAAACTAGTCAAACCCTCTCTTCCCTCCAGATTCTACTCTCATTGTGAAGGCTACGAACCCACGCTGCTCCTCATCCGGACCACCGATGGCGATGTAAAACGCACGCGCATGCACACACGCACGCACACACACACACACACAGCACACAGTCTCATGATTCCCATATACAGATTTTCACACACACATCCATGTAGCAGTAAGATTGCCATCGATTATTTAAAATACATGTTGAAAAATATCTAATCAACAGTGTTCATCGTTATAATCCTTTTGATTATTATCTGCTTATAATTTGTTGCAGCCTACTAAGCTGTATATATAATATATGATATATATTAGTTCTGAACACTGATGTATATAGGCTACATTCTGACCCTTGGCACATATTCAACCTGCTGACTTAGGCTGGGGATAAGGTAAATTGCAAAAAAGTTAAAACACCACCTGGCTGATTTTGAAAACGCTTAGCATCACACGCATAACGGCAACTTTCCACACATGTTTTTGTTTCAGTCAATTATTTAGTCATCACTGACGTACATTAATATATGCACTGTAATGTCTTACAAGAAATCTCAATTGAAAATAGACAAAGGCTCTATTCTGAGCCAACAAGAAGTGTCTTTTGATTGGGTTGTGCTATTTCACAGGGACATTAGCGGGTTACTAATAGCAGCCATCCAGCAGTATAAATAGAGGGGGGATTAAGGTTTAGAAAAGGAATCTAACCACTGCGGTGAATCTGGCTAATAAACCAACTGTTTTTGCTGCCTCAGGTATGTGGGGCCTTCCTCTCCACGGATTGGGAGGAGCGCAAAAAAGGAGGCAACAAAGTCAGCTTCTTTGGCACGGGGGAGTGCTTTGTCTTCAGGGTAAATTCATACACAGTACATTCTGCTTCACTTATTTCCACTGCAGCCTATAGCCTTTTTAGTTTTTCGGTACATCAAATGTCATTTCAAGGTGAGAAGTGCACTTCATTGTTTTTTATAGCAGTGCCTCAACGTGGCCACCAGAGGGTGCCATCCACAATGTTTCCTTTAGTTTAGCTCCTACTAGTGTCAGTGTGATTGGCATCTCTGGCTCCCAAAGGAAAAGCCTGTCAAGCAGGTCAGAAGTCACTGGACCGTCATGGCCATGACTTCCTCTGCAGCAGCAACAACAACAATAACAGAAATCGCCCGCCGTGCTTTTTTGCTTATGATGATGCTGCATTAAGCTTTAATTATCATAACACCTGACCTGCAAATAGACAGATCAGATCAGTATTTTTCAGATTTCCCCCGTTTTCTCCCAAATTGCCCCTCACAAATTCCTGCTGCCAAGCTGTCCTGGCCGTTGCTCCCCACACCCTCTGCCGATCTAGGGAGAATTGTAGACTAGCCCATGCTTCCAAAATCCTCCAATACAAGTGAAGTTGCCAGTCACTTCTTTTCACCTGACAGCGAAGAGTATCACCAGCACGACGTAACGCGTGGGAGGAACACACTATTCCCCCCAGTTCCCCCCGAACAGGTGCCCCGACCGACCATAGGAGGCAATAGGGCAGTGACCAGGACACCTACCCTTAATCCAGCTTCCCACCCCTGCAGACGCGGCCGATTGTGCATGTATGGACTGGACACATGACCAAGCTGGAGGTAACACGGGGCCCGGACCTGTGACCCTTGTGTTGATAAAAAATTAATTCACAGGTCACGAGCACACTCAAAATGGAATAAAAACTCACTGGTTGCAGGGCAAGCAAAGAGTTCAGTGAAGAGAGAAAAGCCAGCACTCCAAATGTCCTTTCATAGAGACACTGCGGAGCGCGTCATCATTCAGAAACCATGCCCAAAACGGGGGAAAACAGAAACAACCCCCCTCCAATCCTGGCGTTCTCCTATGTCACGTGCATGGTTGTGTGTTGCACAAAAAAGTTCGTATATACGGAAGATGAACACTCCAACTTACTTCCTTGACAGCTAGATCCACATTTTTCTTCTCGCCAATTCTCAATGACTTCCTTGTTTTGCTCAGGAGTACAAAAAAACTTAACTGGCGATTTTTTACATTTGTTGTCTGCGCAGCCCACCACACAACAGCTTTTAGCTATGTTTAATTCAAGGAGAATGACGCTGGTCTATGGGAGTGAACGGAGCGATTTCCCCCGTGATGGGTGTGGCCTATTTCATGCAGTGTCTCTATAGGTTTTTAATAATTCCTTAAACCCGGGCAGCAGCAACGAACGTTTTAGCCTAAGGCCTTCCTCAGCGTTGTGTTGGTAGGCAGGGAAACTACCGCTGCACTACCCGGGCATAGACAGGCTTTCGAATGCCTTCTGCATGAATTATTAACTTTGCTATCTGTGTTGGTTCACAGCTGTGGGCTCTGAGCCTGCATCATCTCACACACGCATACGTAAGCACACACAGATCGGAAACTCCTGTAACATGAGCATCTCGGGACAATAGTATCTGGATGGGCTATCACCTGATACCAGAAGACACAGACAGAGAGCAGGGACGGACATCTTATCACCTGATACCAGAAGACACAGAGACAGAGAGCAGGGACCAACATATATCACCTGATACCAGAAGACGCAGAGACAGAGAGCAGGGACCAACATATATCACCTGATACCAGAAGACACAGAGACAGAGAGCAGGGACCAACATATATCACCTGATACCAGAAGACACAGACAGAGAGCAGGGACCAACATATATCACCTGATACCAGAAGACACAGAGCAGGGATGGACATCTATCACCTGATACCAGAAGACGGAGAGCAGGGACCAACATCTATCACCTGATACCAGAAGACACAGAGACACAGAGCAGGGATGGACATCTATCACCTGATACCAGAAGACACAGACAGAGAGCAGGGACCAACATATATCACCTGATACCAGAAGACACAGAGCAGGGATGGACATCTATCACCTGATACCAGAAGACACAGAGACACAGAGCAGGGATGGACATCTATCACCTGATACCAGAAGACGGAGAGCAGGGACCAACATCTATCACCTGATACCAGAAGACACAGAGACACAGAGGAGGGACCAACATCTATCACCTGATACCAGAAGACGGAGAGCAGGGACCAACATCTATCACCTGATACCAGAAGACACAGAGACAGAGAGCAGGGACGGACATCTACAGCTGTAGAGGGGCAGAGAAGGGAATTAATGAAGTGCGAGACCTTTGCCTAAGCATCAAATAGTCATGTCTGGTGGTTATCACACAAAGCATCTAGTACTATGTTTAGCCATTTTAGATTCAAGATCTAGGTTGTGTCCTTGGATAATTTGATCAATTACATTTATTTATTTATGTTTATATAGCTGAATTTGAAAAACTGTGATGCTCAGCAATGTAATTGAGGATGAGTATTTGTCAATGCTGTGTGTCCCTGTCTAGCTGAAGCCAGAGATGGAGCGCTATGAGTGGGTGGTGATCCGCCACCCTGAGTTGGCCTCCTCCATCAAGGCCAAGGGGCAGGAGGACATGGCCTCCTCTGAGGTGCTGAACAGCCCACGCTTCCAGCAGGCTGAGAAATCCACTGGAGACCTGTCACCCTTCCTCTCTGCCCGCCACTTCAACCTCAACTCCAACAATACTTCCATGTTCATGGCTGGCAACTTGGACTCCATTATAGTGGGTGAGTGAGAGACAGAGAGAGGTTTTGCATAGGATCTATCGAAGGCATTGCTCAAAGACACAGTCTGACATGTGAGCTTCAACTCTTTATCAGTCATCTTTGGTGTTTGAGATAAGGAGGAGTCATACAAAATGTAGTCTCGACTCCCAGACAATTGGAGATTTCCGTCTACCCATCGTCTCAGGACTTATTGTCAAAAATAGTTTGAACAGCGGTGAGAATGTCCGCTAACAAACCTACGCCCCTTTGTCACGTTAGCAGAAATGACGCTCTCCCCGCATTCTCCTCCGTAGTGAAACAACCTGGAGATGCAGCGAATCACTTTGTAACACAGAGAGAACTTTTCAAAACATGGAAAATGGATTTCACGAGCAACGTTACATTATTTGATTCCGTTTTATCCGTTTACAAGCACACTACTTCTGCATGTTCCCTCCCCTTCTGCACGAAGGGCTGCCCTAAAGACTCTGGTTTGTTTCTGCGATGCGTTCGGCGCGTGGGTCTGAGTCCGTTTCAGACTGAAAACATAACTTGTCTGAGATGACAGGTTGAGAGGCGGGTCATAGTAGCATGTCGATGAATTTATTTGACAATTCTGGATTGGGCTTTGGCCAATCCTGGCGTGTTCCGCCTCCAAATCGAGTGGGATTCAGCGTGTTGTGGCGCTCTCCTTGGGAAGAGCCTGCTAACGCGAGGCTAGTGGCTGAGTGGAACTGGGCAAGCCGCAGGCAGCCAGCTTCCTTCTTGTTGCCGAGCGGAGAGTGGTCTGGAATGTCCGAGGTGCGACCCCTGACAACCAGGCTCTCTGAGGCGCGCGCCATTATCGCTATTGCGGTAAATAATATTCCTGGAATGCGAGTTTTAACGAGCCAGTTACATTTCTTTGCATTCTTAGAAATTGCTGTTTTCTTTATTGTGTAGATCAACATACAATTGACCAAGTTAGTAGTTAGTTTATGGTATAGGAATTCTGCCAGATGACAGGCACTAGGCACCATTTTCTCCTTCATTTGGAGGAGAAAATTATCCTGAAATGAAGATTTGATTGACAACTGCCATGTCGTGATATGATTGGTTGAAATGGGGTAGAAATTGTATAGTACTAGGTGACGTCAGCAAACTGTAGATTACTGTTATGAATAAAATCTTGAAAAATGAACTTTTGATGTGAAAAAGTGTGAAAAACTAAAGAAATTAGATTTTTTGGCATACATTATTAAATAGGTGCACTGCATACTCAGGTATTTGAACTAAAATAAAAGAAAGGTCATTTTTGGGTTCAGCTCGACTTTAACAACGAAACCTGGGAGAAAGTTCTCAGTCTCTAGTTGGACAAGCAGATAGACTGAGTCTATACAAAATGCTGCTTGGCTAAAACCACTTCAGATTTGGCAGCAATATAATACAAAACAAATGCTACTAATTCTTCTACAAAACATCTACTGAACTCTGGTAGAATCCAGTAAGATCTCCCTTTCTTTTGCCATGAGTTAAACTGATGATATTGTCAAAGAATCACTCAAATTGATTAAAATTGTAATGATGTCTCTTTGGCAAGTTTCAACATGAGTCTAAATTGTCAGTCACCCACTTTATTCAAGGGAAAATCCACCCTAAAACACTTGAACTTGAAAACCATGAATTGATGATGTACCTTGCATCTCTGCCCCGTTGTGTTGCTTGGTCATGCATTTTCTTATTCCTGTGGATAACTTTCCAAACATTGGCCACAATCTGTCAAAGGATCGAATTTAGAAGTGTGTTATTTTAAACCTAATACTGTGACCAGTATGTACCTTCTTTCTTACCATATGCTTGTACTGTATGTCAACATAAACATGAAGAAAACGCATACATGTCTGCAGCCGCTGTGTAACGCTCTGCTCTTCTCCGTGTCACCAGGTGGAGGTGTAGGCAATGCTCTCTTCATCGACTCTGAGCTGAACCACGGGCGCGCTGGCAGCTGCACCACCTTTGACAACCCTCCGCTCTGTGCCGAGAACTTCCAGGTCGCCGTGCTGGAAGTGTGGGGCTTCCAGGATACCATGGCTTCATAATGGGACGTGCATACTATAAGCATAATCACAAATGCGTACATACATAAATACATAGTACATGCTATACATACATGCATACATACGTATGTACACTCGCACTCACGGACACAAAATCAGTATTTAAACAATGAAAAGGATTTAGACACAAACGCACAATATAAAACGTCCAGCACGGTGTTTGAGGAAAAATCAGACATACGCAAACAAAAGCACCTCCGTCCAGCAAATATACATATTAAGTATTTTTTTTATTTATTAATGCAGTTAACCTAATTTGAAAATATCACCAATAATGTGAGTCCCCCCCCCTTCTCCTTCTTGTTTTTTTTGTATCTACAGATTTTCTTTATGTTGCTGTACTACTGTTTTTGTTAACCCTCCTTGAAAGGGTTTGGTTCTATCAAGAAAAACAAAACGTTGCTCTAGTTACAGCGAACAAGTGATTCAGCTACTTCAGCCTTTCTTTTCTTCTTTCTTTTTAAATAGCTCTTTGGTCAGCTGTGATGCGTTCATGTTTGCGCTGAGCTTTTGAATTTCTTAATTGACATTCATTCATCTGTGCAATCTGGTTTAGCTCCAGTCGCCAAATTGTAGCTAGCAATGCAGTCCTAAAAGAAAATCTAACTTGACCTTGCCATGGTGATGAACTGAGATTTATGGTTACGTGAAGTCAAGTGTCCATTTGGTGAAGTGTTTTTAAATGTTGGAGTACCAAGAGTAAGATGCAGTCAAGTTGTATGAGGGCCTCTTGTATGATTTTGGTTAAGTCCTGTGGAACCCCCCCTCCCCCGTCTGATTGGACATAATCTGGGAGATCTGTCAGATATGTTCATGTGTTGCTGTATTCTTGGTATATGTGTGTGAATATCAATATCAATGATGAATGTCCGTGTAGCCATTTTGCACCATCTCTCTTATCAGCTCACCTATCTGTTTTGATTGGTATTGCCGCTTCAGAAACCCCCTGTGTATAATATATGAATATTTTGGTGCTTTGAATTTAGTTTTTGGTTTATAACAAGTAGTGAACATAGATGCAGTGTGGTAATCGTTCTTTCTACGCTCAGTTTTCTTGATATATCCATCCGTCCTCAGTATAGAGAGGCAAAGTGTAACGTCACCAGAGATTTTCATCCGCCATTTATTTTCCCATAGACATTTCGTAAAATGTTTATAAAAAGAGGTTTACTGGTTCAAACCAAACAGTTCAGCTAACGGTATAATCGGGAGAGACCATAGAACATTTCAGTGGGACCAAAAAAAAAAAAGAAACATTGAAAAAATATTTTCTTCAAACCCGCATTTTTGTTATGTTTTGGTCTGAGTGAAATGTTATGCGATGTCTCCTGTTTCTAAATATATCTGAAACGTTTGTTTTGAACCAGTAAAACTCTTTTTATACGCATTTTAAGAAATGTCTGGGAAAATAAATGGCGGATGAAAATCTCTGGTACAGTGCTGAAGCAGGAAGTGACGTGATGTTCCACTTTGGCTCTCTATTGTGATAGTATCAAAACAAGTCCAGAATTGTATTGTGTAGGCTGAATGTTCTTGGGGCTATACAAAATGGAATATTTGTATGGATCTGTATGTTCAAGGATGTGTTCCAGTGAAATCCTACATGAGAAAGTACAGAAATACACTTCCAGTAGAGCAAATAACTTTGTTTTTATTGTCTAGCTCCTTTTTGACTTTGTCACTTTTTTCCTTTCTCGATCATATCTCTGCCCTCGCGAGGGGAGGATTGTGTTTCTTCAGACCCCGTCACAGAAGTGTGCCAAATGCCTTTTACAATCAGCTGACCCGCAATCTACTGTAAGCCCTAGTCCCCACGTCTTCTTGGTATTTTGCTGTATCACAACAAGTGGTTGCAACTCGGGTGCTTGTTTTACAAAATTATCAATCATCTCATGATTCTAATTTATAAAGATTGTGCAGTCGTCTAGTGTAATGTGAGGGATTTCTCTGCTAAATCTGTCTTCTGTGTTTTTGGAACCCAAAACGAATGCAGCTTATGTGTTTTCATTCAAAAAAATTAAATATGTTTTATATTAGGGGGTTGGGGGATGTGTGTCATGAATCCATAATGATTTGGAGTATTCGAGTGTTGGCATTGGTTACTCAAGAATAGGCCTTCATCTACTGTATGGAATAGACATAAAGCAAGAGATTTTGCTCAAATAAAATAATATATTTAAGAACTACACATACAGAAGCAAGCACCCTCCAACACTTATTTACATGGACTTGCAGGTGCAATCTAAAAGCCATGAGTGTGTGGTGGTGGGGGGGGGAGACTTGATTTCACCTAGTCTATGTAATAGTTTGGTCTATAGGTCTGGGGCTGGTTGCACAAAGCACCTTAAGTTAAGATTTTCCTCAGAGTCCGGGTTAAGGTGTCCATAAAATAAAATCGGCTCCACAAGAATAATAGAATAGAACTTTAATTGCCACACGACCAGGGCCGGTGGCAGGCCCGTAGCTACCATTGAGGACACCGAGGTCATGACCTCGGTATTTTCAATTTCTTTTTTCTTTTTTTTTTTTTTTAGAAAAATTGCCCCGGCCCCCAGATCTATTCATCTGTCATTGATGTTTTAATGTGACAGTTGATCAGAAATGCAACAATTTGCTTCCTCTCTGTGTGCTATAGAAGGAAGAAAGATAAGTCACAACATTCAGATTTTGCATTGAGGCTAGATTGGGGCTAGACTTTAGGGACAGTTCTAAGTGATGTTTGTGTAGATGGGCCATTGTATTTAATTGAGCAGTATTCTGCCATGTGACCTGTATGCATAATATAAATTATATTATATGGGGAGACATTTATTTTTTGTATCATTTTAAAGCAACAGCACAGTAAAGAGGATATTAATCTAACATGATGTCTGTAGTTCTTTATAGATCTAGCCTCTTAATTTTGCTCTCAAAGTGCACCAGATTGAAGCATTTTACTTTAAAATGGACAAAATTTTCTATCCCAAGCCGCGCTAAAATGACCTCGGTATTTCTCAAACCCTGGCTACGGGCCTGGCCGGTGGTATTTGTTTTTGGTACATAGGATGTAAAAAAGACACTGCATCATAGTTACATTACATACATGCATCACAATAAAGTGCAACCAGACAAAACCAATGACAGTGCAATTACAGCAAACAACAACCAATAAACAAAACTATTGACGAAACACATAGAGCCACATACACAGTGCAGAAAGTCATTGTGTTTAACGGAGGGAGTTGAGTGTTCTTATTGCTGTGGGAAAGAAGCTGTTTTTATAGCGGGTGGATTTTGTGGCAAGTGCCCAGATACGCCAATAGGTGGTTAGCAGGAGGGGAGAGGTCAGAGATGATCTTTTTTGCCCGTTTTGAAACACGCTGGTGGTAAATGGATTCGATTGAGGGGAGGGCAGAACCGGTGATCTTGGAGGCCTTCGACACGATGCGTTGTAATTTCCTCTGTGAGTGACTGTCAGTGTTTCCATACCAGACTGTGATTGAGGAGGTGATGATGCTTTGGATGATGGCTGTGTAAAAACGGACCAGAAGGCGTTTGTTAACACGGAACGTTTTTAATTGTCTGAGGAAGTACAGTCTCTGATGTCCTTTTTTGATGATCTGGTCTGTATTGGTGTGCCATTTTAGGTTATTGCAGATGTGGGTGCCTAGGAACTTGAAGGAGTCCGTTGAAGTTATTGGCAAAACACCCTTAAATCTTGTGTTTACGTTTTCCTTCAAATGTTTAACCTTAAGGAGAAGATTTAAGGGTGTTTTGTGCAACCGATTTTATTTTATGGACACCTTAACTCAGACCCTAAGGAAAATCTTAACTTAAGGTGCTTTGTGCAACTGACCTCTGGGCCTAAAGGATTGTTGCAACTCTGACTACTAAATGAGTCATAGGAAAAATGCTTCTTGATGCACGCTGTCTATTTTTTGTTTGGAACCTTCTGACTGCATGACTGGAAAATATTTAACAGAAATGAGTAAGACTATATAGGTATAAATATATCGGTAACACTTTACAATAACGTACACAAATACTATAGTAGTTACTAGTAAACTAACCATTAACTAATAGCCAGTTAATGAGTAGCTAATGAAAAATTTGGCATTAGTCAATCACTAGTTAATCATAGTTAATGAGTAGGTAGTCATTAGTTAATGATTAGTATCTAATTTCCTGAGTAGAGTAGTTAATCATTACCTAATGATTACTAAATGTCAGCTCGTGAATAGAGTAGTTAATCATTACTTAATGATTCCAAAATGTCAGTGCGTGAATGTATTAGTTAATCATTAGTTAATCATTAGTCAAGGTCACATTGTGAGTATAGTAGTTAATCATTAGTTCATGATTAGTTGTTAGTTCCTTAGTAGAGTAATTACTCATTAGTTAATGGTTAGTCAATGGTCAGTTTGGGAGTATATAGTTAATTGTTAGTTATTCATTACTTAATTACTTAATTATTACCTGTCCATTAGTTACTCTTTTTGTGTACCCTATTGTAAAGTGGTGCATCATACTCAGTAGTTTATGAATACTGAATCATTACTTAATTATTATCTGTCTATTAGTTAGTCTTTTTGTGTACCCTATTGTAAAGTGGTGCATCATACTCAGTAGTTTATGAATACTGAATCATTACTTAATTATTATCTGTCTATTAGTTAGTCTTTTTGTGTACCCTATTGTAAAGTGGTGCATCATACTCAGTAGTTTATGAATACTGAATCATTACTTAATTATTACCTGTCCATTAGTTACTATTTTTGTGTACCCTATTGTAAAGTGGTGCATCATACTCTGTAGTTTATGAGTACTGAATTTGTCCATTTGTTACTCTTTTCGCACCCTAATATAAAGTGAAAGATATCCTTATCAAATAAACACTCCCTCCAGGTGAGATTCAAACCATGAACCCCAAGATTGTTAAATTGTAAGTCTGGTTCTCTACCATCTGAGCTAACCAGCCTGTTATTTGGTAGAGCCATACTATAGGTCTGTAGAGTCAGAGACTAAGTATTATGTCCTATCCACATACTACTTTCTGTTCAAGTACTTATAGTTTTAGATATATTCCACCCAAATACTACCTTCTCTCCAAATACTTATAGTTTTAAAGGTATATTCCATCCAAATACTACTTCATGTCCAAGTACTTAGGTATGTTTCAGCCAAATACTACTTATGTCTAAGTACTTGTAAGTACTTGGACAGAAAGTAGTATTTGGGTGGAATATACCTTTAAACTATAATACTTGGTCTCTGGCTCTACATTCGATAGTATGGCTCTAACAAGCAACAGGCTGGTTAGCTCAGATGGTAGAGAACCAGACTTACAATTTAAAGGGGGACTAACCCCCCAGATATGTATCAGAACAGTGATTTGAAAATACCTATGGAAAAAACCAAGAAATGACATATGCTCTTGTCTATACTAAACTCTTTGGCTGTGTTCAAGTCAAGATTTTTTTTCGGAAATGGACGCCATTACAGTTTGCCTACTGCCTCAAAAATAATTTATTTGAGAGGGGCAATATCTTTTATAAATATCAACAACTAGCCAACGCTGGTGGCATGTATGGAAAGACTGTTGCTCAAAATGGTTGATAGTTATATCAATTTGGTAATTCAGTGGCGAACTAGAAATTTAATTATTTTTGTCCCATGTGTGTGTGCGTGGCTTGTCTAAACTTACGTTAAAAGAGCCTCGCTGCTCGCAGCACACAGCACAGTGAGGACAAACCTCTCGCTCTGGGGTAACACAATGCGAGATTTCTCCACGTCATTCCCTCGTACAACTAGCGATAAACCGCGCAATGAAATCCGTTTATAATTTGCGTTTTGGGGCTTTTCGTGATTCTTGTTAAAAGTTACTGCAGCGCAGGGCAGTGTCAGACCTCCATGTGAAGAGCTCCGCCCGCGCGTCCCCGCTGCCTGAGCACACAGCAGCTCGTGCTCGCGCTGTAAAAGGCAGGGTGCCTACGAGCTGCTGCCTGGCCGCCAGAAAGGGCTCCAGACTCGGTGTGATAATCCTCTAACAGCATTTGAGCTTATTCAGGTAAGATATTTATAATGTAATGACACATTCAGCGATAAACTGTCTACAATGAAGACATATGTCAAATATGACAACGTGGTGTTCAGTATTTTAAGAGCACAGGAGCTACTTGCTTGATCAAACGGTCAAACCCAATCCGCGCAGCAAAACAGACACACCGAGAGAGCCTAGCTGCTGCTGCGCGCGCGCCCGGAGCTTGGGGCTCGTCCATGAGGTTACAGTACGACTCTCTCCCGCCCGCTCCCGCCTGCCTGGGCTGGAGACAGTGCTTCCCACTCGGACTGATAATATAAACATCATCATTCGAGCTTATCCAGGTAAGATATTAATAAAGTAGTGACACATTCAGCGGGAAACTAACTATAATTAAGACATGTGCCAACTTTGACGACGTTTGGTTCAGTATTTTAAGAGCAAACAAGATTTTTTTTTACTTCAGTTAGAGCCCTCTGAAGCCTGATACTAAGTGAGGTTTTTCCATCTTGCCTAGTTGTATAGGCTTTGGAGATGCACCAGATGCACGCGCTAAACCCACCGTGACGTCAGGTTGTACCAAATATCCCATTCATTTGAGAAAAGAAAAAAAAGCAGTCTTCCACCCTTAGAGGGCGCTTATGCCAGATATGCTGCTGAAAAATGATACAAATGGTAAAATGGCAACAGTTTGGTGTCAAATGTGGAAATTCTGACCAGAATTCTTCACACATCACCCCCAAAGTCATATATATTGGTTAAAAGCTGAAAAAAAGTGTTTTGGGGGTTAGTTACACTTTAACAATCTTGGGGTTCAGGGTTCGAATCTCACCTGGAGGGAGTGTTTATTTGATAAGGATATCTTTCACTTTATATTAGGGTGCAAAAAGAGTAACAAATGGACAGGTAATGATTCAGTACTCATAAACTACAGAGTATGATGCACCACTTTACAATAGGGTACACAAAAAGAGTAACTAATGGACAGGTAATAATTAAGTAATGATTCAGTATTCATAAACTACTGAGTATGATGCACCACTTTACAATAGGGTACACAAAAAGGCTAACTAATAGACAGATAATAATTAAGTAATGATTCAGTATTCATAAACTACTGAGTATGATGCACCACTTTACAATAGGGTACACAAAAAGAGTAACTAATGGACAGGTAATAATCAAGTAATTAAGTAATGAATAACTAACAATTAACTATATACTCCCAAACTGACTATTGACTAACCATTAACTAATGAGTAATTACTCTACTAAGGAACTAACAACTAATCATGAACTAATGATTAACTACTATACTCACAATGTGACCTTGACTAATGATTAACTAATGATTAACTAATACATTCACGCACTGACATTTTGGAATCATTAAGTAATGATTAACTACTCTATTCACGAGCTGACATTTAGTAATCATTAGGTAATGATTAACTACTCTACTCAGGAAATTAGATACTAATCATTAACTAATGACTACCTACTCATTAACTATGATTAACTAGTGATTGACTAATGCCAATTTTTTCATTAGCTACTCATTAACTGGCTATTAGTTAATGGTTAGTTTACTAGTAACTACTATAGTATTTGTGTACGTTATTGTAAAGTGTTACCAATATATCTACCAAAGCCTGCTGCTTGAAACAGTCAAAGTTACATAATGGTGGATTCAGTTTTGTTTTTAAACATTACTGTACCCAACTGCTATCATCTGTTACCCTCTGTCCTTCCTTTTTATCAGGCATTTGATAATTAACACCAATTTGAAATACTTTAAATGATTCAATGCGGTAAATCACACCCTGATTCAAATGTGTTATAGGCAATTCATTTGCAGTAGGCGTGGTCTGGCCTAGTGCATGGTGCAAGGCTGTGCTGTTCACTCAGGAGTCACACCAATGACGATGGGATTTCAAGCAAGACGGCCCAACTTCAACTCACGTCCTGTCCTTTTGTCACGTCGGTTTTGCCCATGGTCTTCCACAGACACGGCCACTTAGGAGACTTTCGGCAGGTCTGAGTCTATTGGAGTCACGTGACAATTTAGGAGACTTGCTGCTACCATTTGTTAGCATTGGCGGAGCCTGCGGTGACCCATCTACATTAATATAATATCTCTGGTCTCACACTGCCAATTACACATGAGCTCCTCCTATATTTAGCTGCTCTGTTGGGTGTCGGTCGGGCGCATCTCCTGAAAACCACGCTTTCCAGCCTCAAGCAGTAAGATGCTTAAGTTTAACCCCACATTCAGACATGTCTGTCCTCGCCCAGCCCCCTCCCCTCACACAGCAAGTTGTTGTGGACAGAAGATTAAGAAGCATGCAGGCCATGAAAAGCCAGAAAAATATTGTTTTGGCGCACGCTGATGCTTACTGGTTGTGGGGGGAGGGGGCTCTGCTTACACTGAATATCATGTCACAAATGTGGCTGCTGGGCTGTATGTGCCATCATTGAATATGTAGCAGTAATAGACAAATGTAAAATGTCATCCTTTTGTATGCAGACTAAGGGTCCACTATGGAAAGATTTGTTCTCTCAAATGAAATGCAATCACCGTTCATGCAGGCTTAAATCTATTCAATTTGTGCAAGATTATATCCTGAGCATTTAGTTCTGTAAATTATTTTGTTTGTGCCAACAGGAATGAGGGATTACAATTATCATTTTGGCTGCACACTGAAACGAGCCCATATGGGACACATGTCAAACCGGAGAGTGTCTTAGCTCAGCGGTAGCGGTCCTTTATTTAGATCCTGGGCAAATCTTACTGGGAGAGAGTAGAGAGAGTAGAGCTCTCAGTAGAGCCGTATCCTGCTCTGATTGTATCTCAGCTATTCCAGCACAAGAACAACTGAAAGGTGATGGCATGTGTGAAAGCTGTCAATCTGTCTTAAGTTGCATTATATTCTACATAATTGAGAGTAATAGAATCTTGATGCATGCCCCTTGTGAGAATTCCTCACCGCTCCCTCTTCAGCTCCCCTGTTCCTTAAACAGTCTAATAAATGATACTGTCCTTAACCTCTCCTGCTACAATGCATTGATCAGTGCCACTCTACGACAACAGCAGTCTTTGTGTTCATCCACCCAAGACAAACAGGAATGTACATTGTGTGGCTACACAGCCTATCATATTACAGTGTTTTATTGAAGCTAAATCCCAGATAGACATAACAAACCAGCCTCAATGAAGAGGCTGCCTCTAAACCAGTGGTTCTCAAATTGTTTCACATGAGGGACCCCTAAACTGACAAAGATTAGACCACGGACCCCCATTTGATAGGATTTTGTCCCACCGTCCCCATATCATTGTGTTACTTATGAATGGAATTATTATCGGGAAAATAAATGACCCCCCTTTTGGCTGGGGAACCCCCTCAAGGACCCCTGGGGTTCAAGATTCAAGATTCAAGATTTTTATTGTCACTCCATGGTACAAGTATCACGTGTGAAATTCTTGTGCTGTGGACTCCGTTTACGACATAGTACAAATAGGCAATGAGCAATAGGCAATAAGAAATAGGCATCAATAAGCAATACTAAGCAGCAATAGGCAATGAGGCAGAATAGCGATAAGACAAGTCAGTGGCATATTCATTGCACATAGGTGCACATGTTATGTGCATACGTTAGACATGTTCGGACATTTTAATTCGACGTATTTGACATACAGTGCAAATAGCATGTACCTTATTAAACATACAATTAAACATTAGGCATTGTGCATACGTTAGACGTGTTCAGACATTTTAAATTCGACGTAGTTGACATACAGGTGCAAATAGCATGTACCTTGTTAGACATACAATTAAACATTAGGCATACATAATGGTAGCAGCTGCAGTACGGTACGGTACGACTACTACACTATTTGTGTATGTTAAGGAGTCTCGTGGCCTGCGGGAAGAAACTGTTCCTCAAGCGATTTGTGCGTGCTTTTGGAACCCTGTATCTCCTCCCTGAGGGTAGCAGGGAGAACAGGCTGTTGTGGACCCGGACCCCGGACCCCGGACCCCCATTTGAGAACCACTGCTCTAAACATCAAGAGATTTCTAATCAATCAGTCAGTCAGCAAGCAGAGAAAAGGAAGTGAAAATCATCTCTATTCGGTTGTGACCTTTATGTTCTCAATGCATCACTGCACACAGACCTCCTCCCTGCCTCAAAAAAGGATCTATTTCTGTTTGTGATGCATAATGCCATGCTGAAGCTTGGATTTGGCAGCTGGAGTGAGCTGTTGGTTAAAGAAAAGGGAGTTAGGTATAAATGGAGTTCAGCCTGTGATGCTGGTGTAGAAATTACATCACGAGTGAAGGGGCCTTTATACAGTGATGGGTTTGGGTCCTTTCAGTGGTGCTGGCTGGCTGGCTGACTGACTGACTGACTGGGCAATGCAGCAGAGGGGGCAGATGGAGGGATGGATGGAAGGAGAGGAGGCAGGGGACTGCACAAGCTCTCTGACTCACACACTTCGTCACTCCCATGCTGTCCGTAGCTCCCCGCCGGGCCGGGCCCCCTCCTCCCTCTCTGGGCCTGCACATGCTGGGAGCTGGGAGCTACACACAGTGGAGTGGGAATTCTCGATTCCCTCCCCCACCACACGCACTACCTCTCCACACACACAAAACCTCTCACACTCACGCTCCACATCACTGCTGCATATCACAGCTTAGTGTCAAGCACCTTCTCCTGTGTGGCAGTCTAGTAGTGTCCTGGTGCAAATGAATTCATCTATTTGAATATGCAACATAACTTACCAATTTTGAGATTTGTTTAAGAATGCCTGTTTATAATGCTAATAGAATAATACATTTATACAGCACCGGCACCGTGCTGCTGTTGCTCATGACTTTCACATAGGAGAACAAAACCATTATTTAACCTTTATGTAGCCTATACAGGGAGGGTCCTTGAGAGCTGTTACAGTACATTTTAGACATTTACTTTTTTCTTCTATTTTTTTTTAAACAAAAGTACAGTACAAATAGATAAGAAAAAAAAGGTTAAAACCATATTCCCTAGCATTGAAGCAGCATCCACACACTGTGACCCACACACCCTCATGCTAATCCCCAGCATCATTGCGTCCCCCTTGGTTCTGAAGGAGAGGTGAATGCCTAGATATCAAAGGGAAAGCCTGCAGCGGAGCGGAGCACACCAAAGTGATGCTTGATAGGGGACGACCTTCAAAAACAAAAGCATTGAGCGGAGAAAAACGAACCACTTTCCTTGCATGGATAAAGGCATTTGCCATTTAAAAGTGTAATCCTCATTTAATATATGCGCCGTGTGACGTGGTAAATCATTAAACTACTTTTAGTGCGACCCCCCCCCCCCTACACCCAGTGGATGAGAGGTTTTCTCCGTATGGCACACAGTCAGGTGATATTTTCCGCTTCGCCATTTTGTGCTGCGCCGCCCGGGTATTTATCAGAAGAATCGTGACTAGTCCGTTTACTCTGTCAGTGAGGTGGTCAGGCGGCTCCCACTTTACTCCTTTTTAATTCAAGATCGTGGCATTTGATCGGTTTAGCCAAGTGCGATATTTGGGGTTAACACGTCAGTAGTCATTTTGTATATTTAGTTTTTTTTTTTATTGTGTGAGAAAGGATGTCGTCCGAAAGCCCCGAATACTCTCCGTTCTTCGCAGTGATGGGTGCCTCTGCGGCGATGGTTTTCAGCGGTAATTATCTCACAGACCTCACTTTTAACATAATGAACTCAACTGACAGTTACAAAATGTCGCTGTGTTTGTGTTTGTTTCTAACCCGTGTTTGCATATATCTCAATGGTTTGCTTCCATGTCAAATGTCAATGTTTAATTGTCCACCTTGCTTGGTGCGTCTCTTGAAACTCGCTCAGACATTCTCTGTGCTAATCTCGAGCTGTCAACTATAACGTTAGGCATTTAGGGGTCGCTTTTTGCACATTTTCTCTAGATTCTGGCAGGGCAGTGGATCTTATTTTAACATGACAATGTCTAGTATGCAGTAGTACCTATTGTTAGCCTATCTCGTCCAAGTCAACACTAGCAAGCTAACGTTAGCGATATAATGTTGACTGCGTTTGTGGCGTTATCTTAGTTTAGCAGAAGTTAGCTTAGCTAATGACCAGGAAAACGATACTAATTGATCAGAATGGAAAATATGTTCAAAAAACGCATTGTGTCAAGAATGTATTCAATGTGTAGTTCGCCATTTGTCCCTCGTGGATGAAGGGTATGCATAGCTGCTTGCTAGCTTGCCACATTATGGGTGGACTTGGGGTGCATTGTAGCGTCCCCACTTTTCCTGCAACATGCGACACGACACTCCTGCATGCAGAGCTACAGTGTACACGTTAGTTGGTAGCCTAGTAGGGGCTTACTTTTGCTTTTATCCGAAGTTATTGTCAAACCCATGTGGCTTCACGGTGGAGACTACTAGGTTTTCTGTTCCATTAAATGATACAAATAAATAATTGAATCGTATCGTCACGTATGCATTAAACGTACGAATTAATTTACCATGATGTGAGTAACTTGCCTGTGTGACCGACAACATATCAGATCACGTGAGTTATTATATTGTACCAAATACCAACGCTTTTTTTGTTGTTCCAGTAAGCATTCAGTATCAGCTGGTAACTTCCTTATAGCAAAAAGGAATGGCACAAGATCACATGACTGTCACATGATCAGGCTTATGACTTGGAATTGCCAAGTGGGTAGTGATCCTGTGAATTGTAATTGCCCAGTGTATTGCAACTATTTATTATTATTTTTAACAAGTTAGCAGTAAGTCAGTGCTGCTCAGGGAATGAGGTTCATTTTTTTTTATACCAAAATACCTACAAGCGGTAACACCACCAACACTATGGCGTGTTGGAAGGAAGTTGACCAGTGGCAAAGAAAGTGAACTTTGAAACTGACCTCATACTTCATAATTGGCCATACCTGTTCCATAGCCCATTTTTTCCTACTTCATCATTTGTCTTCCAGGGCAAGTGCTACATGATATGCCAATGCTATGCTGTAGCACAGCACAGCCATTGTGTGACTAGACTGAGTGGGGAGACAGGTGCAACTCCTGTGGCAAATCCACAAGCTACTAATTGTCATGTTACATGTTGGGGTATGACCCATTAGCCATAATCAATCATACCATTGCAATAGCTCGAGGCCATTTGAGACACTAGTATTATTTTGGGCCAGGCAGTTTGACACTCCTTACCACAGTTACCAGGGACCTAAGATGTGACAACTGATTGTCTTGGCATTGTTTTAAAATCCCAGAAACAAGAGAAATTCCATTCAAACACAAGGGACATTCTGATTTTATGTCGGTGTGTAGCCCCTGTGTCTGGCAGCAGGACTAGTCTGTGATGGTAGGTAGAGCTGCCGAAAATAATCGATTCATTTTTTATTTTTTATTTTTATAATAAAATAGAATGTAAGTACATGCAGTTGTTTATTTTAATTATGGATCATAATACAATGCAATTCCAAATGCACTTTTATTTTAAAAGTAGCCACACAGTGAGAAAAAAGAAAGTGAGAAAAAATAAATCATGTATTGCGGAAAAAGTGATGCATCGATTTAAGATGCATCGCGATGCATCGGAGATGCATCGAGATGCATCGTATAATCGGATCGAATCGAATCGTAGACTTGTATAATCGAATCGTGAGATCAGTGAAGATGCACAGCTCTAATGGTAGGTGAGGGCAGTGTGTAGCCCCTGTGTCTGGCAGCAGGACTAGTCTGTGAGGGCAGTGTGTAGCCACTGTGTCTGGCAGCAGGACTAGTCTGTGATGGTGAAGGAGTGACAGCTGGGGAAGCCAGGAGGGAGGGGGGGTCTGACAGTAGTGGTGGTACTACTGGCACAAGGAAGGGATGGGGTCAGCTGATTCAGGCCGCAGCATAAAGCATCGTACAGTGTTTCTAGAGTCACTGATGGGAAATTGCACCTTCTTCTTTTGAGCTCATTCACTGCTGTGTAGTACACACGACTTTGTGACAAAGATCTATTTAAACAATATTGTCATTATTAAGGTTGTGTGCTATATATTTATTTGCCATAAAACTTGTAGATCTTGCCTTGTCTTGCTGCTAGTGTCGAAAGCTCAACTTGATCCACAAAGGTCTATAATGTATAATTGATTAGTTTCAGTCCAGGCTGACAGCGGTGATCCAAGATTACCTTTCCAACAATTCTGATTTGTTTTAGGACTCTACGCTAATCTGTTTGAGTCCAAGCTAGCATCGATACAGCAGCATAGTATTTTGTGTGGCAATATATCGTATCGTATTGAATGCAAAGTATTGCAATATTTTATTAAATATTATATATATTATTATTAAATTGTCAGGTGCATGCAACATTTTATGACATGTTTTTATGACAGTGTTGGTCAGTCTGTCTGCTTGACAATCCCATTTTGTTGCAATAAAAATGATTGAATGATTGAATTGAATGATTCGAACCCGGGCCGGCCACACGAAGGGCCGAGCCTTCGTGGTATGCGTGCTACCAGGTGAGCTACCAGGACGCACACAACTCATACTAGTTAGTTAACTGCTGCGGTTCCGGGTGGCATATCCATGTGTCGTGATGTCATTCTGATTCGTCCTATATGGCGAAAGTGTGTGGGTCTCCAGACACTTGACATCACGTTCCCGAGCCCTACAGGCAGACGCTGTGAGGCGTTTACGGGACTCTGTAATTGACAGAAAATAACCTGATGTTACACTTGCATTATTGTGTGTTACTGACATGTAACTGACTTTGCAGTCTGAGCCATCTTACATGTGCTGTGTCACACACTGCAGCTGTGCAGCACTTAATTTATAGGATTAGGATATTTATTTTGAGGGAAATTGACTGGAAAAAGGGATTTTAATAACCATTGGTTTTGGCCTACATTTTGGGCACGTTGCCCAAATAAGTTTGTATTTATCAAAGGCCAAAATGCCCTAAAAAGGATTTAACTGCAGGCCTGGTAGTCTGACGTTTGCTGTCCTGTGTTGTGGGAGTGGGCTGCCTCCAGTGATGCTTGCACAGGTGTCACTGACCAGGCTTCCGCATCTGTGTTCCCATCATGGCTCTGATCCAGTCTGCTTCTCCAGTCCTTTCATTGCTGTCTAGGTTACAAACCCGTTTCTGCAGTTTGCAGTAAAAAGGTTGTTACCCTCAGAACCTAGTTCTTACTGATCCACAACTGTGGCTAGTGAACAATCACTGTCAAAGGGTTTAGTTTTGAGGGCAAATCTGCTCAAAGTCAGGCTGTCAGGAATTGAAGCACGTTTAAGCATTCATGTTTATCATTGAACTCTCTGGCGTCTCTTACGGTCTGAACAAGTCAGTCCAGAGGAAATCCTTGCTATGCAGCTTAGAGCCAACATGATTGCCAATGATCACAAACCTTCCCAGCAAATAACTCATCAGCATTTAACTCATTGATACCCTATGCAGCATTTGTGTGTGTATCCCTTTAAGACCGCGAACCGCGTTAAAGGGATACCCACACAAATGAGGGATATACACGCAAATGCTGGATCAGGTATCAATGGGTTAATTGAAGAGTCCTTTTCTTGCTTTGACATTTTGACCCGTTCAGATTCCCTGTCTTTCTGCTTCTGTCAGACATGCGCATACAGTTAAGGGATAGTTCAGTGAAGCAGTCTTAATTAGCGACAGCAGTCCATAGGCTCCAGACGGTCCCTGTGATGCATAGGTGCAGTAGATTGGTCACTGCGTCCTGTCATTTCTACAACGAGGCTCACATCTTTGCAGTTTTGCAGACTGAAGCTTACAGCCAGCGGACACTTTTTTCAGGAAAGCGTTGTGACGAACTCAAACCTTGCCACTGCTGTCATTGGTTCCTATAATGCCACCCAGTCACCAACTATTCACCGAGTAGACTAATCCATTGGCGCTTGCGTGGGTGTTTGGCATGCTAGTTCATCCCTAGCAAGGGGCAGCGCCCCCCTTCTGATGCCACAAGACATTGTCAAATACATGTTCTGGGGGGAAGAATGACAGCTCTGTACCTAAAATGAGGAGATTAGGATTAAAACCCAGGGGTTGTGCCTCCACACCACTACTGCAGCAGCAGCAGCAGCAGCCCTGCAACACATCAAAGCGGTCCTCATCAGAGCAGAATGGCAGCATTACACTCTGTTGTTTTTCTACCAACCTGCAGCCATCACGCTTCCCCACCATGGAGTCTGAGGAGATTAGTTACTGATTTGACTGGTTCAGGGTTTATGGTTTGACTGGTTCAGGGTTTATGGTTTGACTGGTTCAGGGTTAAGGTTTGACTGGTTCAGGGTTTATGGTTTGACTGGTTCAGGGTTAAGGTTTGACTGGTTCAGGGTTTATGGTTTGACTGGTTCAGGGATTATGGTTTGACTGGTTTAGGGTTTATGGTTTGACTGGTTTAGGGTTTATGGTTTGACTGGTTCAGGGTTTATGGTTTGACTGGTTCAGGGTTTATGGTTTGACTGGTTCATGGTTTATGGTTTGACTGGTTCTATGGTTTGACTGGTTTAGGGATTGATGGCTAAATGGCTATGATGAACAGCTGTTGTGAGGAATGCTTACGGTATGTGTTTCTACAATATTGCCCCCCCCCCCCCCCCCAATTTTAAGAAGCAAATGCTGTGGAAAAAACTCTTTATGGCTGCACCATCAGATCAGAGCGAGTCATTCTCTTTGCGCTGCAGATGTTTGTTCCATGTCCTTCCTGTAGCAAAAGGCACATTTGTTGTGATGTAGTAGATACTTTGTGTGGGAGATGTGATGTTTAGGAAGGTATTTCTCTCCATGCAGTCAGTAAGGTCTGTGTAGGTGTCACGCGGGCCAATTGTGCTCCTTAGCCGGGCCGGAGAGATTTAACCTTGAATTGATTGCATCTGTCTGATAATGAATAAGTCAATGTAAGGAGTTTTGGAGGTGGCTGGCTGCCATGTGCACATTTGAGGATTGGCCCACCAGCCTTCCTCTACAGTCTACAGCCATCTGGCAGAAAGCCTAACGGCTAGGCTGGAGGTTAACTGGCACTAACTCAGGCTAGGCTGGAGGTTAACTGGCACTAACTCAGGCTAGGCTGGAGGTTAACTGGCACTAACTCAGGCTAGGCTGGAGGTTAACTGGCACTAACTCAGGCTAGGCTGGAGGTTAACTGGCACTAACTCAGGCTAGGCTGGAGGTTAACTGGCACTAACTCAGGCTAGGCTGGAGGTTAACTGGCACTAACTCACGGCTAGGCTGGAGGTTAACTGGCACTAACTCAGGCTAGGCTGGAGGTTAAGTAAGGGATAATGTATATTAAGGCGGTGATTACGGGGGAAATAATGACCGACAGGTGACTGATTGAGCCCGACGCGCAGCGGAGGGCTTAATCGTTCACCTGAAGGTCATCATTATTTCCCAGTAATCACCGCCTCAATATACATTATCCCGCTTAGAACACGGCCTACAACTAAATCATTCAATAATCTGACAAAAATAATTATTCAAATAGATTTTTTAATAGCGTTTTCAATGACAAAGCGGTTTCATTCGTAATTGGCACACAAGACACCACAGCTGCAACTGGTTGGCCTAATTAGTAGTGTTTGCAGACAAAATGCTCTTATCAACTGATTAATCCAGGTGTGGCAGAGCAGCGGTCGGTTGTCGAGAAATAATGACCGGTGAATCTTGTTGATTGACCAATCAGAATCGAGTATTCAAGAGAGCCGTGTTCTAACTGGCACTAACTCACGGCTAGGCTGGGAGTTAACTGGCACTAACTCAGGCTAGGCTGGGAGTTAACGGGCACTAACTCAGGCTAGGCTGGGAGTTAACTGGCACTAACTCAGGCTAGGCTGGGAGTTAACTGGCACTAACTCAGGCTAGGCTGGGAGTTAACTGGCACTAACTCACGGCTAGGCTGGGAGTTAACTGGCACTAACTCACGGCTAGGCTGGGAGTTAACTGGCACTAACTCAGGCTAGGCTGGGAGTTAACTGGCACTAACTCAGGCTAGGCTGGAGGTTAACTGGCACTAACTCAGGCTAGGCTGGGAGTTAACTGGCACTAACTCACGGCTAGGCTGGGAGTTAACTGGCACTAACTCAGGCTAGGCTGGGAGTTAACTGGCACTACCTCAGGCTAGGCTGGAGGTTAACTGGCACTAACTCAGGCTAGGCTGGGAGTTAACTGGCACTATTTCACGGCTACTTCAACACGCATTGTCCAAAGACATGACATGAGCAAAGAATACAAGGCCACCTCCGGCTGTATGTAAAGGAGCGTCTCCCCACTCTCCCAGGATATATTTAAAATGTCACATTAAGTCCATGTCATCAATGTGTGTCTTGCAATAGAGAAGGAAGCACAGCAGGTCCGTTTCCTTACAGATCACATGACTTGCACAGATTTTGCTCAGTATGTTGGTTGGGATTTCCCTGCATTTCCTCTAAAGATGGTTGATGTTTCACCAGGTTACATAAGACTTAGTGACTGCCACCAGGAGGCAATTTCCACAAATGGTAGGGCTGCTCTATTATGGCAAAAATCATAATCACGATTATTTTGACTGATATTGAGATCACGATTATTTAACACGATAAAAAAAAATTGCAACATCAGACATTTATTGAACTTGAAAAAGTTGTCTTTTTAATACAGTACTGGATTTTTATGCCTCTGCCGGCGATAGCCAGGCCGGAGGAATTATGGATCCGGGTTGTCCGTCCGTACGTCGACGTCATCGATTACGTCGACTCGCTGGGACAGCCCTATCCTATACAAATCGTCTCATTTGAAGTTGAGGAAGGAGGCTATTTTTAGCTTTACTAGCTGCAAATATAAATGTGCAGAAATGAAATGTGAGATGTTTTGCACTGTCCCCCTGGTATATTTTCATGTTGTAGGATTAATCGCACTTTGTCACAACTATAAACTACAAATATGGACAGATAGTAGTGTGAGTAGGACCAAAATGATGATCAGTGCTAACATTCTCCTAAATGGGGA
This sequence comes from Poromitra crassiceps, assembly GCF_964638095.1. Taxonomy (NCBI): domain Eukaryota; kingdom Metazoa; phylum Chordata; class Actinopteri; order Beryciformes; family Melamphaidae; genus Poromitra; species Poromitra crassiceps. The sequence goes on along the minus strand of NC_139626.1, from coordinate 30,950,969 downwards.
CCCAAGAGGAGCTTTGGATGCTGGGTGCATAAGCAGGCACGGGCGAGTAAAATAGATGCTCCTGCCTTGGGTCAATGCCATCTCACAGAGCTGACGTGGGGAAACTCGTCAAAGCAGCCTGCCTCTGATTCATGCTTCACGCTGCTACACGCCTCCCTGCTCTTGACAGACTCTGTCCGATATTGCTGGGTCTTGTTCTCTACGCTAGCTAACCTGGCAGCCATTACATTCTCTTTGTTCAACCAAATTATAACCAGTCCTCAAAGCATGATAGTGCTGTTGCTGTGTTTTCCAAACCTTCAGCCCCCCCTTTTCTTTTTTACCAGAAGCATTAGGGAAATATTTGACATTGCTGGGTTTTGACCTTTAGAGCAGTCATGTCAGTGTGGCAATATGAGTTTGCTCCTTCCACACACGAGTACAGATTCATCTGCCCTCCTGCCTCCTCTGCCCTCCTGCCTCCCTCCTGCCTCCTCTGCCCTCCTGCCTCCTCTGCCCTCCTGCCTCCTGCCTCCCCCTGCCCTCCTGCCTCCCTCCTGCCCTCCTGCCTCCTCTGCCCTCCTGCCTCCTGCCTCCCCCTGCCCTCCTGCCTCCACCTACCTCCTGCCTCCTCCTGCCCTCCTGCCTCCTCCTGCCCTCCTGCCCTCCTGCCCTCCTGCCTCCCTCCTGCCCTCCTGCCTCCTCTGCCCTCCTGCCTCCCTCCTGCCTCCTGCCTCCCCCTGCCCTCCTGCCTCCACCTACCTCCTGCCTCCTCCTGCCCTCCTGCCTCCTCCTGCCCTCCTGCCTCCTCCTGCCCTCCTCCTGCCCTCCTACCTCCTCCTGCCTCCTTCTGCCCTCCTGCCTCCTCTTGGCCTCCTGCCCTCCTGCCTCCTCCTGCCCTCCTGCCTCCTCCTGCCCTCCTACCTCCTCCTGCCTCCTCTTGGCCTCCTGCCCTCCTGCCTCCTCCTGCCCTCCTGCCTCCTCTTGCCCTCCTGCTCTCCTGCCTCCTCTTGCCCTCCTGCCTCCTCCTGCCCTCCTGCCTCCTCTTGCCCTCCTGCCTCCTCCTGCCCTCCTGCCCTCCTACCTCCTCCTGCCCTCCTGCCTCCTCCTGTCCTCCTGCCTCCTCCTGTCCTCCTGCCCTCCTGCCTCCTGTCCTCCTGCCCTCCTGCCTCCTCCTGCCTCCTCCTGCCCTCCTGCCTCCTCCTGCCCTCCTACCTCCTCCTGCCCTCCTGCCTCCTCCTGTCCTCCTGCCTCCTCCTGTCCTCCTGCCTCCTCCTGCCCTCCTGCCTCCTGCCCTCCTGCCTCCTGCCCTCCTGCCTCCTCCTGTCCTCCTGCCTCCTCCTGCCCTCCTGCCTCCTCCTGCCTCCTCCTGCCCTCCTGCCTCCTCCTGTCCTCCTCCTGCCCTCCTGCCTCCTCCTGTCCTCCTGCCTCCTCCTGCCCTCCTGCCTCCTGTCCTCCTGCCTCCTGCCTCCTGCCTCCTCCTGCCTCCTCCTGCCCTCCTGCGTCCTCCTGCCCTCCTGCCTCCTCCTCCCCTCCTGCCTCCTCCTGCCCTCCTGCCTCCTCCTGCCCTCCTGCCTCCTCCTGCCCTCCTGCCTCCTCCTGCACTCATTCTTGGCCGTGTGTGACGTAGGGAGCAGGCAACACGATGCAGTTCTCCCCGGCATCACGAGCTGTGGCCACGAACATGCTGACAGAGCGCTCCTCTGCTCTCCTCTCTGTTACATACATTACTAGCAGGATGCTAGCTCGAGGAGGCGGAGATAACGGCCAGCAGCTGGTGGTGCCTCTCTGGTACCCATCCCATCCTGTGCTGATGCTGATGCGGTGTCTGGAGATGTGACAGGCTGCTGCTCATGACGTCAGCAGCTTCCTGTGTGCGAGGCCTTTTCATTCAGAGCAGTGATTTAGAGCTCTGCAGCTCTCTGGCTGAGTGCCTTTTGTTGAAGCCATAAAAGGGTTACCGTATTTCTTCTAATAAACGCCCGGGCGTTTTTTATTTTGCTAAATCAACCCAGACCCCCGGCGGTTAAAGGAGACCCGGCGGCAGCTAGAGTGAGGCGTTTATTTAGTTTTGCACAGAATCACTAGCCAGGCCATTATTATTTTTTGTACAGAATTCCTGCTCAGCAAAAACGGAAAGTATCAAATTGCTTATTGAAACCAGTGAGATAGTACTTAGTACACACAAGAGGGTAGGTACAGGCAGTTTATTATTATTGAAACCAGTGAGATAGTACTTAGTACACGCAAGAGGGTAGGTACACAGTTTTGAACATGCCTAGTTTGAATACCGTTTGAAGGTATACCGCGGTTTGAAAACGTCACGGTATCAAAACCACTAAAATTTGCCATCATACCTTCCCCACGGTATCAGCTGTTTCCCCAAAACAAAGTGCCCAGGTCGCTTGCAGAGTGCAGCTTATGCGGCCCCTCCCCCTGACTGCATGCCTACCTAGACTAGAGCACAGTAGAGAGGAGCCGCAAGGACCCCCCTGAACTTTCCCCCATCTAAAAAGACGACGTCGGCTGTATGGGAATATTTCGGCTATTGTAAAAACACAAATGGTCCGCAATACCGCGATACCGTGAAACCGTGGTATTTTTGTCCAAGGTTATCATACCGTCAAAAACTCATACCGTTGCATCCCTAACTGGAACGAATGAAAACAACTAAGATGGCCTTCATCATCACCATCCAACATTACGGTATTGGCAGTGGCGGCTGGTAACTCAAAAGATTGAGGAGGACAGCTGGGACCGTGTGTGATGTGTTTATACTAGGCTGTGTATCTCAACAATATAGCACTAATTATATATGATTCAATCAATCTCAGATAGGTGCAATTTAGTTTAATTAAATTCAATGTAAATGGTTTAATGCAGCTCATTGGTTATTGTTGTCATTGAATTATAATACATTCATTTTACATAACAGTATTCATGCTGATGTGGTGAAATACAGTCCTTGGGAAGATAGCCTACAGTAGCATTATGCACTGGCCAGACTGGGTGTCCAACTAGCTGCTAGCTTACAAAAGACAGTTGTTTTTGATAAGTATTGAGATAGCTGCTAGCTTCTGGCTATCAAGTTGGCTGCCAAGATGCTCTAGCGACAGCGCAGTAAGATTGTCAACAATACATTTTAGCTCACTTAAATTCCATGCTGGGTAATGCTCCCAGAATCTGGTTTCGCAAAAGCCTGTATGTTAGCTCGCGATGCTAACGTCATTGGAACTGCTAATAACGTGATAACGTTAGCATTGCGAGCTAACTAGCGTTAGCGCGCTACTTATCAAACCAGGCTTCTTCCTTTTTTAGCACAGTAGCTAACTAGTAGGCAGCCAGATCACGTGTCTGCTGCAGTTGAAAGTAGCTGTATCTTCCACATACAAACCATAGTCTGACACATTTAATCCCATTTGCATGACTCTTGTCATGGCTTTGGCCAGCTAGCTAGCTGGTCACATTATGACCACTGACCAGAGAGCCAACGCTACTGCAGTCCTGAGCCCTGCCCGCTTGCCTGAGTCTGGTTCTCATTGGTCAGGGCTGATGTCAATCATTGCAGGGAGGCATTTCCTACATGGCCTGCATGCCTCCACTGTTGTGCAATCTTATCTGTTTAGCCAATCATAGGTTAGCAGGAAAAATACTGAAGCACATACACACACATGACACATGATTTTATTTTATTTTATTTTATTTGGTTATTTACATGGCATAAGACCCTGCCCCTTGAGGCGCAAGACAGCTCCTGAGGTCCTCCAGAGACTGCCCTTTCCTTCCCTGGCCTGCAGGTGTCACCATTAAAGCATTTTCAATAATGGAATTTGTTGAAAGAGGAGAGAAAATATATTTTGGTTTATTTATTAAAAATATATAAACTCTCCCTTTTCTTCAAAAAAAAATAAGGGAGGGGGCTCATCCCTTGCCTCACTAGAAAAACCTGTGGGTATCAGTTAATTCCTCCCCTCTTCTCCCGCTGCCAAACAGCCATACCGTATTTCAAACGAGTACCATTCACCTACCGCTCGCTCGCATTCAGTTTGTGTTTCATTGGAAAGAAGTCGTTAGCATTAGCAACGTTATGGACGGTGCTAACAGGCACCAGCTAACGTTTAGCTACCAAGGAAGCAACCAAGCAGCACTCTCAGACAAACAAGCAGACTTACCAAATATGTATGTTTCCAATACATGTCCGGTATAATGGGTATACGGTAATCCATACTGCATTTATGATCGCTGTTCCGCTGACAGAAATGCACATAATAAGAAGGCGCAAGCCGCGCAACACTAACGTTAACGTAACTTGTGGACTTGCTCAAGTGTCCAGACAGCGTCTCCAGTATAACACGTTGACCAGTGGTGTAGTCTACCTTTTTTCAGAGGGTATACTCCCTCTGACTCCAACATCCCTCCCCTTAACCGGAAGTGGGCGTGGTTTCGGCTGGACATGGGCGGATATTCGACCCATTTTGTGTTGTTTCTCCCCAAATTTACAGAATAGCTTCAGAACTGAGCTTTGGATCAGTGTTTTTGATCACAAGAGTAAACTATTTACAGAGCAGAAATTAATTAATTAAATTCAGTCAATCAATGAACACATCACATGCAGTATTTTTTGAAGCAAAATGCATCAACTCCGCCCAACCCCCCCCCCCACACACAGTCAAACCAAACCACAATGTTAATTATGTGGTGTGTGTGTGTGTGTGTGCAGAACAGCTTCAGAATATTTACCTATTTTTAATAAAGACCATGAGAAAAAAGGTTGAATTTAAACACTTTATTTTGAACAAGCTTATCAAAGCACAGAGGTAGTAATTTTACTGTTAACACAACTATTAAAAACAGTGGAGACACGCACATCCCAAAAAGAAATCAAAGGCAGGTGCCGGACCCAATGAAGACCGCAATAGAAAAAAAACACTGTAGCTCCCGTTTAAAGTCGAGCTGACATCAAAAATTACTTTCTTATTTTAGATCACATCCCTGGGTATTCAGTGCACCCATATAATAATGTATGCAAAAAAAAAATCACAAAAATCTAGACTATGTGATCATGGTCTCGCCTTCTTTAACACAGCACAGCAAAAAATATGCTGTGGAGATATGCTGCCCTAAACTCAAGTACTTTCAATGACCCATGTGTATTTTCACAAAATTTTAAGGCCTTGATTTTTTTTCAAATTAACAAACTTTCAAGGATTTCAAGGACCAATGGGAACCCTGTTAGTTGTTCACACTTTTTCACATCAAAAGTCAATTTTTCAGGATCCCATTCATAACAATCATTATTGTATATGCACACACACACACACACACACACACACACAGCAGCAGTACAACCCCCCCCCCCCCCACATGTATCAACCTAGCTAGTTATTGTGCTTGTTCTAGATATAATTCAATGTACCAAAACAATCCCCTGCTGCTGTTACAGTAACGTTCATATTATAACGTACATGCGACTTACCAGGTATGACGATATCATCAGGTAACGTTGCGATAGCAGCTGCCTCATCACAGTCCTAAGGATTCCTTTCTGTAATGTTATTGCCATCTGCAGCTGCAGTAGCAGGGCAAGCAGGCCTACGAAAACACTGAAAGAGTGTCGCTTGAGTCGTTTGCTTTCGCTTCATTGTGCACCTATCGAATAGGCATCTCCTCACCGAGCAACTGTTTTGTTTGGTAGTAAGCAACGTCACGGCTACGTCACGCTCTTCACGCTCGAGTCGGCTCGACGGAAGCCCCTAGGGTCCAAAAGTCCGCGCTTTGTAACACAGAGCGCACAGGGTGAATTTTATGAATGGTAAGTGAAAACGATACGTATCATAGCGCATTTCGCAGTGCGCCAACGCAAATCTGAGTAATTTCGCAGTGTGTAGATTGCGTCTACCTGCGTTGCACGTAGACAACACCCCTGACGTTGACTATTTCCGTACTCCTGCTGTACAATCTGTAGCATCAAACAATGCGGTATGCATACTTGAAACATGTCGGTTATGTATAAACAAAGCATAACATTGTCTGACGGGGTAAGATGCCTGACTTCCGTCAAATCACACGTCATTACCGTAAGTGACTGAATTCAGTCAATACAAAAACATACCGTAATGGGGGGGGGGGGGGGATTGAATCGAATAAACGCCCCGGCGTTTAATCAAGACCGGCGTTTTATTATGCTGAATCAGGTCAGACCCCCGGCAGTTAAAGGAGTCCCGGTGGGCATTAGAAGAAATACGGTAATCTGATACTCCCAAGGACTGAAGCAGAGGTCGAGATGAGCCACAAACTGGGAGTACAAAGCTTTTTTGTCTAGTCTCAGAGAAACACAAGGGTAGCTGGTCATGTAGTATCTGGGTATTTCTGAGGAAAGAACGTGATCTGTTGTTCCCCTTTGAACACTGGCAGAGTTCCCCAAATGGAGCCATGTTTGATTTTTTTAAAGGGAACTGAAACTGTGAGATTTGCGTTATCGTTGCTCCACCTCCTGTTTCACTTCCCTCTTCATGTCGTCTGGTTTCTTCGGGCGAGCTAGCTAGGCCCGCGCCGGGCTCTTTTTTTTTTTGCTCCAATCATATTGCAGCAGCTTCTCTCTACCTTGGATGGTGCTCTATGTGCTGGAAGATGTGCTCCCCTGCTCCTTTAGCTAACCGTGCCCCCCCTCTCTCTCCTCCCCCTCAGCCTTGGGAGCCGCCTATGGCACAGCTAAGAGCGGGACGGGGATCGCCGCCATGTCTGTGATGAGGCCGGAGCTCATCATGAAGTCCATCATCCCCGTCGTCATGGCGGGTATCATAGCCATCTACGGCCTGGTAGTAGCAGTACTAATTGCCAACAACATCTCAGAGAGGGTCACCCTTTACAAGTGAGTTCTATTGACCAACAGTGCTTTCAGTCATGGGTTTTGTGGGCGTGATTTGTTATCATTTCCTCTTTAATTTCTATTAAGCACAGAACATGATATAATAATTTGCTTCTGGCAAAAGGTTCTTGTTAGGTCCATTTAGCAGCTTTCTACACTGCCCTCAGTTGCTCACATGCCTGACCATGGGAGGGAAGAATGGACAATCAACAACAAGAACAAGTGACGGTTTGACCTCAAGTTCCTCTTAAATTGGGGCGTATTTAGAGACGTACATATAGAGAGGCAAAGTGAACGCCTACTTCCTGCTTCAGCACTGTACCAGAGATTTTCTTTCACACTTTATTTTCCCATAGACATCTCGTAAAATGCTTATAAACATAGTTTTACTTGGTATAGCTATATTTAGAATGGGGAAAGACCATAGAACATTTCAGTCTGACCAAAACTAAGAAAAAACATTGAAAAAATATTGTCTTTAAACCCGCATTTCTTTACGTTTTGGTGAAATGTTATGCGATCTCTCCTGTTTCTAAATATATCTGAACCGTTTGTTTTGAACAACTAAAACAGTACAACTCTTTTTATAAGCATTTTACAAAATGTCTATGGGAAAATAAATGGCGGATGAAAATCTCTGGTACAGTGCTGAAGCAGGAAGTGACGTTCCACTTTGGCTCTCTATAGGCCTACAGAATCACTGTGATATCTCTATTCAACATAGCTTGTAATAGAGGTGCACAATTATGTATAATGCCATTTCCTTTTCAGTTTCCACAATTAACCTAATAAGGAATGTCGGCATATCGGCAATATTGATATGATTTAATTTCTCATGCTAGTTGAAAAAGGAAGATGTTGCTTTAAGATGCCAAAAGTACGGTAAAAATAATGTGTTGCCCAAATCTACCAAAATTATCATTTGACCTATAATCAGGCAGCTCAAATACAGAGTGGTTTAGGTTTCAGTTAGTGGCAGCAACTTCCATATTACATATTTGTTTATTATAATTACTTGCCAAGCCTGTCATGTAACTACAGACATTTATTCGGGAATGTGACACTGTAAAATATTCTAGCAGTAGTAATTAAATGAAACTACTGTCTCCATTCTGTTTTTAAGTGTGCATTTTTAGCCTGAGAAAACATGGATCCCCTTATGCTAGTAAAATGACGGGATACAACTGCTCCATGGAGAACAGTCAGAGGTTGCATTCAAGTGAATTCTCGTTTGTCGATAAACTTCCCAGGGTATTCACCTTATGTTCAGACGCGGGGGTGGGCCAAATTCCTCTGGGTCGTGTTAACACTTCCGGCGGTCACGGCGGCAAATATGAAGAAGAGAGTTGTTTTTGTAGCGGACAGTGCAGGGGGTAAAACAAAGAATGTAGCCTACTACTTTGAGCTCGGTACACAGCAAGCGAGTATCCACTGTTTGCAGGTGCCACTGTCATAAAACCTATTGAACAGCTCTATTACAGAGCCATCAAGGCATTTGCTAGAAAACCTTTGTCATACCACCACTGTAACATTCTGGAACAACATCAATTCCTGAGCTTTGAAAATCTCAAGGTCTTAAAGAGTGCCTGTTTCTTCTTCAAATGCCTCCATGGACTAGCTCCCCCTCCGTTACAGGAATTCATCCAAAAAAATAGACTCACTGGACTCGGCACTAGATCAGACACCAGAGGTGATTGCAAGGTCCATCGTAGAATGTCCACGTTTGGTCAAAATGTCCTATCGATAAAAGGCAGCCAAATATGGAATAGTCTCCCCGTCTCCATAAGGGACAGCCCCACCCTTGCCACTTTTAAAGGTAGTCTTAAAAAATGGCTGAAAACAAACCAGTCATGTGTCCACAGGTAGTATGTTTTTCTTCTCTTTTTTTGTGTGTATTATTATTATGTATTTTTATTTTTCTAAGAGTAATTGCTGCCATGTATTTTAGAGTGTTTTGTTGCTACTCATGTTTTACGTAGTTTTAGAGTGTACTGCTGCTACCTATGTTCTATGTATGTTTTTATTATGTTCTACGTTTTACGCTCTATGTTTTTTGTGTTTTATGTTTTATGGGGACAACGGATGGAAATTAGCCTCGTGCTAAATCTGGCAATTTTTACACTTTTACTATGTTCCAGGTTTTACTATCTGTTCTGTGGTTTCTGTGTTCATTAATTTTGCACTGTCCCATCCAAATAAACAAATAAATAAAGTTAGCCAGGTCAGATAACGTTATCATCGACAATGACGAGCACTTTCTTGTAAAACATACCTGGACTCCAACAAAGAAAGCTTCAGATAGTTTTCTCTCCTCTGAGCGCTCGAGCCACTTACGTCTATAAGACCTGCAGACATTAACGTAATTCCCTGGAATGCGAGACTTAACGAGCCAGTTACATGGCATTGCATTCTTAGACATTGCCGTTTGCTTTTATTTGGTATGTTACATACAATTCGCTAAATTATTAGTTAATTCAGAGTTGGATGATATTGGAGCAGCCGGCCATTTTATTTTTCTTCTTTTTTTTAGCCGGAAGTCGTCACACGACCACACAACCGGGTCAAATGGGCATGGCTACATAAGGTGAACACTGCCATAGGCTTCACTGAGCCGTGGAAAGTCAAACAACTTAATGTACAGTATGTACACACTGATTTGCAGCCAATATGTGCACCTGTTAGACATGCATATTCAATGCTGTCTGTAGCACACTTGAGTTTTGTGCGTAGGAGCAGTGCTCTTATGGGAGGGGGGGTACCCTGTTGAGTTCACCTCTGTGTGTTTAGGAGCTTCCTCCACCTGGGAGCTGGCCTGAGTGTGTTGAGTTAACCTCTCTGTGTGTTTAGGAGCTTCCTCCACCTGGGAGCTGGCCTGAGTGTGTTGAGTTAACCCCTCTGTCTCTGTGTGTTTAGGAGCTTCCTCCACCTGGGAGCTGGCCTGAGTGTGGGCCTGAGCGGGCTGGCAGCAGGCTTTGCGATCGGCATCGTGGGTGACGCCGGCGTGCGGGGCACAGCTCAGCAGCCCCGCCTCTTTGTGGGCATGATTCTTATCTTGATCTTCGCTGAGGTCCTGGGTCTCTATGGGCTCATCGTTGCCCTCATTCTCTCCACGAAATAAAAACCCAAACATCTCCACTACAAGATCTGTCCTTTATGTTCCTGCTGGAGAAAAAGTGTAAAATGGTATGGTGGGGTGGGGTGGGAATTGTAAAATCTCTGCCACAAAAAAGATGAAAGTGACGGTGGGGGGAAATTAATTAATATAAATGGCTCCATAAATATGGTCTTATCTTTACAATGTGTACAGTCGTCCCAATTTGATAGTCAACTTGTAAATGCGCAACGTAGTGATTTGTCCTGTGTGTGTGTGTGTTTTAAGAAAAAATGTATGAGTTTTTTTCCCCTCCACTTATTTAAGACCAGCTGAGGTAGCTTGACCTCTGGTCTTAGAGAGCTGGCCACCAGCTGAGGTAGCTTGACCTCTGGTCTTAGAGAGCTGGCCACCAGCTGAGGTAGCTTGGCCTCTGGTCTTAAAGAGCTGGCCACCAGCTGAGGTAGATTGACCTCTGGTCTTAGAGAGCTGGCCACCAGCTGAGGTAGCTTGACCTCTGGTCTTAGAAAGCTGGCCACCAGCTGAGGTAGCTTGACCTCTGGTCTTAGAGAGCTGGCCAAACGGCCCACTGCTTCTTCTCCTCCCACCTTGATTTGGGAGTAGACACAATCTGCATTAATGTTGATCTATTTGTAAAGAAAAATGTTTATGGATTTAGCTTTTTTCTTTTGTTTTCCACTGATTTTATTTATAAGAAATTGAATTGTTCATTAAACTGTTTCAATGGAGCAAAAGTCTTTAATTCCCCAGTATATATATATTATAAATATATATACAGATACAGACATACATATCTATATAGATTTAATGCACTGTCGGTTAATTGTGATAAGTGGTTGGGATTCCTCTGGATGTATTACTTGGTTTAAAAGTTCAGATTGCCTTTAGTATGTGGCTGGTGGAGTGGGAGTTTTGTGTGTACCGTGTATTCTAATCATTACGCAAACATTCTCACACACTTCAATGTTTTTTCCTGTAGTACCGCTGTTTGATTGGATTAAAGGTGTGTGTGCCCCAGTGTTGGGTCTCACAAGTGTCATTTCCAAATCCCATCTCCTTTCCTACTTCACCTTTTCTCCATCTGTGGCCGTACTCCATCTCCTCCACATCCCAACCATGAAAAACCTGCATGGAGTTCAGTGTTTTGCTGTCGGATATGAAGCTGAAGAGCCAGGCCTCTTTTCAGAAGATTTAATCCAGATCAAAAGCACCTTACATGCTTCTTTATTTCTGACATCCAATTCTGTTCCACTGCAAAATGAAAAAGTATAATGAAATGCCACGGAACTATACAAACATGGTATTGGTTGCAGCAGAGACAGACTGATAATACAGTAGTATCTAGGATGATAATGCAATTCACATTGGGCCTAGTTTTTCAAGACTGGTCAAATTTGATCTGGAGTACCTTTTCTGAAAATGGGAGTGCTGTTGACGCATTGACTTAAGCGCCAATCTAAAACCCTGTATTATTCTGCTGTAGTGTCCAGTCCACATGAATGTTTTCACAATCAAATTAAAGGTGATTCCAACTTAGATTTGCCTTGCTTCCCAACACAGAAAAACATTTTCAGCATTGCAAATTTAGCTCGAACAAATTGTCAGTATTGTAAATACAATGTGATTTAGAATTCAAACAGACTGCTTTGAGATTATGTTGTATGCTGCTCTGCTGTATTCAGTCTTCCTTTTTTCTCAGCGAGGTGAAAATGCTGTTCACACGGACACCTTTTCTGTTATCAAAGACATCTGCAGAACTTTTAGCTGTACATCCAAGGCCTGGCTACAAATACTCATTTTGAATAATCACATCGACTATAAGAAGAATTTTAGAGGTGGTGTCATTTTTATCTTACATACCTGGTAAGTTTAGCTATCCATAAGGACAAATGCATACAGAGTGCCATTAGAAATGCTGCATTCAGGGTCTGGAGAGGGCACTTTTTACAGAGAGGAAATCCGTGGCAATCTTTTGGAGTAGCCTATAGCTTATAATCAGCAACTCAATTCACATTCTCAGCCAGAATATGATGGCTGGTCAAACAGCAGTGTATTAAGCATGATTTTTTCAGTTTACCCATGATTTTTTCAGTTTAAAATGTGTGTGTGTGTGTGGGGGGGGGGGGGGGGGGGGGGACATAATCTAGGTTTTGGAATGTGGAGGGGGACATGTCCCCAGTGGAGAATTTGCCCCTGGTGTCAAGTACAAGTGTCAGTGTTCGACAATTGTGAATAAAAATACATGGATCAGTCTGTCAGGCTGGTGAGCAGAGTCTGACAAATGCTGCTGATGGCACTGAAGGTGGCGCTGTCGGGAAACGCCTGCATGAAGTCGTGACCCTCTTCTATACTGGTGGTGAGCAGCGGATCCAAGGGCACCGAACCTGAGATAAAGAAGACAGACACAATACTGACAAGTTCAACTTGACCTCTACTACCCCATTGAGCAGCACTATAGTTCCCTTTATATCACAACTGATGTGTTGTTGAGAAATGATTCACAGCTGTCTGCTCTTTTATGAAAGTAGCACACAAGTCGTCAGTGATCATTAGTGACGATCCAATGGGTGACCTGCAGTGAGGCACTGACTTGCAGTATCAAATACAGCAAGACCCTTCCTACTAGACTGCTAGCACACAGTCCAGTGACAGTCTAGACCGGAGGCCAAGGAGCCCTTACCAGATAGAAAATATACCGGGGACCCCCTCATTCTGATTTGTGATTTTGGACTAAGTTCAATTGTTTCCACGCTAACGTGCTTGACTTTTAAATTGATCGGTTTGTTAGATTAAAATGTAATCCATGAACCATTTTAGATTTAAAGCATAACATATTTTCGTTGAACTATGAAGCTTTTGCACACAAAAAAAAGGTTTTATTTTTATTTTCCTGAAAACTTTCCACGGGCCCCCTTGCAAAGTGCCACAGACCCCTGGGGGTCCCCGGACCCCAATTTGAGAACCAATGGTCTAGACTGCTATAGCACACAGTCCAGGGACAGTCTAGACTGCTATAGGGTCTAGACTAGGGCTGTGATCTGTCCAGTGTTGGGCAAGTTACTTTAAATTAGTAACGTAGTTACAGTTACTAGTTACTGCTCTGAAAAGTAACATGTTACTTTAAGTTACTCGTTACTTTCCAGGTAACTAGTTACTAGGAAAGTTACTTTTGAGTTACTTTTTTTTAAACTCTCAATTCTCTTATTAATGCACACACATTATTTTGGGGTTGCTGTAGCACAGTGTGGGACAAGACAACTGTCAGATTTGACCATTGTACCCATTATCATTACGACGAAAAGTAGTGGAACAAGAAAACACAACATTTAGGCATTGAGGCATATTTATTGTTGCCTTCAAAAAGTAGCCAGTACACTTTTGGCAGTGTATAATTAACAACTGTATCAGTAGTAGTCTATAATATCCTGGCTGAACAACATAAACACTGTGGTTAGTGGTTACCCTTTAACAGTGGAGGCAAGGACAGAGCAGAGCCCCAAAGCAGCCGCTCGTCGCGGCTGCCTTTAATAGCAGTTAGAAAGTATAGAAGCGCTGCACGATTACTTCCTCGTCAGACTCCAGGTATTTTCCTCTCTATCCTCGCTGCTATAGGTCCCGCACAGAATCGTTTTACATGGAAATACTCAAGTGATTAAGGGGCTCACGCGCAAATGTCAGTGCAGTTCGACTTAAAAAAAAAGTGAAGTAACGAGTAACGAGCCTGTTTAAACCGCAATAATTGTAAGTACGTTACGTTACTGATGAAGTAATTTGTTACAGTACTCGTTACCGCAAAATGTAACTTAGTTACTGTAACGCGTTAGTCCCAACACTGGATCTGCCATCTGTCAACGATTCGATTCCACGATGCATCTCGATACAGCTCAAAGTATTGCAGCTCCAAGTATCAAATCCTCAATTTTCTGTATTATTACTGCACATGATATTTAGTATCAAGTCCCTTTTTTACTTAGAAAGTGCTTTAAAATCTGAATGTCAACAGAAATGTAAACAAACGATTCATCGCTCAACGATTCGATTCACACGTCCGCAACGCGATGCATCGATTATACGATTAATTTTGACACCCTTAGTCTAGACTGCTATAGCACACAGTCCAGTGACAGACTAGACTGCTATAGCACACAGTCCAGTGACAGACTAGACTGCTATAGCACACAGTCCAGTGACAGTCTAGAGACTGCTATAGCACACAGTCCAGTGACAGACTAGACTGCTATAGCACACAGTACAGTGACAGTCTAGAGACTGCTATAGCACACAGTCCATTGACAGACTAGACTGCTATAGCACACAGTACAGTGACAGTCTAGACTGCTATAGCACACAGTCCAGTGACAGTCTAGACTGCTATAGCACACAGTCCAATGACAGTCTAGACTGCTATAGCACACAGTCCAGTGACAGACTAGACTGCTGTAGCACACAGTCCAGTGACAGTCTAGACTGCTATAGCACACAGTCCAGTGACAGTCTAGACTGCTGTAGCACACAGTACAGTGACAGACTAGACTGCTATAGCACACAGTCCAGTGACAGTCTAGACTGCTATAGCACACAGTACAGTGACAGACTAGACTGCTGTAGCACACAGTACAGTGACAGTCTAGACTGCTGTAGCACACAGTCCAGTGACAGTCTAGACTGCTATAGCACACAGTCCAGTGACAGTCTAGACTGCTATAGCACACAGTCCAGTGACAGTCTAGACTGCTGTAGCACAGTACAGTGACAGTCTAGACTGCTGTAGCACACAGTCCAGTGACAGTCTAGACTGCTATAGCACACAGTCCAGTGACAGTCTAGACTGCTGTAGCACAGTCCAGTGACAGTCTAGACTGCTATAGCACACAGTCCAGTGACAGTCTAGACTGCTGTAGCACACAGTACAGTGACAGTCTAGACTGCTATAGCACACAGTCCAGTGACAGACTAGACTGCTATAGCACACAGTCCAGTGACAGTCTAGACTGCTATAGCACACAGTACAGTGACAGACTAGACTGCTATAGCACACAGTCCAGTGACAGTCTAGACTGCTATAGCACACAGTCCAGTGACAGACTAGACTGCTATAGCACACAGTACAGTGACAGTCTAGACTGCTATAGCACACAGTCCAGTGACAGACTAGACTGCTATAGCACACAGTCCAGTGACAGACTAGACTGCTATAGCACACAGTACAGTGACAGTCTAGACTGCTATAGCACACAGTCCAGTGACAGTCTAGACTGCTGTAGCACACAGTCCAGTGACAGACTAGACTGCTATAGCACACAGTACAGTGACAGTCTAGACTGCTATAGCACACAGTCCAGTGACAGTCTCTTGGTGGATAAAGACTGCAGCATCTTCAGTGAAAGCGGATAACCGCTGAGTCCAAGTGTTCAGTGATCTATGCGTTTGACCAAGTGATAGTGATCAATGTATCATGCCTTCTCCTGTACTGAAATCTCCACCGACCATTTCAGCAGCGAGGCTGTGATGTAAAATGCCTCCTAAATAATGACCTGTGAGTGAAGAGTGATGCACACTCATGGAGTGTTGTGACTCCTTGTGGCTGAACGCTGATATTACAACTCATTGATCTCACCGAGGAATACTGATCCTGTCAGCTTGGCCAGGTCTTCTCCTCCACCCTTAGAGAATATGTTGCTGCACTCCTGTAAAGGAAGGATGTTTATTCAGGGGGGGGCAACAACAATGAATGATTTCGGGTTTCCATCCACCTGTTTTGATGCGAAATTTCAATTCGCGCATAAAAAAACTGAGTGGAAACGCTGCCTAATTCGCAAAAACCTCCAAATATCGCAAAAAAGTTTTCACGCTTGAGGGAGGCGGAAAAGTCGGGTGTATCGATAAAAGAAAAATGCGAAACGTGTGGTGGAAACAGTTTAAGCGATATTCCGTTGTATCTCCATTCAAAAACAACACAGTTTGCCTTGATCACTGCAAAACATGACATGCCGTGTGTAGCCTCCACACAATAGGGCTACACACGGTAAATAATGGTACGCGCAGCACAATACCCGCCGTGGTAAACAGAAGAAGACTGGGATATTAACTTTAAGGTGACTCACTTCTAGACTTGAGAAATTGTATTCACTTACTATCTGCTCCGTGGATTAGGCTACCATTTTACAATTTCGGAGCCGAAATTGTAACATAGCAACGTTGGTCCACAAACGTTGCTATTTTACAATTTTATTTGGAGATCGGGTTGGGATTATAACGTTAGTTTGCCGAGTCGCACCTGGTAATCCAGAAATGGCGTTATGGTACCTTTGTCTACTTGTAGATCATCAAGAAACTTTAAATTAATAACGTTAGATGTGTTTAACAGAGCTGTAGCCTATATCGGGTCTAGCAGCTGATCAGCAGCTCAGACAGCCTCAAACACGAGGTGATTCACAGCTCTATAATTCGCAAAATAGCAGTGGATGGAAACGCGCATTGTTTTGCATTTTATTTTGCCGACTTTCTGAAAATTCGATTAAAAGGTGCGATACATTTGGATGGAAACCCAGTGTCTAAGGAAATACCTGACAGATTAAAAGAAAGAAACTAAGGTACTTAATTTGCAGATGAGATAAATGGCCTTTACTATTCCCACAAGCCTCTCATACATAGATGTATTAAGTCTGTACTTACAACTTAATTGGGAAACATTTGTATTCCATGTTTGAATTGTCCAAACTAGAGTGTTTATTTGTTTATTAAAAAGGATCCCCATTAGCCGATGCCTAGGCGTCAGCTAGTCTTCCTGGAGTCCAGGACAGCAAGTACCTTACATGTCATACAACCAATCAAATATAATAATAATAATAATGAAAACATGTCACATAAGAGTGAAAGAAGAAGAAAATGTTTAACAGTAAATCTAGAATCAGATAGAACAATGTAGCATGGTCCTCAAGCACTCTGTTAGTGAGTGTGTGTGTGTGTGTGTGTGTGTGTGTGTGTGTGTGTGTGTGTGTGTGTATTTACTCACTGAGCAGTGTGGACACACAAAGCCGCTCATGTTTTCTATGATGCCCAGGATGCGTACGCCCGTCTTCTTACAGAAGGTGATCTCTCGCCTCACATCCCCCGTTGACACGGCCTACAACCACCAGCAAGACCCAGAAGATAACACCAGCCTTTTACAAACAGCCTACAACCACCAGCAAGACCCAGAAGATAACACCAGCCTTTTACAAACAGCCATTTGAGGGGGGTTTCTAGTCAGGGTCCAGTGCAAAATAACAACAATATAGATGACACAAGCTCTGATTCTGATAATAAATCAAATACACAAGGATAATGGTCCTGATTCTGCGTTTAATTCGAAAGTAAAAGGGCAGGCGCAAGGAGAGGATCGTAATAAAACATTGTGTTTTTTTCCCCACGCACATATTAAAAAGACTGCGTGCTGGATCCGTTATGCACACCTCTTTTGTGTAGTAAAGAAAATGACAAGTGAAATCATAAAGTGTTGCAAACGCATTTCTATCTTGTGGCTATCGATCTGATCTGAAGAAACATATCTGATCTGAACATATCTGATCTGAAGAAACATTTATATCTTGTGGTCACTGGCTATCGATCTGATCTGAAGAAACATAACGTCTCACAGACATGAGAAAGAGGAAAAAACACAGGCTGTTCATGCGCTCACATGCAGACACATTGGTGAGTTGCAATTGTTTTTATATTATGTTCATGCGATGAAAATGTGTCCTGTGTATTTGATACTGGATCCAAACGTACTATGCGTTTAATATCCATTAAGTCCTATCCTTAACCACGCCCACCCACCTCCGCAGCAATATTGTCCATTTTAAACCGCTCCACGGTGCTAAAAAGGTTGGGAACCCCTGCACCAAACAACTGAGCCACGACCCTTGTTTACCTCTTTCACCTTCCAGAGGAGGCGCTAGTGCAGCGACCAGGACACATACCCTTAATGCAGCTTCCCACCCGCAGACACGGTCAATTGTGCCTGTATGCAGCCTTGACAACCAGCTGTCTTGCTCAGCCAACATAGCTGCGACAGCACGCTCCTGTAGGTTCTCCCTCTACAACAGTGATCCTCAAGTTTTAGCTAACCTGTTCACATCTATGGTCGCAATGGCATCCCAAGTATCATCATACTATTATGGGATGCGATGCGAACAGTTGTATTATGGGATGTGCGTTTCCCAGGCAACGACACACGTTGACACGTTTTGGAACAGCGCTGCACGCTGGCACAATACTCCTAAAAGCAAAATGCTTATTGTTTTGAATGATTTGGCACCTTCTATTACTGTCAACACCAGTATTGTTGTATTGTAATAATATGCCATAAAGGTTTATTGAAATTTTGGGGAGAGCAGGGAAAAAAAAATAAAATAAAAAAAAATCTAAAAAAAATAAAATAATAATAATTGCAATTTCTTAGAGCCGCCAACTAAAGCTTCGAGAGCCGCCAGCGTCTCGCGAGCCGCGCAATGAGGAACTAGGCTCTACAACAGGGGTGCCCACACTTTTTCAGCTTGGGAGCTACTTTTAAAATGACCAAGTCAAAGTGATCTACCAAACATATTTATTTATATATATATACACTGAGTATACAGTGGAAACAGTGGAAAAACAGTAAAAAAAAAATATATATATATATTCTCCCCTCAATGCCATGCGATCGACCACACTACCTTCGCGATCGACCGGTCGATCGCGATCGACGTATTGGGCACCCCTGCTCTACAACATCCGCAAAATCCGTCCCTTTCTCACAAGAGAAGCGACTCAACTCCTGGTCCAGTCACTTATCATCTCTCGCCTGGACTACTGCAACGTGCTCCTGGCCGGCCTACCTGCCACCGACACCCGACCGCTTCAGCTCATTCAGAACGCTGCAGCCCGTCTGGTATTCAACCAACCCAACCACTGTTCCTTCAGAGGTTGTAGTTGTCATAGACTGTGTTGCATAGTTGATTGCTCTATTGCTGACAAGAATGTGTTAATGTAAGTCGCTTTGGATAAAAGCGTCTGCCAAATGACGTAATGTAATGTAATGTATGGACACCATCCATATTCATTATGATGTTATTTCTACAAAGACAATACAGTCCAGTCCAGTCGGGTGTGTACCTGCGGTGTGGTGACCAGAATGGCTCCATCCACACCACCATGTTTCTTCAAGTTCTCCAGTACGGCCAGATGCTCGTCAGACGTCCCAGGAGGCGTGTCCACCAGCAGCACATCCAGCTCGCCCCACGCCACGTCCGACACAAACTGGCCAATCATAGCTAAGGAGAGAGAACACGCAGGGACAGAGAAGACGTTAGGCAGAAGAGGAGTATAAGCATTGTCATCATTCTTCCAGGCAGGAGGTCATTAAAGATGCTGCCGGAGTGCCTGTGGCGACAGTCTTAAGTTATTAGTCCAAGATTTTCTTCAACTGAAATGGATTTTTAGTCTGCGGTGATGGATCTGCAGCTGGGCAGAAGACTCAAGAGAACTCAAGTAGGACTGGGTGACATGGACAAATTCATATCACAATAATAAAAAATAAAATTGATTTTGATAGCAATATAGCAATATCTACTAACATGCCAAATCAAATCACTTTAAGTAAAGACAATGATGTTCACATTTTAATTTACAGTAATATTAAGTATGATAAAAACATTTTCAGATCTCATTCTGTGAGAGATTTTAAGCAGGTTTTTATCATTAGTTTAGGCAGTAGTGTGTATCAGGACAACTGAATATTCTGGATTCCCACACATTTTCATGGATACAATTTGAAAGCTTTTTAATTACTTTTCAAGGATCCATAATAGAATTTCCTTTTAATGTGAGGCGGGGACTGAATCAATACCAGACATTATTACTACACTGGACAAATAGGACACACCTCTTTATATTGGATATTACTGGACACACCTATTTATATTGGATATTACTGAGCCCCTAAGGGGACATGGGCAAAAAATAAAATAAAAAATAAAATAAAATAACTTATCTGGTGCGCACAGAATAGTTTCTGGAAGGTTATCGACAGAGGATTACTGTAACAATTAATTTCATTAAACAGAACAAAATGCTATGACTTCCAAAACTTTCAAGGACTTTAGTAATTCTATTACTTTTCCAGGCCTAAAAAAGAGATTTTGAAATTCCAGACTTTTCCAGGTTCTCCATGACCGTGGGAACCCTGATTGTATCACAATTTGATTCCTTTGAAAGACAAACAACAATAGTGAATAATGACGTTGTTTTCACATGTGATGCTTTTCAGTACAGGCTGCTACACCCTGGGCGTAACATACCGCACTTCTTGGGCCCCCTCCAGATCACGGCTTCATCTGGGTCATCCAGCAGGAAGCCGATGGACATGAGGGCCAGGCTCTTCTGGGCGTCAGTGTAGACCGGCACCCAGCCCGAGTCACACTGGTGCACGTCGGTCCGCTGCACATTCAGCATGCGGGGGATACTGGGCCCGCACAGGTCAACGTCCAGGATGCCAACCTGATGGACAGAGAGAGCTGGGGTGTGAATTGGTCATAGAGAGCCACAGGGATGACGTACTTTTGTAGTCGGAACGCGGAAGTCCCGGACTTTTCATGGTTCTTCACTGTTTCTGCCTATGGGATTTTTGAATGGGTTTTTGGCGCAATGCTTCAAATAAGGTCTCTGGGCTACGCAAGTTTAATCAAACGAGAACCAGTCTTCAGCGGGATAATCTTCACACATGAGGACCACTTTCATGAGTTTTGAAGCGTAAATGCGAGCCCTAGAAGTAAAAGGCTCGTGCTAAGCTAATCCAGAACTACACACAGTGTCACATAGGCTTCCACGTCACGTCACCACTCAACCTGGAGTGTTGTTGATGCAGTGGTGTAGTCCCGGCAGAACGCGTGGGAACGGCGTTCCCATACTTCTCCAAGCAGTGTTTTGTGTGTGTCAACGTGTGTGTGTATGTGGAGCCAATAAAACGAGTGAATCTGGACAAAGTTGTCATTCGTCTATATTTAAGGTGGGCTGAATGATTCACATGGCATCAACTCGTGAGTCGTGGCTTGAAGGAAGAAGGAAACGTTCCACCTTAAATTTAAGGTGGGCTGAATGATTCACATGGTATCAACTCTGGCTTGAAGGAAGAGGGAAACACTCCACCGGTCCACCTTAACTAGCTAGTAGTGGCATTTTAAGCATCAAAATGTTTTTTTCTCTCCCAGTACATGACGAGATAACAAGTAAAGATGAAAAGGCAGCCAAACATCCTTTCATTTTTCGGACCAGTTGCGAAAAAGGTACGTTTACAATCATTTAGAAACAATGTTAAAAGCTGTTTTGGCACCAGGCAGGCACACGCCCCCTGGGCCAAATCAGCTACACACGGAAGCACACCGGTCCGGTTTCTCAGTTTCTGCACATGCGCAAGCGGTGTACATTTTACTATGGAGTGCACGTTACATTACCGAGATTTATTTTCAATTAACGCTAATCAAAAGTTAGCGTTAATCACCAGATTGCAATTTGCAACGCCAGAATTCGCCACAAAATGGTAAGTTACTTGCTAAAAATGCCAGCCGCCGTGCCAAATGATCAATTATGCAGCCTTGTGCAACTTGCGTGATGCTTGAGACTTGTTTAGCTTAGCTGTTTGTGATAACTGACTCTGTCATGGGCTACTTCTGCAGTGTCTAGAGGACACAATAAATTATGTGTGTGTGTCAGTGTAGTGTGTGTGCGTGCGGGGGGACCTGTGCGTGTGCTGGGGGAGGGGGGTGTTCCGCAAATAGGTGCGTTCCCTCACTTCTCAAGATAGCACTACACCTCTGTGTTGATGTGTGCGCTGCTGTACACTGATTACCCCGGGCTGAACCAGGTGAGGGAAAGAGAATGTCCGTGTTCATCCTTTGAAGTGATGACGTTATTGACGTATAATATCCCCGTCGACTCAACGGTGTAGTCTCATTTAGCCGTTTGCTAGCTAGCCGCCCTTTTAACGGCACGTAAAAGCTTCAAAACTCATAAAAGTGGTCCTCATGTGTGAAGATCATCCTGCTGAACACTGGTTCGCGTTTGAATAAGCTTGCGTTAACCATAGACCTTATTTGAAGCATCGCGCCAAAAACCCATTCAAAAATCCCATAGGCAAAAACAGTGAAGAACCGGGAGTGTTAGCATCGATGTTTTCCGGACTCATTCCTGCGGCTCTCTATTTCATTGCTTGTATAGATCGTGTATTTTCTACTTTCAACACTAGGTGGAGTATTGGGATACAGATGCACTTGAATAAGCTCATTCATGGGAAGAGAAAGCTAGGTGTTGCATGTAATGCGTGTTATTATGCTGTCCTATGCAGCAGAGTAGGAAATTAGCGGGGGCTCGGGGCAAAATGCCTGGAAAAAATCTAAATAAAAACAGAGTTAACTTTATGTATTTTAATGTTACTCTGTATTTGCAAAGTGCAACTTGAAAATAGCCTGCAAAGTTTCTGTACCTGCACCCCCCACCCTTTACTAGGCTTCTTATTATTTACCTCAATGACAGGCAATGCAAGCAAGCTAGCTGGCCAGCTAGTTTAACAGTTCACTAGTTTTTCAATACGCAAACCACCTGCTGAGTCAGGACTAGAAGCAAATCTATAAATGAAACAGAAATAGTCGCTGACTCTCTCCTACTCTGCCCAGGGCCTAAAAAAGCTGTCAAAGATTCTACTGTTGTGGGTTGGAGGATGGATTGGATAGCGACATGTACCCATGTATTGTCAGTCTACATGTTATTTGAAAAGTTTTTGCCAAGTACATTACATAACATGCCAGACAGACAGTGTTGTTGAGATTATAGTATTTTTTATTTTTTTTACTGTGATTGTTTATGAACTTTTAGAAATAAAAGTAGCTTGGATAAGAGTCTGTCATGCAACATAGAATGGAGCAGGCTGCATAATGAACAGGTGCACACATGAATGTGTCTTTGTGCAGACTACTTCACCACTAGTTTAGATGGAATTTCATACAGACCCCCTCGCCTCCCCTCCCACACACACACACACACACACACAGTCTCTCAGATCACCTTCTTGCCAGCATGTCTGAGAGCAAGTGCCAGTTCTGTGGTGATGGTGCTCTTGCCTACACCTCCTTTCCCTGACAGCACCAACACAACATGTCGGACCTGCGACATGCTTCCATCTTCTACCGAAAGGGGGACAAAAAAGTAGGTCAGTCATATGAGCGCCCCACACACGCGAAAGGTTATGGTATTGGTATGCTAGAAATGGCACGTAGTAGGGCATCTGAACGCAGGGTCAGGGACCGTTGCAGTCACTCACGTTTCATCAGCACAGTTCACAAGTTCAGCATTGCAAGTAGCGTCAGGTCATTTGCTTCTTTCCCTCAAATAGCTACTTAACGATATGAAATAAGTTCTGTCAGACTTGAGCAATGTTAACAGTTCTGGTGCTAGCTGTCAAGATGAATAATTTAGATTGTACCGTGGTAACTGCTAGCTAGTTAGCTATCTGGCTAACGGTTATTACACAAGCTGACATTTCTTTAAACTGCTACTTATCAGTGTGCGTGAACACAGCTCGTGATGAAAGACACGAGCTACAAACAAATACGAATCTTTCTGATTAACTTGACTGACCGTTCTTCCAACATACCATCATTTTGTTCCATGTTTTGGCTTTTGAGCTCTCTCACAGTGTAGCTCACAACTACTTCCGTATGACGTGAGGCGGCACCTAGCCAATCAAAGAGTGAGCGCTGCATACAAGTCCCACCTCTCTGCAAAAGCCACCAATATAATGTCGGTGCGTTGTTTCACAACATGCGCGCGTATCGCATCTGTAGGAAAAGCCAGAAACCGATGAAGCGTGAAACCAGAAACGGGCCAGAGGATGTAAAGTAGTCTCACGTGGTCAGACCCACCGTCGACGTCAGCACAGCAAGCTTCCAGCGATGGAGGAGAGTCTACGGCTGCGAGACTAGGTATAAGCAGCTCGTCAGAGAGCTGCCTGCAGCCATAGATATAAATACGTATTTATAATATCTATCTATGGCTGCAGCAACTTGCAAGTCTAGCAGATCCATGTAGTGCTCTTTAGCAGGAGCCCTGTAGCGGCCAATACATATTATCCAGCTATTCAGGGTAAAACCCAACAAAGTACATGATCAAATCATTGGATTAATATCAAAAGATGACTCTTTGGCAGAATAGATTATTTAGACCTGCACCTGGTGAATATATGACTAATCTGTGCTACATCATTTATTTATTTATCTAAAAACTCTTGAGAATGTAATGGGGATTCCCGTGCATATTTTAGTCAGCAGACCACACTCCACACAACAAAGGTCACAGTTATCTATCTTACTGGGAATTTATCTTATCTTATCTTATCTGGGAACTTATCTTACTTAATGGGAATTCATTGTTACCCTACTTGGTAAGCAATACAATTTAAATAAACCCCGCCCCCAGATAGTCTTATCCAACCAGCATAAGACGAGGGCGTGGAGCAGTAATGTTTACGTCTGGCTCGCTGAGAAGTGGGACACGCAAATTGCACCTGTCGCACAGTCGGATATAGTCATAGAAGCACAGATGACTAAGGTAAGAGCTTAACCGAGCCTGAACTGCAGCTGTTGTATTGTGACCATTGTGAATATTTATGATGAAGCTATCACAAACTAAATAAATGCCCTGAGTTGTTAAAATTGTGATGGTATTTCCTAATAAATATATAATATAGCAGAATTATGATTCCTAGCTCACAAAGATTACAAGCAAACAATAGCAATGAGAAGTGACAATACTGTAAATGTAACAAAATATTCCTATTTATTTTTCCCTAACCCTAACGCACTGCGACCGTAAAATGATCATGCAAGAGAGAAATGTTCAGAAAGTGAAATATGGAGAGAGAGAGAGAGAGAGAGAGAGAGAGAGAGAGAGAGAGAGAGAGAGAGAGAGAGAGAGAGAGAAGCAAGGGCCTTTTTAAACTTCAAGACAAGGGGGCATGCTGATCACAGAAGGGAGGTATAGCTGTACACTTGTACAGTAAATACAGATTTTCAGGAAAGATCAGTCTATTCTTTTCACATCCAATCCATTTGGATGCACAGTTGGCTACACTAGTAAAGTAGTGAGGAAACCCTGGTGTATAAGACCTGGTGCATTTGAACGATGCCTCTATATTTGACACTGAAAGACAAAACTCATTCACATGTCTGTCACAGTCCCACTGCACTGCATTCATGTTATGGCCATCAGAACAATGGCTGCCAGTGATAGTCTGTCCTGAATGAGGTGTCCAGATGATGGCATTACAGTATGTAGGACAAGGCCCAATTAAACTGAGACGAGCTAACTGCAGTTATCTCCTGCACCTGCTTGTTAAGCAGGCACCAGCTGCTCTGTTCACTGGTGGCATTAACAAAGACATGCTAACAGGTTGGTATACACTGCATCTTAAATCCTAATGAATGCAGGAGAATTCGTCAGCAAAACAAAACATTGGAATCCAGGGAATCAGCAGTGATGGTTAGAGCGCTGAACGGCACAGCACTGATACATTACAGTTCACATAATCGTTGTCAGACACTGCTTTGAGTGAATAGTTTTGGAAGTACTTGCTTCACAAGACGAGTTATAAAGGGCAGAGATGGAAAGATGATCAAAATATCCAAAATGTCCAACTAAATACTGTTATTTTTGCTTTTATACTAAAGTAAAAGTATGCAGTAGTGACTTCCACTGACCAATGATTATATGAATTCTGTGATCACCATTTCAGTCTATAGCTGTTCACTGTGTCATGATGACACAAAATTGTGACTGAAACAATTTATTTGGTCTTCAAAACACTATCATAATGTTTGAAAGTAAGTGGAAGATAAAATCATATCAGAAGCCAGTTTTCCCCCCACAATTCATGCCATCCCATCCACTGGCACTGCCATTCTCAGAGTTAAATACAAACCTTTCTTCCAAAATCAATGACATTGCCAAGACTGAGTGAAAATGTAAGGATATGCTAGACAGTGTAGAAGGGAGACGGTGTGCGGGATTTTTCCGTTCTGCTATATATCTTCATCCGACACACCTGTCACACACTTGGGTTTGCAGAGAGTGTATCCACTACCGTTATAGGAGTGAAAATGTAAGGATATGCTAGACAGTATAGTCACTGGGTCAGGTGACCATATCTGTGTTTATCTGTTGTTGAAGTTATTTAGCAGATGTCCTGCCGGAGTGGCAAAGCAGAAGGTTTAAAGGTTGAACAAGTGCATGGAATTTGAGAGTCAATGTTTCAATCCTCAAAAATCTAACAATTTCTGTAAGCAAACATCTTAGGATGACACAAAGTGTTCATTTGCAAAAACAGGTATCTCCATTTGTATTTTTTATGGTTTTAAATCATATATTGATGAATTTATATTGTAATTATTTTATTTCTTGTAAATCTTTATCATCATTCATAATTAAAATATTGTAACGTATCGGTGATACGCCAAAGAACGGAGAGTTGTAGTTGGTACAGGTTCTTTATTCACAGGCTTCTTTAGCTCCTAGCAGCTAGCTTCACACAGCTAGCTCTAGACACAACAACCGGTCTCGCTCACTCCATAGCTAGACTCCCTCCGGCACCCCGGCCGCTGGTCCTATATACCCCGTTTCCCCTAGGAACACACCCACACACATTAGTTCCTAGCTACAATCCAGACACTTATGTTGCACATCACATTACAGGTAATACCTGGATTACCCGAACACGTTACATACTCCTCACCCAACATTAGCTCAATGCCCACATTGACACCCACAACCCACACATATCCCCCTGTACCAAAACACACCACCCCACAACATTTTGTATTCCCCCAATTTGTCTCTTATTATTTCACTACTTCTTAATTTTCGTTCCACCACCACCATTTGCATTTCTTTTCATCTTTCCCCATTCCTTTACATTCAACCCACATTTCAATTCACATTCCCATTCCAATAGCCCTTCTCTTTAACACCACTTATTTTGCATTCACTCCCACCATCATTTAGTTACTTCCCATTAGCACCCTTTTCCCCAACATTTTCACTTAACACAAGCCCCAACATTTACATTCCCTCTTTTCTCTTTGCACTCATCTTCAATTTAACTCAAACCCATCACATTGACATCATTTCTTTTTTCCATTACCTTCATTTAAACCTTTTTTTCTTATTCACATTATCCCACTTCACTTCAACCACTATTTCCATCCCCCCTTTTAAAGCTTCTGTCCCATCCGAAGCCCATTACAGTCAACACATGCACTGCAGTATCTCCGCACGTCCTCCTTTTGTTTGCCCCAGTAGAAATGTCTACGGAGGAGGCTGAGTGTCTCCTCGGGCCCACGATCACCGTATGGGCCATCGTGCACCCCCTTCAGTGCCAATTCTCGCAGGCAACCGGGTACAACCCACTGGGTCCCGCTTTTCCCGTGCCCCTTTCTCTCCAAAACCCCATCTCCACCCAGATGCAGGTCCGAAAACATGTTCCACAGTCCCCTCGTGGCCCCGGAACATGTGTGAATCTCCTCCACAGGGGGCCGCCGTCCGGCCGCTACCCACGCATACACCGGACCGATATCCGCATCCTCCATCTGTCTGCGTCTCCACTCACCCCCGTTGACATGCGTGATGTGCCTCTCCTCGTCTATCGGCTCCACCGCTTGCACTCGCTTGTCCTCCCGTCCCGCTCCCCCAGGGGGCGGCGTGTTGAGGACAGCAGGGCGGACACCATCGGCGTCGATCTCCACCTCGACTTTCTGCAGCGCAGCCGTGGGGGCTGTGCAGCGGCTTGGCTGGGCCGGCTCCTCCAGCGTTGACCCCTCTCGCTCCCCCGGGGACACGAGCGCCGCTCCCCCGACTGTAACAGCTCTGCAGATGATGTCGCTCACCTCCCTCTGGCTGTTCAAAACGATTCCCATTATCCTGATGGTCTCGTCGCTGATGGCGATCTCCCCCACCACTGGCTGGCATGCAGAGCAGCTAGCCTGGGCCGGCTCAACAGTCACTCTCCTGCCCAGAACAATCGGCTCTGCACTGCTCCGCTGCTCCGCCGCTTGTTGCTCGGGCTGCTCCCCCGGCTGTGTGTCTCTTCCAGCGTTCACACTCTTAGTGCAGTCTCTAGCTAAATGTTCAGGCGACTGGCAAGCCCAACAAAGCCTCACCTGTTCACCGCCTGCACGTCTCTCCTCTCTCGCTGTTCTCCAATCTCCGACAGCTTCTTGACATTCTCTGGCTAAATGTCCAATCGCTCCACATGCCCAGCAGGCTCCCTGCTGTCCATGTCGTTGTCCCGCATACCCGGTCCGTCTCCCGGGATCGCCTCGGCACCACCTCGCCACGTGGCCCGGTTCTCCACAGCTCCAACACAGTCTATTTTGTGGTTCCTCCGTCCGCTTCTCTCCGTGCTGCGCGACCTCTCGTAGCAGCTCCATAAGCCCCTCCGCCCAGGCTGGTGTCGCCTCCAACAGTCGTCTGATCTCCTGCATCAAGCGGGCTTCCATGCCCGCCAGCACCGAGCTGATCCCCGTCGTCAGCTCTTCTTTTCTCCCGTTCGCCGACAGGCATTCTTCTAATCGCACCATCACACGTGGCGCTCGTAGCAGCTAGCTCACACAGCTAGCTCGCTACTGCTAGGTCGCTCGAGCCTTTGATCTCCAACTTTTTCTCCGCCGTTCCTCCTCACTCTCTCCCCTCTCGACCGAATCAGAGGCGCTACCGCTTCACTTCTGACACCAATGTAACGTATCGGTGATACGCCAAAGAACGGAGAGTTGTAGTTGGTACAGGTTCTTTATTCACAGGCTTCTTTAGCTCCTAGCAGCTAGCTTCACACAGCTAGCTCTAGACACAACAACCGGTCTCGCTCACTCCATAGCTAGACTCCCTCCGGCACCCCGGCCGCTGGTCCTATATACCCCGTTTCCCCTAGGAACACACCCACACACATTAGTTCCTAGCTACAATCCAGACACTTATGTTGCACATCACATTACAGGTAATACCTGGATTACCCGAACACGTTACAATATGTTCATCTGATCATTTTTACATAAATCACCTCAATACTGTTTTTTTTATGTGCACTCCAGGGATTATCAAACAGGTGTTGTTTATTCATAATGCCATTTAGCTGTTTTTGCAAATGAACGCTTCGGTAACCCAAAGTGTGCTTTATTTCATACTACTGGCAATGCTTTATCAAGTAAGTCATCTAAATATGTATCTCTTTTTTTGTGTGGATTTCTAATTTTGAAATACAATATTCATATTCAGCTGAGTCTATATACTGTGTTGTACTGTAAGCTGAAATGGTAAGTATTTTCAGCTACCCTGTTTTGAATTTAATCTGCTTTGGGTTAATAAATAAACTGTGACACACACCACTTACTTTACATAATATGAAAAGTATATGACAGATGGTGTCAGCTGGTCACAAGGTTCTGGCTCTGCTGTCCACAGAGCGGCCATGCAGAGGAGGGGCAGGAACGGCTGGGCTCCGCTTGTGGCTTGGATGGAGACAGGGCAGGAGACAGATGCCGTGGCAGTCATCCAGGCTTCTGACAGAGAGGAGTGGGAGGGCCAGACAACAACACAGGTGAGAAGGAACCCGGGAGACACGGCGGAGTGTGCGATAGAGAGAACAAAAAGAAGGGGGGGGGGAGAGAATGATTATACCGATTATACATGGAAGGGAACTGGAGAAAAGCATTTACACTTACAGACACTTACAAGATACACTTAAATGAAATTGAGTAGTTGCTGGTGGGGGGAAAAGTAGATGTATCAGTACTTCGGTGCAGTCATCAAAAATTTCCACTGGGATTGTCCCCCGTCTCAAAATGGCTGTGTCTAAGATGTGGATAGGGGGCGCTGTATTTTTGGACAGGGTCTATTTTTACCCTACTGGCACCCATGGCTTGTCTCACCAATAGGAGTCATGGACAGCTTTTAGGGGAAAAGGTCATGTCGTTTGGTCTTGCGAGCATGCCATATAGGTGATGACATCACAGTTGTGCTGGTTAGATTGAGAGCACAACTAGTTTGCTGGATGGTGAGGCAACATGAACAGTCTGGAAGTTTTGAGTCAAAGTTATATGTGCATTTGAACTTGCCATGCTGTCACTCCGTTAGTTCAGACATCTTTGCTGATAAAAGTGAAACATCACAGCTGCCCGTTAGTGGAATTGAGAAGACTTCAAAATACAGTTTGCAGCCTCTCTCCACTGGATCTATTGCCTTCCCTTGCCTCCAAGCCAACATGGTGGACCATGCTGGCCACATGCCTGGACTTACACAATGCTGTCTCTACTGTTTGTGTCAACCAGACCAGCCATTTGGACTCCGAGGAGCATTACCTGGCCAGTTCCCAGGCTGTGGCTGAGGTGGGGTCCAGGCCCAGCAGCACAGGACCTGTGATGGGAGAGTCTTCCTGCCAGTGTGACCCCCAGGAGGAGCCCGGTCCCGGGGTCAGCCTGCTGGGCTTCAGTCGCATAAGTGACTGCCTCTGTGGGGAAGAGCACCAGGGTGAGAAAGGCTGAGGAACACGGTGAACTAGGGCGTTTAGCTTGACACATCATATTAATAACCCTACTGCAGTATTGCATGTGGACAACAAATTGTAGTGACAACTTCTCTTGTATCTCTAGGCTTATTATCTGTGACAATATTATGAAAGTATATAATACTTGAGCTACATTTACATTTGGCTTTTGGTGAGCAATATCTGTTCCACATTCATCGTAGATCACAGAAATAAGCACAGAACTAGAAGGCACTGAAGAGAGCACAAACATCTGCCAATGTGCCTATTCAGGATTTCTTCAACCTGCAAACATACCGATAGGATTTTGGAATATAATATAGTCTCTATAATTTTATAGTTATTATGGCTATATATATATATATATATATAGATAGATAGATAGATAGAAGTGTGTGTGTGTGTGTGTACACAGACACATATATATATATGGGTGTGTGTGTGTGTGTGTGTGTGTGTGTGTGTGTGTGTGTGTGTATATATATATACATACTAAATAGTATAAGTATGAATGTATACCAAATGCTGCTGTTGAAAGAACAAAAAATACATTGATGCGCTATGAGGCGCGCTGATGACCAAACTATGTAAATTAACGTGAGATTGAAAGACGGGGTAGGGCCTGTAACGACAAGCTCGATCCTTGCTTCCCCCTATCCCCTTTTCGGGCACTTGGACACTTAAGTCTGCAGTAGCAGATCTGACTTGTTTAGAAGGACTTGGTGTCTTACAAACTTGCACTTTACCAACCAAAGTGATTGTATCCCCCTTATTTGTTCTGCTTGTTACATGTCCAGTCATGGAAAATAAAAACAAACTGAACTTAACTAGTGATATACTTATGGCAAAAAAAAAACAATATCATGACTAAATAATGACAGAAACCCCAGATCAAAATCCACAAATCTAATCAATTGTTCCTTGGCACAAGACTTATCTATACACCAAATGTCATGGAAATCAAATACATGTTTGAGATCTCCTGCTTACAAACGGGTGAAAACCTTGTTGGAGATGAACAATACGTTTTAGGCATCCAATTGCTCCAGCTGTTGGTGTGTGCTGTGTTTCAGGTTTTGATACAGCTGTTGGTGTGTGCTGTGTTTCAGGTTTTGATACAGCTGTTGGTGTGTGCTGTGTTTCAGGTTTTGACTGGGTGTGGGACGAGCACATGTCCGCTGGAGCATCCCTGAGCTCTGACAACAGGAAGGTGAGCTTTCACTCAGACTACAGCTGTGGCACGGCTGCCATCCGTGGCACCAAGGAGCTCGCAGAGGGCCAACACTTCTGGGAAATCAAGATGACTTCCCCCGTCTATGGCACCGACATGGTGGGTGGCAGTTGGCTTGAACAGTATGGAACCATTGTAGTATGGCGCTAAAACTGAACTAGGCTTGAAAGTTTCCCAAACTCAAGTTATCACTGATGGATGTCGAGGATCATTGTGTTCCTTTCGGAGCTTTTGTTAACCTGTACATTTTGGGTCCTGTCTTCATTGTGGGTCGGTACTGACCGGTGTAGATGGTGGGCATTGGAACTTTGGAGGTGAACATGGAGAAGTTCAAACACAGTTTCTGCAGCCTGCTGGGGCACGATGAGAACAGCTGGGGCCTCTCCTACACAGGTCAGAGGGCAGCGATTAAAATAGACCAGGACTTATGGAGCCAGAACAGTGATAGTGGCCTTGTAAAAGAGGACATTGGCATTGAAAACAAAAAATCTACTGAAAAATCAATCATTTTTTCATAAAACATTTGGGAGGGTGGTTTCATTGGCTCTTTTGGTGTTGAGGGGAGGGGTGTCCAGTGGTAGGAGGAGTGTGATTTGCATCTAATCTGCATATTTTTGGAAGAACGTTGACCACCAGAAAATGACCGGCTTGTCTGACTGTAGATGCATCCGAGCTTTTGCCCCTCCAGCTGAGAGTCACTGCTGGCCACGCCTCCAGCTGAGAGTCACTGCTGGCCACGCCTCCAGCTAAGAGTCACTGCTGGCCACGCCTCCAACTGAGAGTCACTGCTGGCCACGCCTCCAGCTGAGAGTCACTGCTGGCCACGCCTCCAGCTGATAGTCACTTGTTCTTCTTCTCATCAGTTTCTGGTAGCCAGCATTCTTCCACAAATATGCCAATTAGATGCAAATCAAGCCTCTCCCCCTCCACTAAACCCCCTCCCCTCAACAGCAAAAGAGTGCAAAGTTAAATGTAATTGGAAAATGTTGAGTGCATGGTCAACAAAGAAAAGTGTGTTACATTCAGTAAATTTTTTATGTCAAGTTTCCCCCCCTAATTCCAATCATCATCATCATCATCAGTATATAAATGGGAGCTAGGGCTCTGTCTGTTTCTGTTTGTCTGTCTGTCCCACGTGTGACATCATCAGTGATGTCATAAATCCCACTGTGACATCATCAGTGATGTCATAAATCCCACCCAACAGCCCAACTGCGGGCCAAGCTGTGTATGCAAGCTGTCGCCCGTGCGAGATGCCTCAGTGACATATTTTCAATGTGATTCCCTCCCCCCCCCCCCCCAAATTACAAATACAGTGCCATGTTTTTTCCTATAACTGACAAATACTAAAGTCACTGTTCTAGTATGACATATGGACTTACCAGATGAACTAATACAACTGGACAGAGATATTTTGACCTTGATAATCAGTCGTTCAAGAAGAATCCTGATTCTTATATTTTTCAACTCTCTATATATGTGAAGGTCTCTTCCAGCACAAAGGGGAGAAGGTGAAGTTCTCCTCCCGGTTTGGTCAAGGCTCCATCATAGGAGTTCACCTGGACACCTGGCACGGTACCTTGACCTTCTACAAAAATCGCCGCTACATTGGTGAGTGTTTCCCGGAGATTCAATCCGGTCCGTTTAGCTGCACAAAACCTTTGAGTGATGACTGCCAAGTGTCTTTTCCTCATGAACAATATTTGCACCCTGAACCATCACCTCCTCTGCTCATCAGGCGTCGCCGCCACCCGGCTGCAGAACAAGAAGCTCTACCCCATGGTGTGCTCCACAGCAGCCAAGAGCAGCATGAAGGTGATCCATGCCTGCTACACCCCCACCTCCCTGCAGTACCTCTGCTGTGCCCGGCTCCGCCAGGCGTCGTCCCGCCGCCCGGACGGGCTGGATGTCTCGGAGCTGCCGCCGGGCCTGCGCACCCTCCTGCGCATGCAGCTAGGCTGGGTCTTCACCCTGGGCAGTGGCCCCGATGACTCAGAGCGGCCTGCGGGCGCCCCTGAGGCCTTTCCAGAGGAGGCAAGCCCCAGCCCCTTGCCCACCATCAGTGCCTGTTCCTCCCCCAGCCCCTGCTCCAGTCCCATCCCTGACATGGTCCCGCGTGCATGCCACTGCCCTCCCACACCCCCCAGCAGTGACTACGATAGCTGCTGTTCTGAGCCAGAAGACTACCAGAGCAAAAGATGCCGCCGGACATGACTCCGTAGCCAAAACATGTATGAGTACACAGCTATTCTACCATCGACATGTTCTGTTAGAAGACATGGAGGAAAGAGCACCCACGTCTCTTTAGCCAAACTTAACACAGACAAAAGTGAAATAATCCTCTTCGGCTCCAAGTCAACAACCAACACAGTTCACAACCTCTGCCTTTCTTTTGCTCATCTGACAGTCACACCTTCCCTGCAAGTGAAGAACCTTGGAGTCATCCTGGATTCTACGCTCTCTTTGGAACCTTACATAAACAAAAGCAGACAGTCTGCCTTTTTTCACCTCTGAAACATCGCCCGGATCCGCCCATATCTCAACCTTGTCGATGCACGTCTTATCATGCTTTCGTTGGATCATTGCACTGACTGGCCTCCCTTCACGTCTCCTTAAACTGCAGCTGGTTCAAAACTCTGCTGCTCGTCTCCTGACCTCCACCCCCTTTCAACGCCACATCACCCCAATCCTTCAGGATCTTCACTGGCTTCCTGTACCTTACAGGATAACCTACAAAGTTATGCTCCTCACCTTCAAGTCCCTGCACGACTCAGCTCCAAAATACCTCACAGAACTCCTCCCCATCTACTGTCCCTCTCATTCGCCGCACTGTGAGACAGACAAGGCTCCACACTGTGTGAGACAGACAAGGCTCCACACTGTGTGAGACAGACAAGGCTCCGCACTGTGTGAGACAGACAAGGCTCCGCACTGTGTCAGACAGACAAGGCTCCGCACTGTCAGACAGACAAGGCTCCACACTGTGAGAGACAGACAAGGCTCCACACTGTGTGAGACAGACAAGGCTCAGCACTGTGTGAGACAGACAAGGCTCCGCACTGTGTGAGACAGACAAGGCTCCGCATTGTGTGAGACAGATAAGGCTCTGCACTGTGTGAGACAGACAAGGCTCCGCGCTGTGTGAGACAGACAAGGCTCCGCACTGTGAGACAGACAAGGCTCTGCTCCGCATATTTGGAACAACCTACCTCCCGCAGTCAGAGCAGCGGACATTGTCAACTTACCTTTTTAGAGAAGCTTATCATTGTTGTATGTATCATGGTATTATTAACTAGTCTTAGGTATATTTAAACCTTCGCCTTAATGGTGTTTTTGTTGTGTTGTTCTTAGCTGTAAAGTCCTTTGAGTTTTTGAGAAAGCAACATATATGGTATTATTATTCTACTTAACCAGGTTTGCGAGTGGGTTATTCTCTTTTTTATCTAGCATTTTTGTATCATTCAAACAACTTAGTCAGTGAATGGGAAGAAGCAAGTGAGTATGTATGTAGCATGTGAGTATGTATGTAGCATGTGAGTATGTAGCATGTGAGTATGTATGTCGCATGTGAGTATGTACTGTAGCATGTGAGTATGTACTGTAGCATGTGAGTATGTATGTAGCATGTGAGTATGTATGAGCATGTATGTAGCATGTGAGTATTTATGTAGCATGTATGTATGTAGCATGTGAGTATGTATGAGCATGTATGTATGTAGCATGTGAGTATGTATGTAGCATGTGAGTATGTATGAGCATGTATGTATGTAGCATGTGAGTACCGGTATGTATGTAGCATGTGAGTATGTACTGTAGCATGTGAGTATGTATGTAGCATGTGAGTATGTACTGTAGCATGTGAGTATGTATGTAGCATGTGAGTATGTACTGTAGCATGTGAGTATGTATGTAGCATGTGAGTATGTACTGTAGCATGTGAGTATGTATGTAGCATGTGAGTATGTACTGTAGCATGTGAGTATGTATGTAGCATGTGAGTATGTTATGCAGTTGTGATGACTGGTGTTGAGAGTAACATCTGGCTCATTCTCAGTCCATCTCTGATGTCTGGAGCTTACAGGAGCCATATGTCTTACTCTTTGATATTTCTCCATTTACACTGTATGACGGTCAGGCTTTGGAAGGCCTAATGTTTGCCAGATTAGAATCTTGTCAACCAGACACTGTACATTTTGTGAATGTGTAAACATGTTATTTTCAGGGATAAACTCCCAGGGAAAAATTTGCTTTTTGATACTGTGGAAATACATTTTGTTAATGTGTATAATCTGCATTTGGTTTGAATAACAGCAATGGTTTTTGCTTATAAGGTTTGTTGTTTTCTTGATTTTATTTTCTATTTACAGGTACTCTTTCTTACTTTATGAACTTTCTTTCTCAGGCAATTATATAAAATAAAACAGAAAAGATGAGATTTGTTCGTCATGGTCGTCCTAATACATTATGCAACTTAACATTATGTGATGAACCCTCCTCCTCAACTCTGTTGAGCTTCAGATGGGTATCAAAAGTGTTCCACTGGAAAGTCAACATGATATCCAAGTCAATCCCAGGCATATTAGTTAGCTTGTAAACATCTACATGAATACATCAGTAGCCAAGTGGTGACAAGGGTCCATTAGAAACCAGATCAGTCCTGTCTTACATACATCCAGTTCATTCTCAAGATGGCCTGGACCGATAAGTCCAGCACCAGCAGGGCCTGGAGAGATTAGTCCAGCACCAGCAGGGCCTGGACCGATAAGTCCAGCACCAGCTGGGCCTACCAGCTGGGCCTGGAGCGATAAGTCCAGCACCAGCTGGGCCTGGAGCGATAAGTCCAGCACCAGCAGGGCCTGGACCGATAAGTCCAGCACCGGCTGGGCCTGGACCGATAAGTCCAGCACCAGCAGGGCCTGGACCGATTAGTCCAGCACCAGCAGGGCCTGGACCGATAAGTCCAGCACCCAGCAGGGCCTGGACCGATAAGTCCAGCACCAGCAGGGCCTGGACCGATTAGTCCAGCACCAGCTGGGGATTGTGGGCTGTGAGGCAGCGGTAGAGTCTGGCTGAGATCTCTGGTCCAATGCGTCTGTCTTTTCCTTCACTCTTCACTAAGAGGCCGGCCAGCAGCCCCTTCTTCTGCTCCTCCGACGCCACACTCTGGTAGGCCTGAGAAACAACATCGGAGACGGAAAATAGAATAATACATGAAACGCAGAAATTAATGCGGCTCAAAAACATGCACAAAAATTTCAGATAATAATAATAATAACTTTGATTTATATAGCGCCTTTCATAGAACCCAAGGTCGCTTTACAGTAGAGGGGGCAAGGGGGGGGGGCAAGGGAGACAGATTAATGGAGAGGGGCAAAACAAACGTGCTAACTAACTAAGCCAAAACTAACTAATGGGGAAAGGCCATGGTAAAGAGGTGGGTCTTGAGGGATGTTTTGAAAGTGTCCAGGGTCGGGGCGTTACGGATTTCGGGAGAGAGAGAGATAATGTGCTGTGAATAAAACAATGGCAATACTATTTTCTACTATTTAGTTAACAGTGTTTCCATGTGAGAGTTTAATTACGTATAAATGTGAGATTTGGACATTTGCTGTTTAAAGCTACTAGAAATATCGCGCTCCCCTTTCTAGCGTCCCTCGTGCTCATCCACATCGCCTGGTCGGCTGGCAGTGCTCATTTCTACCGCGCCTCGTTGCTTTGCCCTCGAGGTGGCGCCTGCTTTGCGGGCTCGCAGAGGACGACGACGATGTCAGCCGTACCTGCAGCAGTAGTTGAGGAGAGGGGTAGGCTGCGGTCACGGTGGAGGCCACGGCAGGACTGACCCTGTTCAGCTGCTGGATCTGTCTGCTCCACACCTGGCTCAGCCCCGAGCCATCCCGCTCCGCCCGGACCCCGCTGGCCCACGGGCCGTCCACGCAGAAGGGGAGCTCCGCCCGCTCCGTCAACAGTCTGCCGGGACATGGAGGTACAATCCGTTTCCCCACACCTTCTTCAACATCCGATTCAACCACTTTCCAGGCCCAATTCCCTCCAATTCCAGGAGCCAACACGGCATAGTTTGAGACAACGATCAAGGTTCATTACTGCTACAAAACTCAACATTTTTATAATGAGAACTAGCAGGCTTTGCAGAAGCTCACCGACAACCATTAAAAAGAGAGAGAGGCTTGAATGAGTGAACACTCCTCAACTGTGCTGTGTTACACGTTCAGTGAAAACATATCAAAAGAACTATTCTTGCACAAAATATAGAAATTCAAGCACTTTCAATGACCCATGTCTATTTTCAAAAACTTTCAAGGATTCCAAGGACCCGTGGGAACCCTGTGTATCCTTTTGTCTGTGAGGCTAGATGTGATCAGGTGGTAACTTGGGTGCCGTCCCAATTCTGCTAGTGGCAGCTTTTTAGTCAGTAAATAAGTACATCAGCTTAGTGTGTAGACAGTGTAGTGAATAAGTAGAGAGAGCCAAAGTGGAACGTCACCTCCTGCTTCAGCACTGTAGGCTACCAGAGATTTTCATCCGCCATTTATTTTCCCATAGACATTTCATAAAATGCTTATAAAAATCGTTTTACTTGTTCAAACCAAATGGTTCAGATATATTTAGAAACAGGAGAGACCACATAACATTTCACTCAGCCCAAAACATGAAAAAAAATGCGGGTTTAAAGAAAATATTTTTTCTATGTTGTTTTTTTAAGTTTTGAGTGAAATGTTCTATGGTTTCTCCCGATTCTAAATATAGCTGAACCATTTGGTTTGACCAAGTAAAACTATTTTTATAAGCATTTTACGAAATGTCTATGGGAAAATAAATTGCGGAAGACAATCTCTGGTACAGTGCTGAAGCAGGAAGTGACGTTCACTTTGCCTCTCTATATCAGCTTAGTGTGTAGTGAATAAGTACATCAGTAGGTGCGTACTTGAAAGGCCGTTTTGACAAGGCCTTGGTGACGGCGCACACATGGTCAGTGATGTCCTGCCAGCCATCCAGGAAGACCAGAGAGATGTTCTTGTAGAGCTGCAGGTACACAAGAACCTGGGGAGGGATGGAGACAGATGTAAAGAGGCCATTCATCTTCAATATAGCGAAAGGAAGGGTACATCATCACAGTCATGATCTGAAAATGGTCAAGTAAGTTTAAGTTAGATGAGTAGAAACTACAAATATACTGGATTAAAGTTCATAAAACAAATCCGCCCCCTTTTTTTTTTTTACAACTGGTAAATACACCAGATCGGCAATACGTCATCTTGTAGGCGGCTGCTGGTGGCATATGTTCCCGCCCCCTTTTTAGGGGGGAAACACAAGGCTCTCCCCGTTTACCTCAATGTAAAATAGCACTAGCAAAGACATTTATAGAAAAATAACAGAATCAATCTCGTTTATTAATCACCCCAAAACACCATGACATGACAATATATTACAACTCGGCCGGCCACACAATGCGCAAGATACATCGGAAATATGACTTTGACCCATCTAAAATCATGTGACTCATGACCCGTATCTGACCTAGTTCCGGTGTCCGCCTGTTGGTAATTTAGTCTTCCGACATTAAATGCTGTTGTAGTGGAGCCCAGCGTCGTTGTATGTGACATATGTGGCATGAGTCACATGATTTTAGATGGGTCAAAGT
This sequence comes from Poromitra crassiceps, assembly GCF_964638095.1. Taxonomy (NCBI): domain Eukaryota; kingdom Metazoa; phylum Chordata; class Actinopteri; order Beryciformes; family Melamphaidae; genus Poromitra; species Poromitra crassiceps. The sequence continues at coordinate 30,911,517 of NC_139626.1, read as the reverse complement.
AATATTTCCGGTGTATCTTGCCCATTCTATGGCCAGACGAGTTGTAATATATTGTCATGTCATGGTGTTTTGGGGTCATTAATAAACGAGATTGATTCTGTTATTTTTCTAAAAGAAAATTGGGGTAGTGCTATTTTACATTGAAGTCAACGGGGAGAGGCTTGTGTTTTCCCCCTAAAAGGGGCGGGGCCTAATTGCCGATCTGATGTATAGCTTAAAAATCTAATACTCCAGAATGTTAATTTTTCAGGAACTAAGACCCCCCCTGTATCGTTGACACTATCATTTCATGAGCCCAGGAGGTCAGAGAATTTTCTCTATCCATAGAGAAAATGGAATCCTTCAATTCAAGCTAAAACATAAAAAATCACCCAAACTTAAGTTACAATTTTGCATTGTAAGCTATCAGCTTTCAGATTTAATCAGATTGAGGCAAGGCGACGTTTAATTATATAGCACATTTAACACAACTGCAGTTGACCAAAGTGCTTATCATGTAAGCAAATATAAAATAGGTACATTTAGGAAACGGTCGACAATAAACAGAAATCCACACAGTAAGATGAAGTGATGGTTTGTCGACCTCAGTGCCCTGGATGGAGTGTGGACGGACGGCGCCAGTCCATTTAAAAACCTTAAAAACAATTAACAACGTCTGAAAGTTGATCCTAAAGCGGACCAGAAGTCAGTGAAGGGCGGCCAACACAGGCATAATGTGGTCACACACTTTCTTTTCCCAATTAGGAGCTGAGCGGCTGCATTTTTGGACGAACTGCAGACGCTGAAGTGATGACTGGTCCAGACCTACAGTACAAACAAAGATTTAAAATCAATGATGCCCTGCTGTAAAGGAGGGAAGAGATTCAAACTCAAACTGACCTCCTCAATGTCCAGAGCCTCCATTCCCAACTGGGACTGCAGCATCTGCCCCAGTGAACGCCCACCGTAGGCTTTAGTCCTGTAAAGTGGGAGTGTCATAGTGGGAGTCAGTCGAGTCGCTCACAAGGTTTCCATGAAAGAGAACAATAAAGAGTGGTAAAGTAAGTAAGTAGGTAATGAAGCATGTATCTATCTATCTATCTATGGAGCCACAGTCATAGATGGATAAACTCACCTGTAGTTTGTGTGAGAGTCTATCACTAACACAGTGACCACCTTGTTGGCATCTCGGTTGAGACACTCCAATAGCGGACGAAGGAAAGACTCCACTCTTGACTCCTCCCCATCGCTTTCTAGCATCTGGAGTGGCAACAAAACATTGAGGGAGAAGACATGCAGCATAAGCACGATCAAACATACAAGCAACAATGAGCAAGCAATAAGCATACCTGAATTCAGAATCAGAAACCCGATCGCATTAAACAAAATTGTGTTGGTGAAATTGGGGCATATTGACAACTTACAGTTTTACAGAACATTAACAGGATCTTACAGTAGTAGTCAAATATACTATGGACTACACATTCAGCTGCTACACTTTTGGGGATATTCTCAAAGTGAGATGAATCAATGGACTCTCTCATTTAGGCTGCCTTCAACCTGCATGCTATCATTGCAAAGGAGCTCACTTTGTTAACAGAGATCACCATGTCCATGAAGTCAGTCTCACCCTGCACCAGAACCACCTGCTCCTCCTCCACTGCTCCATTGCTGTCCTCTCCCCGCTGGTAAGACAAGAACAAAAAGAGAAATGTATGACAATTTGGAAAACTTAACTAGGCATTCCTAGGCTCGCCCGCTGCGCAGCTTGGCCACTGCGCAGCCTCGCTCGCCCTGCAGCTCGACCACTGTGCGGGCTCACTTGCTTTTATGACATCACTGATGATGTCACAACTTTGCATCACTGATGACATCACAATTGCTCTTACAGCATTAAGAGATTCTGCAAAATAACCGGAGAGTGTGTGTGTCATACAGAGAAGGATTTGTGAAATATGAAGGTGTATACAAACTCAAATGAGACAACATGGGATTATGAAGAATTTACATCTTATACACATGATGTGCAAAAGCTAGGTCACATAACAATTTGGAAATGTGCATTAGTAGCTGTCCACCTATCCATTAGCCTATTCAAGATTATTTTACTTTATTAAGTGCTGAAACCATACAAAATAGTGGATGTAGGGGTGTGTGTGTGTGTGTGTGTGTGTGTGTGTGTGTGTGTGTGTGTGTGTGTGTGTGCTTGCCTTGCGTGCGTGCGTGCGATGTACCAACCTCAGGTAAGACTCTGGTCCAGGTGATGCTGTGAGGAAGCTGCTGGCTCTCAATACTAAACTTGCACTCTAAGGTGACCAGGGTGTCCAGCAAGATGTCAGAGCCCTCATGTTGTAGAACAGCTGGGGGAAGACAGACATACAAACTGATGCACGTGTCATTTCAGCTCATAACCTGGTCAAATACTGCCTTCAAGTCCGACTTCTGAGATTACAAGTTGCATGAGTGAACACAAAAATATTCAAAATATCAATTACTTACCGTAGGAATCCCAACAATTCCAGATAACAATGAAATACATTTTACAATCTGTTGTTGACATGCTCAAACTCAAACTCTCCCAGTCATAGTTTACTTTAACCATAATCTTAATCTATTCAGATACTTGTTGAACTTGATGTTAGACTCAATGGAAAATCATATTGTGTACAACTACCCTGTTAAAATTGATAAATGCCATTCCAAATACACCACTACGCTGAGCACATGTTCGGCACTGTCTACATCTGTATGTTTTGTCAATAAAGATAAAAAGATTAAAAAATATGTTTTCCTGCAGTGGCTACTTCAAGTGCGTCCACCTCTGAATACCGATATTTCCCACAGCAACTGAAGGCATCAAAAGCCCCTCACACTCTTCCCTATACGGTTTTCACCAGAGCGCAACCTCCACAGCACTTCCTTTTTCTCAGCATTCGGCAAACTGCAGAAATATTCACTCGACATCGTTACTTTTGTTTTCGCTGCTCAGCTGTATAGACGGTTTTCACGGAATGGTCAGTCCTGCACTTGAATGTTTTTTTTTCTTTTATGTCCATAGCAAACACTGCAACAGGAAGTGAGCGGGGGTTCAATTTAGAATGTTTTTGTTGTCAAGTTAAAACTGTCTATACCTGGATCCAGGCAAACAGTCAGACACCTGAGGCAGTTCTCGGGCCTGAGCCTCTTCAGCTGCTCGGCCGTCTCTCTCCTCCTCTGCTGCTCCCGTCTCTTCTCCTCCTTCTCTCGGGCTTTAGCCTCCCGCTGTCTCTGCCTCGCCTCCTTCCTCTCCCTGGCTCTCAGTCTGTCCGCCTCCAGCTCCTCCTTGCTGCGGCGTTTCCTGGTAGGATGCGGGGTACCAGGCTTCACTCGTGGAGGAGACAAACGACTAGCCCGGGCCCGGCTAGTACTAGACTCGCTTTCTTCGTCAGAACAGTCTGTTTTGACAGCCACAGTCTGGCTGCAGCTCTCCTCACATTTTAAAACGGGTTTGGTGTCAGCGTCGCTTTCCTCTGATTCGGATATTTCCCACGTTTTGGCTCTTTGTATGACAGACATTGTTTAATCAAACGCGTCTAAAATCACTGTTGATTCGTAATTTTAATAAAACACATACCGGCGGTCTCATCGTGGGACTGCACTTTGCAACGTTTTATCTCTGTGTATGCCAGAGACAGAAAACAATAATCGCTGTTTCAACGACGGTGTCCGTTGAGGAACATATAAAACACGCGAGGTTCAGCCACTTTTTTTTTTTTTATCGAGGCTGACTGATAACCTGACGCTGCCAGATGGGGGCGGTATTGTTTTTGTCTGTGAAAACAATACCGCCCCCATCTGGTAGCGTCAGGTTAGCTGACTGAGATCTGCATAATAATAATTTGTTGGACATTTCCCAGCCACCTAAAGTACAATTTAAAATCCATTCAGCTCCTTGCCTGATTATCAACCTAGCTGATTTAATAAAGTCAGAATTAGCAATTGGCCTGTTTTTATCGTTGGTTTTTATCTAGCTAGTGGTTCTCAAACTAAATAGTAACCATTATTTCATTCAGGACTAGGGGTCCTTGATATGACAAAGGCTGATCTAAGCCCTTCTTCTTAATAACGTACTTCATCATATACAGTATTTGTCCCAGCCATATGCCACATACTGTCAACCAGAATGCATGACTAAAAAGTAGATCTTTAATTAGAAACAACAGAGGGCAGTACCTGTACACACCAGCTGGCACAGGTGTTTGCTTATTATTGGATTAAATCACGTTCTTAGGTTTGTTTTTGGGCAAGGGGAGAGCAGCACAGACAGAGATAAGAAACCCTCTCTCTCTCTCTCTCTCTCTCTCTCTCTCTCTCTCTCTCTCTCTCTCTCTCTCTCTCTCTCTCTCTCTCTCTCTCTCTCTCTCTCTCTCTCTCTCTCTCTCTCTCTCTCTCTCTCTCTTTAGTCAATGGATGGAAAAAAGTCAAATAAAACAAAATAAAAAAATAAGCTATAATAAAGATTCATCACATAGAATATTTCTAGACAGTATCAATGATGAAACAATAATAAATCTACAAGAATCATGATGAAGTATTTGTGATGCTAAAGAAGGGATTAGATTTGTTTGTTTCTCTCTACTATCGCTTTCTCGGTTACTTTTAACACATCTGTGACCTGATGCTCTGTCAAAAAAAAACTACATTGATTCCCTGTTTTTAATTTCAGATAATTATTCTGCAACATTTTGGAGAAACTTTACTTGTTGTGCCATTGTGCCAATCAACCCAAATGCATTAAATTGTGAAAGCCAGGATGTGACGTGACACACGAGGCAGGCGTAGTCAGTTCCGCTGCAGAGTTGCGTTGTGCCGCGTGCGGCAGATCTCCAAACCATCCGCAGCGCTTTTTACGCACCAACAGATCGATCCATGTGCTGGGAACAGCGCGCAGTCCGCAGGCGCGAGCAGCACGGTCTGTTGGGCGCCACCTTTCTCCCAGTCCCTTCCCCTGCTCCACTGTCCATGTAAACAAATGTACAGGATGGGAGTTTGACGTTTTCTTTGATTGCCATCGTCTTTCTGCTTCACCATGGCGCAGCCGGCGGAGAGAGGTAAGTCTGGTTGTTGTTTCTATTCCACAGTGACTTTCAGTCACCAGATCGAGCATCGCTAGACTTCCCTACACAGAATAGTGCCAACTCAACATTTTTTCAGCCTGTTTGGATCCCAAACCCTTCATCAGCAACGGGTTGCATTGGATTTGTTAGAATACAAGCCTTGTTTGCTGTTGTTGCATATAGCCTACCACCACCCACGACTTCTGTCCCTGTTCGTTGTGCAAATATTGTGTGCTTCATGCTCCAGAGTTAAAATAAAATTCTGGACACAATTTGTGGGAATGTATAAAACCAAAATAACTTAACCTCCCTCCCTGTTCTGAGCTAAATTGGTTGATGGGTACACAATGTCCAATAGGCCTACATGTTATTCAGATGTCATTGAAGTTCCTGCATTAGGTTGTTCAGCAATATCTTCCCTTCTAAATTATTTCAGTTCAGTTGGTGAATAAAGCAAAGACCATTCAAACGTAATGGGACTTTAAGACTACTAGACTCTAGGGTGGCATCTCCACCAGAGCACTCAAATATAGTATAGTTCAATTATGGTTAGTATTTTCTCTGACATTTCAATGAAAAAATAAACTGTCATGTATGTTCTCATCACATGTGTTAAAAAATACTGAGGTTATGTGGTTACCTGTCCAATGTTTAGATTATCTTCAATAGTGAAACTGGATTTAAGATGCACCAAATGGCCACTAAAAAAACAGTAATTTCATGTTTGGATTTGATGCAACTATCTTTCTTTCGTTTTTTCAGCTTATTATCGCTTTGTGGTGCTGTTCTTCAACTGCCTGCTGACATTTGGCTCCTATTTCTGCTTTGACATCCCCAGTGTTTTGCAGGACCAGTTTCAGGGGGTAAGTCAATCTTAGCAGGGCAGACCAGCTTAAAGTTATCGCCTGCCCTGTACCAAATTCACCACTAATATCCACATCCACAAGCTATCGGCTTTTTGTTCGGTCTAAAAGTGACCAAGCCGTTTAGTGGCAGTTTTAATGTCTCTGCAACCGACATGACTATTTATCGGATCAGCTGTGAACTGCTGGCGATATCAATTGCACACCCGCTGGAAGTGGTATTTATCGCCCCTTGAGAACGGAGGTCAGTGCTTCCCACAGGCTGAAATGTGACTTTCTTAACTGTTAATTACTTTAAATTGTCTTTACATTGTGTCCAATGGAACCCAAATGACGGAATATGCCAACAGAAAAAAAGAAGTGTCTCCTATAGGATGAGAGGAGTTTCCAACATTTAGTGCACAAGCGTCATGTCAACCAGAATGTAAAAGTAGGTCTTCAGCTTTAGGGCTTTCAAAATAAAATCCGTATTTTGTAACGTTAACCGTAATATTAATTTTGAGTCACAGCCATATGTAATCTTAACATCACAATGAGTATTTTGATACAAAGTTTCTGTTTCATTCCTTGAAATACCTTTTTTCTCCAAAGGTGATCATTTTAATGCCTTTATTCTGAAAGTACATTGCGGTATTTCCGTTGCTAGTCTGGCTAACTGTCGCAATATTGACACAGCCCAAATATTACTGTTGTGTGTGAAAGGTAACGTTGATTATATTGATTAACTGTTTACCCGGTCATATCTCGGCACTATTGGAGACAATGTCACGTCAATCTACGGGCTTAAGTGTCCAGGTCGCCTGTGACAGTGAGTTAATCCACTCAAACGCCCACTCCGGGGGAGCAGCTGTAACGTGTTGGGAGGCGATGTGAAAGTGTCAGTGGCCTATTTTTTGCGTTAACACACGCTGTTTACCTGCGTGTTGAAAAGCCCAATTTTGATGTCAAAAAGGTATGAGTCTAGGCTTGACTTGACTCACAACAGATCTGATTCCTCCACAGTCCCTCTCTATATCACAATTGTACCTTGGTGTCAGGAGATTTTCAAATGCTGCCCTCAGCAAGAGAGGCAGCAGGTTACACAATAACTATTGTCCCCGACTTCCTCCCGTGCCACAGAACCTGACCTGTGCTAACGCAACAGTGATCAATGGGACAGTGGACTGTGTGCTGGGACTGGGGATGACGCCTCAGCAGTACAACCTTCTCTATGCCATTTACGCATGGACGTAAGTACAAGTACACACACTGGAACTGGCTCCATCCATGGTGCTCTGCATGTGCAAGTAAACAGTAACGTCATTCGTTAAAGACATCCACGGTGCTCTGCATGTGCAAGTAAACAGTAACGTCATTCGTTAAAGACATCCACGGTGCTCTGCATGTGCAAGTAAACAGTAACGTCATTCGTTAAAGTCGAGCTGAACCCAAAAATGACTTTTCTTTTCTTTTAGTTCAAATACCTGGGTGTGCAGTGCACCTATTTAATAATGTATGCAAAAAAAAATCACAAAAATGTAATTTCTTTAGTTTTTCACGCTTTTTCACATCAAAAGTTCATTTTTCAAGATTTCATTCATAACAGTAATCTACAGTTTGCTGACGTCACCTAGTACCAGACAATTGTCCAAGTCCCTCTGATCCGAGTCCCAAGCGAGTCTCAAGTCAATTGGTCCCGAGTCTCAAGCAAGTCCCAAGTCTTTCCTTTTGTCGGCAAGTCAAGTCAAGTCAAGTCACAATGTTATTTCAAGTCAAGTCTCGAGTCGAGTCACAGGTTATGTCAAGTCGAGTCACAGGTTAGAAAAAATGACAAGGCAGAGATTATTTAGGCTGCAGACGTGCGCGTTCACGTTAATACGTGCTTGTTGCCAAGCAACACACTTCTCTCAGACGAGCTCGAGACAGCTGACAGACAGCTCCAACTCAGCTCAAACTTATAGAGTTGTATTCAAAGCATATAAACGTTCTCACAGCTCAATTTAACAGCGCCAACACAAGCAGTTTGATCACAAGTGCAATCAGTACTGAATGCGATGGCAGACTGCGCACTGCGGGCAGTTGACGAAGTCAGGAAGAAATTGAAAGATCTTCCGACGCATCAGCTTAAAACCCGCCGACGAGCGGAGGTCCTGCGCCCAAAACGTATTTACAGCACATATCGATCAATATTTTTGGAGAAGATTCCGGCCGCATCACGCGCAGATCAAGATGAGACAGCTGTCAGTGAGTAGCTACGCATTTGGGTGTAACTTTTACGCCTGCTCCATACACAGACGCAGTGCATACAGGGTGCACTAGTCATAAAATTAAGTTAGTCGTAACTTTGAGTTCTACATCGGACGTAGCGTGTAAACCTAGGCGTACGCCCAGCTGGTGCACTCGGCTGATCTTGTCACAAGTCCGAGTCGAGTTTCGAGTCATTTTCTTCCAAGTCCGAGTCGAGTTTCAAGTATTTACCTTCCAAGTCCGAGTCGAGTCGGAAGTCGTCAAATTTGCGACTCGAGTCGACTCGAGTCTGAGTCCCTATGACTCGAGTCCAATTGTCTGCCTAGTACTATCAAATTTCTACCCCATTTCAACCAATCATATCATGACATGGCAGCTGTCAATCAAATCTTCATTTCAGGATAATTTTCTCTTCCAAATTAAGGAGAAAATGGCGCCTAGTGCCTGTCATCTGGCAGAATTCCTATCCCATAAACAAACTACTAACTTGGCCAATTGTATGAAACATGAACCAAAAACAAAAACGGTAATGTCTAAGAATACAAAGAGTCCACTGCATGCCTCTACCTAGGGAGGCATGCGAGTTAAAACTCGCATTCCAGGAATATTGTATTTACCGCAATAGCGTTAATGGCGCGCGCCTGAAAGTCTGTTTGTCAGGGGTCGCCCCTCGGAGATTCCAGGCGGGCGGGCAGCACCCATGCATCGGATTGTCCACTCGTTCCGCACGAAGCAGCTGGCTGCCTGGTAATCAGCGGATCCCACTCGCGTAGCAGGACAACACGCTGGATCCCACTCGATTTGGGGGCGGAACACACCAGGATTGGCCAATGCCAATTAAGCCAGTCACCAGAATTGTCAAATTAAATCATCGACATGCTACGATGACCCGCCTCTCAACCTGTCATCTCAGACAAGTCATGTTTTCAGTCTGAAACGGATGCCGACGCACGCGCCAACGGGTTCAGTTCGACTTTAAAGACATCCACCGTGCTCTGCATGTGCAAGTAAACAGTAACGTCGTTCGTTAAAGAATAGTTACTGGTGTGTTTCTACTCTTTTCTACAGCAATGCAGTGGTGGTAATCATGGCTGGCTTCCTGATTGACAAGTTGGGAAACCGCTGTAAGTTCATACGTAGCTGGGTCAGTAGGTCAATATGTCCTCCTATCATACGTAGCTGGGTCAGTAGGTCAATATGTCCTATCATACGTAGCTGGATCAGTAGGTCAATATGTCCTATCATACGTAGCTGGGTCAGTAGGTCAATATGTCCTATCATACGTAGCTGGGTCAGTAGGTCAATATGTCCTATCATACGTAGCTGGGTCAGTAGGTCAATATGTCCTCCTATCATACGTAGCTGGGTCAGTAGGTCAATATGTCCTCCTATCATACGTAGCTGGCTCAGTAGGTCAATATGTCCTCCTATCCGCAGGGCTGATCAAAGACATGGACACACTACAGTAAGCTCACTCAGTTGATATCTCTCTCCCTATCTCTGTGCAGTCGGAGTGTTTCTCTTCTCTTTCCTGTGTGTTTTGGGGTCATCCATCTTTGCGCTGGGTTCCCACTTCAAAGGAACACCCTACCTGCTGCCCCTCATGCTGACAGGGCGCCTTCTGTTCGGCTCGGGCAACGGGTCTCTGACTAGTAAGGCCACCGGACGCTGCGATACACACTACTGAGCCGAGACCACTATCCCAAATACCCCTAAATCTCTCCCTCTCGCTCACCCGCTTCCTCATTATAGTTGTTCAGAATCGCATCACGGCCTTCTGGTTCAGAGGGAAGGAGCTGGCCCTGGCCTTCGGTCTGACCCTGTCCTTCTCCCGCCTCGGCTCTGTGCTCAACTTCTTCCTCAGCAAGAAGTTTGAGGAAAGCTACGGCATGCAGTGGACTCTGTGGGGAGGTAGGTAGAGGCATGCAGTGGACTCTGTGGGGAGGTAGGTAGAGGCATGCAGTGGACTCTGTGGGGAGGTAGGTAGAGGCATGCAGTGGACTCTGTGGGGAGGTAGGTAGAGGCATGCAGTGGACTCTGTGAGGAGGTAGGTAGAGGCATGCAGTGGACTCTGTGGGGAGGTAGGTAGAGGTATGCAGTGGACTCTGTGGGGAGGTAGGTAGAGGCATGCAGTGGACTCTGTGGGGAGGTAGGTAGAGGCATGCAGTGGACTCTGAGGAGGTAGGTAGAGGCATGCAGTGGACTCTGTGGGGAGGTAGGTAGAGGCATGCAGTGAACTCTGTGGAGGTAGGTAGAGGCATGCAGTGGACTCTGTGGGGAGGTAGGTAGAAGCATGCAGTGGACTCTGAGGAGGTAGGTAGAGGCATGCAGTGGACTATGTGAGGAGGTAGTTAGAGGCATGCAGTGGACTCTGTGGGGAGGTAGGTAGAGGCATGCAGTGGACTCTGAGGAGGTAGGTAGAGGCATGCAGTGGACTCTGTGGGGGGGTAGGTAGAAGCATGCAGTGGACTCTGAGGAGGTAGGTAGAGGCATGCAGTGGACTATGTGAGGAGGTAGGTAGAGGCATGCAGTGGACTCTGTGGGGAGGTAGGTAGAGGCATGCAGTGGACTCTGAGGAGGTAGGTAGAAGCATGCAGTGGACTCTGAGGAGGTAGGTAGAGGATGCAGATGCACATTAGAAACCAGGTGAGGCACCTGGACGTTTATGGCATGTCTGAATAATAACAAAAAGATAAAGAAAAGTTGGTTTCAAGTGCAGACAAGAAGAAAATAGATGTTTCTAATGATGCAATGCGTCATTGTCCAGGTGCGATATTGTGCGTGCTGGGCTTCATGTCTGCCATCATAGTCAGCGCCCTGGACAAGATCGGGATGAAGCAGCTGGGGCTGGAAGGCACCATCCAGGAAGAGTCTCGCAAAGTGGTGGGAATACTCGCCTTTTAGCAACAGTTTGAATCCAATCTAATAATATGTAGTGTATGGGGCGTTAGAGATATCTGGTTTTATCTTTCTTGATGTCAATGTTTATTAAAGGTATGTGTGTGTGTGTGTGTGTGTGTGTGTGTGTGTGTGTGTGTGTGTGTGTGTGTGTGCGTGCGCAGAGGATTCAGGATGTGAAGCTGCTGTCGCTCAGATACTGGCTGCTGGTTCTCACCATCATGTTCTTCTACAATGGCATCTTCCCCTTCATCGCTGATGCCAGGTAGAGACCTTAACATCAACACACCAGACACACAGACAGATCAGGTGCATATGAGGGCTTTTGAAGGCTGACACAAATACTGTTATTTTTAGACTGAAGAGGCCGATAGCTGATACTTTGTCTGCTGATACTCAGTACCTCTATATATTTGCCATGTTCATGTCAACTGAAGTAGGAGTATTAAATGTTTCCCATATAATTGTGTTCCTGGCAGAATGGAAAAGCCTCTGAAACAGCATTTAGACCCTGTGTGATACCCAAACTAATGACATTATTTTAGGCAAGATAGCAGCTCCTTAAGTGAAAATCTGGGATACATTAGGCACCTAAATGAATTACTACTACTACCACTACTACTACTACTACTACTACTACTACTAACAAGTATAAATAAAAAATAAACAAACAGTATTAAAAGAAAATACAATTTCAATACATGATTTACGCTGTTTTTATGTAGCTGTGGTCAGAGAGGAACATCAATCATATCAACAGTGGACCACATGACTGGCTGATATCCTATCTACATCTACACTATAAAGCAAGCAAGCAAGGTCTGTCTCTCTCTCTGTCCCTCTGTGCTTCGCGTATCCCGAGAACCGTTCGTCTGATCGACTTGAAACTCAGGGAGTGTGCTCAGCGGGGGCGGACTGAGTGCAGAGCACTGTTTTTGTGCAATTTGGACACGAAAAACACGTCATTCAATATTAATACATTTGTGTTCAATTCTGCCCCACCCGGCTGAACCACGAAACAAATGCTCCCTCCGCAGCTCTGGAGGTGGGCGGAGCGACCAGGGCACTGCAGCACTGTAAGGAATGGTGAGCATTGGTGACACACACGTACAGGACACTGGACCTCAATCAAACACTCACATCAAAACGTCTCTCTCTGTCTCTCTGACCAGCGCTAAAACCAAGTGTGGAGACCATGCATCTGACCAGCGCTAAAACCAAGTGTGGAGACCATGCATCTGGATATGCCAGACTAACGTTAATTGATGAGACTTTTGATCACTTGCCAGAAAATAAACAGCTGCACGATTGTTATAATTGACAAATGTAAGGTTCATTTTTTAACACAGCAATGTAACGTTAAATTGACATGATGCAAATAATCTCCCAGCAGGCAGCAGCAGTTGCCCTTAACCCATTGATACCTGATGCAGCATTTGTGTGTGTATCCCTTTTAAGACCGCAAACCGCATCATATGCGGTTTGCGGTCTTAAAGGGATACACACACAAATGCTGCATCAGGTATCAATGGGTTAAACACGGCTTACACGGGCCGCTGCTTTCTTTCTACCACTCTCTAATCTCCAACACCGCCGAGCTTCTGAGATAGCAACTATAGTATAGGGGAGACCAGGGGCAATTGTAATGTGTTTTTTGTTTATTTACAATCGATAGATAGATAGATAGATAGATAGATAGATAGATAGATAGATAGATAGATAGATAAGCCACTTTCACACACAGATCGTGCAAAATTGCAGTTCAGAAGGCCCGCAAAGCTGGCAGCCTCGCCACAGAAATTGCTTTCAGACACAGCCAAGCAGCACCGCCACATTCCCGTCCTGGGGTGTGCTTTCAGGTGACAGCCACCGCTCCCGGATTGAAAGGCGAGCGGAGGCATTTCCACCCAGCTTCTCCTAGTCCAAATGAATATTTTCATAGGTTAGTGTAGCCTAGGCTACTGTATGATGAACTAATTCATTCAACAACCAAACATCGCTGATGTACGCCAGCCAATGTGCAGCTGCAGTCGTTAAGGATCAAAGTGATAAAACACGAAAGTGTTGTCCACATGCAGCATGGTAACAAGGCTTTCAATATTCATCTGATCGCCTTTATGGATCACAGATGCACCATCATGTAGCCTATTAGGTACAAGGCTAATTCTTATCTTTTGGTTCCAGTTTTTTGTAAAGCAAATTATTCCCATGAAGTAGCCTAATTAGCGTCCGTTCTGAAAGATGACGCCCGCATATCAAACAGCTGCAGTCTGCATAACGTTCGTCGGGGGAATAGTATAGGCTTAAATGCACATCACTACTATAACATTAGTAGTTTTTGTAAGGGAATGCAGAGGGAATATCCTCAGACCAACTTGCCACAGACAGCTATAGTCCTCTGAAGCTTATTATTATAGCCTATCCGTTAATTTTACCTACTAATGTCAACATCGTTTGAGCATAAAGCCTAACTTACCAGGCACGGAGCATTCCTCCTGGCGCCCCTGCAGTCATGATTGTATAGGCTACTTTTTTTACTTTCACTTGTTTTTCTTGCTGCATGAGGGGATTTCCCCTGTATTCTTTTTTTATGAATGAGTTGGCCATTCGCACCATTCCGTGTTGCCGCTCCTATGCTTTCAAGTGGAGGCGGGTTGCCTGGTAACCCGGCGCTGTGACTAGGTCCACTGGCGGAACGAAAGGCGTACAACAATTACTCACCAACCCGCGTTCACAACTTTCACATCGGAGGCGCGGATCCTATTTTCCGTTCATTTTGCGGCTTTCAAGGTCGGTGTGAAAGTGGCTATAGATAGATAGATAGATAGATAAAAACATACATTTCCCTTTTCAGGTGCATTTCAATAAAAGGGTTGATGATTGAACATCTAATCATTAGTAGCTATGTTTTAGTAGCTATGCGGGCGGCAACATTTATTTCGGGACGGCTTAGATTGTATTTTTGGACGGTTTGGACTGAAAAAAGTTTGTTTCGAGCCCTGGGCTGAGTGGGCTCATAGCCTCTTTTCTGATCAATTCCATGATTTGTTTGGTTCTCATAGGTCCATTCTTCTGTTATCTCACATGCTAAACCATCTAAAGCAGGAGTTTGCAGTCAACTGACTACAAACTCCTTCTTTAGGGCTTATAAAAGTATTGTCTTGGCTGAACATCAATTCCCCCTTTATTTAATTTCACTTTTGTTTATGCCTACAAATGCAAATGTCTTTGCATTTGAGTTCTCCCCTGGAAGTGATTTTGGTATAGATAGGCCATTGTATTTAAACAAGCAGTGTTGCAACTTCACAGTAACGTTGCGTTAGCACTACTAGGAAGCTAAGTTAGTTAGTTATCTTGATTGTCTATAAATGTCAACGTTTCGCACATTAGGATGAGAACCTTCAGAGTAAGTTACTCCACACATACAGAAAATAACCATACAAAAACTAAGTCAAATACACAAGTCAGTGCAAAGATTTTATTGATGCACATATAATGCTCATGGAAGACTGTCGCCACAAGTCTCACTCCTCGACCTCTCCTCAAACAAGTTACCCGTTTATGAGCTCATTCAATTTCTTGAGTTCTTCCATCAGGGTCTTGTTCTGGTTCTCTAGAAACGCCATGCGATTTTCCAGATTTTGTTCATAAGCCTTTTTCTTCTGGCGACTTTCACGGGCTGCCTCTTTGTTTCTGGCAAGCAGCATTTCCCTCTTCATTGGGTCACTCTTCTTGCCTTGAGACGGTCCCGCAGGAGAGGTCATAACTCCGGTCTGTGGCTTCATCCATGTATGAGACAGGGAGCTGGATGTGGGTGCTGCTCTGCCGAGCTGGTCTCCTCCTGCACCTTGTGCGACCACCTGGTTGCTGGGCCCCAGTATCTGCTGGCCATCAGGTGTCATGGCATACTGGCTTTGCTGGGCTGCAGAGTTGGCCATGGTGAGAGGTTGTAGTCCCTGAATGCCTTCAGACCATGGAGTGGCCAGTTGGATTGTGCGATTAGGGGCCACAGCCACTGCTGGTCTGGTATATTGGGGTGGTGGGCACACTAACACCTGTCTTGCCTGTGGAGGCCGGGGTGTCATCACACCCAACAACATGTATTCTTTCAATTGCCGCATAACTGCTCAAAGATGTCAGCTACAAACAGTATTGCCAGGTGGGAAATGTTGAATTATCGTACCTGAGGGTCAAAATTATCGTTTTTGGAAATTATAGTACGCGAGCAGCGGCTTCTTCTTCTTCTTATGGCTGCAGACTGGATGCCTTGCGTCAAGCGTAGATATCATCTACGGCTGGCACTGCGAGACTACCACTTATATTGCCTCAGCCAGGAAGGATTTATGACATCACTGATGACATCACAATTGCTCGAGTGACATCACTGATGACATCACAATTCCTGCTTTATGACAGCACAGCCAGGAAGGATTTATGACATCACTGATGACATCACAGTTCCTCGAGTGACATCACTGATGACATCACAATTGCTCAAGTGACATCACTGATGACATCACAATTCCTGCTTTATGACATCACTGATGATGTCACAAACAGACACCCCGCAAAATCGTGACTAACCACCGCCCGCCCACTTAGACAATTTTAATTACTAGGCATCTCGCGTGCTACGCACGCTCGATTCCTAGGCTCACCCGCAGCCAGTGGTGTAGTCTACGTGATACGCAGGTATACGGCCGCGGCGTATACACACTGCAAAATAACTCAGATTTGCGTATGCGCACTGGGAAATGCGCTATGATACGTATCGTTTTCACTTTCCATTCATAAAATTCACCCTGTACCCTGTGTTACAAAGCGCACAAATAGGCGTCCTTTTTAGTCAATGAGGCTGTGTACACAGGGCGCCTCAACGTGAACCTTGCGTTAACCCACGCCTCGCCTGAGCTGCGCCGATTTTATCGTTAGGCGTGAGTTCTATTTTCAAGCCGACTAGGCGCGTGAAGGCAGACTTTTTCTGTCAAGCCATGAAGGAAAAACGTGACAATATCCGTGGGAAATGGCAAAGTCAACTGAATTTCAAAATAAAATGGTGTTACAGCGTTGAGCAGAGAGAGAGAGAGAGAGAGAGAGATTGACAGGTGGCTATCACATGAGGCTTTCTCCCCGTCGGTAAACAAATCTTCAGGAGAGAGAATAGCGACCGAAGAAGCAAGATGAAGCTGATAGCTGAAGCTATTCTGTAAATTTGGGGAGGAACAACAACAAAAAACGGGTCGAATATCCGCCCACCTCCGGCCGAAACCACGCCCACTTCCGGTTAAGCCCCCCAGTATACCCTCTGAAAAAAGGTAGACTACACCACTGCCCGCAGCCCGCATATGTTCATGTAAAAAAATAAGGGGGGTGGGCAATGACGATATAAAATTTCACAAGGCAGTTGAAATTAATTTAATTAGAAATCTATTTGAGAAGCACAGGATGAGAGATTTCTCACTCAGTCAACACATGTTTTGCAGCAGAATTATGTGCAGAAAGTGTGATGATCCCTGTGGGTCTTTCAAAGCTCAGAGGAGAACTTACAGGCAGCGGTGTCGTGGTAAATACAGAGGTGGGTCAACTATCCAAGTTGAGTAGTTTACCCACATCGTTTCCCCTCATAGTTGATCTGAAAATAGGTGAGTAAAGTCTGCCTCATTTCAAAGAGGTGGGTAAACTGCATTGACTTGCATTGACCCTCCACTACGCCCCTGCTTACAGGTGGGTCAGCAGGGTCTGGCTCTGCCCCTTTCCCAGGAAGATGCGGAAGTCTTTGTTTAAGCTGTAATTCCTCGAATGGCCACTTGAGGCAGGGCTCAGAAGTCCCGTCGTTCCTGTTAAAATGCCCCACTTTGTAACAGTAATTAAGCATCTTTACAGTCTGGGCCTTAACACGGTTTGGTCTATATAACTAATTTCACCTTTTCATAACTACTGTAGGGGGCCATTTTTTATATAACTCGCCCCAAATTTTAGCTAATTGATTGCTTGATTACTTTTAGCTACTTTATGGGGGTAATTCTTTATGTAACGCGCCCGTTTGGAGTAAAATAGATGATAGAAAAGGGGGTGATTGACAGGTCGCCTGTCCAGTGATCGTGCACCATGCCGATCACGGACCAATAGCAGGGGAGCTGCAGCTCTGGGAAACCCCCATCTCACGTGAGCTGCGGAAGGACTCAACCCATTCCCTCCCACTCTGCTGACGAAAAATCAAGATGGCGATGGCCAACGAATCAACTCCAAACGGGAGACCAAAATGAATTGGATAGCTTTGTCCATATTTGTTATGTCAGTGTCTCATCCCAGCGACAGTGAAGGAGATATAAGGGTATTTTTAAACGGTGCTTTACCTTGCAATGCCATCATCATCATCATCAGTATATAAATGGGAGCTAGGGCTCTGTCTGCCTGTTTCTCTGTTTCTCTGTCCCACTGTGATTGTCCCACTGTGATGTCATCAGTGATGTCATAAATCCCACGGTGACATCATCAGTGATGTCATAAATCCCACTGTGACATCATCAATGATGTCATAAATCCCACTGTGACATCATCAGTGATCCACTGTGACATCATCAGTGATGTCATAAATCCCACTGTGGTCTCATTGGCCACACAGCAGCCGAGCTGCGAATGCGTGCTGCAGGGCCAGCTTGGCAAGCTGCAGGACGGGCGAGCCCATATAGCGCGCGCGATCCCGAGATCCCTAGTTGTGCAAATTCATTTTCAGGTAATTCAGGTGATTGTAAGGCAAAGTTCACGCCCCCTTTGAAATGTGCAAATCCATGAACTGATGACACCACTTTAAATGTTATACAGACGTTAGCACCGTTTGCCATTCTTGTGATCAATGTATTTTTTTTTTTCCAGATTTCTTATCCTATTTTTATCCCCCATTAGTGCTAATTTAATTTATTTATCCTGGTTGCTACTCCACCCTCTGCCGATCTGGGGAGAGCCGAAACTGGCTCCATGCTTCCTCCGAGACATGGGCAGTTAGCCAGCCGCTTCTTTTCACCTGACAGAGGAAGCTTCACCGGTAGGACATAGCACGTGGGAGGTTCACGCTATTCCAACCAGTTCCCCTCCCTCTGAACAGGCGCCCTTAACGACCAGAGGAGGAACCACATTAGCAACCAGGATATTGCATGTTTTGGTGAAGGGGGTTCCACGGGGAGAACATGCAAACTCCACACAGAAAGGCCCTTTTGATGACCCCACCCGGGCGGTGGGCACTCTAGGACATGCGGACGGGCACGCATTCCTTCAGCGTTCACAGCGTCCCAGGTGGGAATCGAACCCAGGACGTTCGAGCTGGGAGGCGACAGCGCTTACCACTGCACCACCGTACCCCCAATCAATGTAATTCAAAGTGTACAAATAGGGAATGAAGAAAGAAGAAAAAAATCTGTAATAATACAGAGGACAATATATTCAGTAAAAGTTTTAGAAATAAATGTAATGTTAATCATGAATGAATACAACAGTGACATACTGTAACAGTACTATTTGCTTGTCTAACTTCGTCTGGAATGTAGAAAGCAGCACCACATTCAACTGACTGACCTCCAGGAAACTATTTCTAAACGGTCATGGTGATAATATAATATATTTGGTTTATTTAGAAACTTACTAGTATTTAATAAAAAGCCAATATCGGTCCTATCAGTAAAACAATACTGTATATCACTGTAACCCTATTGTACACACATTCAAACCATCTCCAATGTCTTTCCCCTGTCCAGTAAGTTCATTCAGGACAAGTACAGTGGCTACAGTCAGAAGGAGGCTGCCTACATCGCTGGTGCCGTTTATGACTGCTCACTAGTCCTCTCAGCCATTGTGGGCATTCTCATTGTAAGTATCGTGAACCTGTAAACCCCTATCAGGAAAACTGCTTAAACTTGGATGTTCATTCATCGCCAAGCAAATTTTAAATTAAGTTGATGCTAAATTAGACTTTCTCCCGGGTGTGTCTTTGTGTTCCAGGACCATTTGGGTCTGCGAGGGGTTTTGGCGATGGCCTGTGCCGTCCTCACCCTGCCTGTGTTCGGTCTCCTGGCCTTCACCTTTGTCCCACCTCTGGTCTCCACCATCTGGCTTGGAGTCACCTACTCCTTCGCTGCTGTGAGTTTTCCTCCACCCTACCACTCAGGGGCGCTGTGGAGCCGATAGTCTGTTAGGTATAGAGTTGTTCTTGACGTAGGAACGAGCAGGAAAAAACAGCATGGCGATGTGCTGTGCTTTTCTCTGCCGATTTCGTTGTTTAGTGGCGGATTTTTCTGGAGTGCTTATTATTTTACACCAATGATCAATAATCATACAGGGAGAAATCCATCATAGAAGAGCTTTCTCCACCAACAGCAGCCTCAATAGACCAGAATGCAATACAGCCACAAGACATGCACCAGTGTTAACAATACAGCCACAAGACATGCACCAATGTTAACAATACAGCCACAAGACATGCACCAGTGTTAACAATACAGCCACAAGACATGCACCAATGTTAACAATACAGCCGCAAGACATGCACCAGTGTTAACAATACAGCCGCAAGACATGCACCAGTGTTAACAATACAGCCGCAAGACATGCACCAGTGTTAACAATACAGCCGCAAGACATGCACCAGTGTTAACAATACAGCCACAAGACATGCACCAGTGTTAACAATACATGCACCAGTGTTAACAATACAGCCACAAGACATGCACCAATGTTAACAATACAGCCACAAGACATGCACCAGTGTTAACAATACAGCCACAAGACATGCACCAGTGTTAACAATACAGCCACAAGACATGCACCAGTGTTAACAATACAGCCACAAGACATGCACCAGTGTTAACAATACAGACACAAGACATGCACCAGTGTTAACAATACAGCCACAAGACATGCACCAGTGTTAACAATACAGCCACAAGACAATAAGACATGCACCAGTTTTAACAATACAGCCACAAGACAATAAGACATGCACCAGTGTTAACAATACAGCCACAAGACAATAAGACATGCACCAGTGTTAACAATACAGCCACAAGACATGCACCAATGTTAACAATACAGCCACAAGACATGCACCAGTGTTAACAATACAGCCACAAGACATGCACCAGTGTTAACAATACAGCCGCAAGACATGCACCAGTGTTAACAATACAGCCGCAAGACATGCACCAGTGTTAACAATACAGCCACAATACATGCACCAGTGTTAACAATACAGCCACAATACATGCACCAGTGTTAACAATACAGCCACAAGACATGCACCAGTGTTAACAATACAGCCACAAGACATGCACCAGTGTTAACAATACAGCCACAATACATGCACCAGTGTTAACAATACAGCCGCAAGACATGCACCAGTGTTAACAATACAGCCACAATACATGCACCAGTGTTAACAATACAGCCGCAAGACATGCACCAGTGTTAACAATACAGCCACAAGACATGCACCAGTGTTAACAATACAGCCACAATACATGCACCAGTGTTAACAATACAGCCGCAAGACATGCACCAGTGTTCGAATTGGGTAACAGTAGACTTGACAGGTTGAGGGATTGTCAGTGCCATAACAATCACAAAATAACTCCTGAAATGCATTGAACATCACAGACTGATGATATATAACAGTGTCACAGACTGATGATATGTAACAGTGTAACAGACTGATGATATATAACAGTGTAACAGACTGATGATATACAGTATAACAGTGTAACAGACTGATGATATATAACAGTGTAACAGACTGATGATATGTAACAGTGTAACAGACTGATGATATGTAACAGTCTGATGATATACAGTATAACAGTGTAACAGGCTGATGATATATAACAGTGTAACAGACTGATCATATGTAACAGTCTGATGATATATAACAGTGTAACAGACTGATGATATACAGTATAACTGTGTAACAGACTGATGATATATAACAGTGTAACAGACTGATGATTATAACAGTGTAACAGACTGATGATATATAACAGTGTAAGAGCATTGAACACCACAGACTGATGATTATAACAGTGTAACAGACTGATGATATATAATAAATTATATATAATAGCATCTAAGAATGGATTTTTACTTTAAAGTCCCTGGAAACCAAAATCCACAAAAACCTTCTAACTATTAAATTTAGGGTCTTATGTCAGTAATTGTGTGCCTCAGAAAGTAGGAGACATTAGTTTCACCCCAAGCC
>NC_139626.1:30767715-30880215 GCF_964638095.1 Poromitra crassiceps | reverse complement strand
TGATCATTTTGGTCACTATAATCGTGATATGAAATTTGCATACCGTTTCATCCCTAGTTGATTGATTTGGAAAGTGCATGTGTTTGTGTGAGTGTGTGTTTTGCCAATTAAGTTCAGTTATGTAAGCAGTGAAAGGACAATACTGAGAGGTAATTGTAGGCCTAATGAGACATACAGTAGACAGAGTGTATGAGCGAGAGGGGGGAGGGATATCTGCCAGATACCAGATGAAGGTCGCTTGCCCGAAACGTTGTATTTATTAAAATCTTGATAAGTGAAGACGTCTACTCAATCTAGTCACCATTGAAAGTGTGCAGGGTAAATGTGGTTTCTGTGCAACCAATCAATCATTTTGTACGTTTTTATCTACTTTATTCTTGTTGTATTTGCCTGTTATATTCTTCTGTAACCCTGTTTTGGATTCATGTCTGGCATTTTGATGGTGTCTTGTTTGCTTCTCGTGTTTCTGAAGCACTTATCATTTCACAGTCCATTGACACATTCAGAAGCTTTGGATGTATTAATTCCCCCATTGTAAATGTGCGTACAGTACATTTAGCCTACCGCTTGAGTACAACATTTATTTCTATGAGTCATTTTATGTTTCCCCCACATTTACGGACACAGACTACGGTACTTGGTCCAGTATGTTTGAATATCTCCAACTTTACCTACTAAATACATGTTTAATTAAGACAATATATAATATATTAAGACAAATATGAGAGTGAAGAAATAACTGGAAAAAGAGGAGTGAGTCAGAAGTTGAGATCATTTAAGGCACAGAATTTGTACATTCACCAGACAACAGATTTAAACGGATAGTTCAGGACCCAACTGTTTTCCAAGACTGCTTGTTATACTCACTGAGCCATCCCTCTGCTATAGTGATTCATGCTCGGGATGCCCGCTACACCTGTCCTTCAGCAGGGAAGATGGTCATCCAGTGCTTCAGATGTGGAGAGCCGTGCAAGGGACAGGTGCTGAGAGTCCAGAGCAAGCACTTCCATATAAAGTGCTTTACCTGTCAGGGTGAGTAGTGAGAAAGCTGCAATCACACTTCAATCACATTAGACACCTGAGAAATAGAAGCAATCTCCCACTCAACAGTGAGTGAGTGAGTGAACTTTCCCCTAAACTCACATCTGAGAAAGGACAGCTCTGTAACATTAGTATCATCAGTGGCTTTGCAGGGTATTCTCATTTAGTGATTGTTTACTGGCAGTGCTCAGTAGGATTGGAGTGCTGTGGTTGGTTTTATTTTTAGATTAGGGTCTATCTATCTTGCAAGTGGGCAATCTCTGTCTGTTCTGTTTGTTTCGATTTTTGTCCCACTGATTGATTGATTGATTGAAGTGTTTATTTCGAATATGAAAGCAAAATAATAAAATAAAAGCCATTTCAGAAACAAAGAAAAATAGAATATATACATATTCGAAAAGGAGTGGGAAGAAGTAAAACTTATTAACTCCCACCCCTTCTCCATAAATAATAAATAATAACAAGCTTCCTGGTCTAACCCTGTCTATATACTACTGTGTAATATTTACTAGTAATTCTGTTTCAGATTATATAATAATATGAAAATATAAATATAATATATACACATCATACAATAACATGTATACATATATACATATTAATATACACACACATTCATATATTTATCTAAATATATGACTACAATACTCATTATATACGCATATTTACACACTCACACACATGGAAAAGCAACAAGAAAATAACCCCCAAAAAATAAAAATAAAATAACCAGTACCCTTATAACACCTAGTGATACCCAACACCTCCCTCATCCCTATAACTTGTGAAGATTGTGTCTTTATACCTACTTTTAAACTGTTTTATGTTTGGACATTGTTTTAATTCCACAGTGCACCTGTTCCATAGTCTCACCCCGCTGACTGAAACACAAAAACTTTTCCTGGTTGTTCTAATAAGTTGAATATTAAAATTAAATTTCCCTCTCAAATTATAATCCCCCTCGTGCATGCTGAATAATGACTGTATATTTACTGGTAATAGATTATTTTTAGCTTTGAACATGATTTGAGCTGTTTGGTGTTTGACAATGTCTGTAAATTTCAGTAGTTTTGACAGTAGAAATAATGCGTTTGTGTGTTCCTGGTAACCAACGCTGTGAATGGTTCGTATTGCTCTTTTTTGTAAGATGATTAGTGGCTGTAGTGAAGTTGTGAAGTTGTTGCCCCAAACCTCAGCACAGTACTGTAAATAAGGTAAAACTAGTGCACAGTATAGCATGTGGAGTGATTTGTAATCCAAAACCTTCTTTGCTCTGTATAATATTGCAATGCTTCTTGAGACTTTAGTTTGTACATGTTTGATATGGTTTCCAGCTGATTCTGTCATCTATCTTTACCCCCAGAAATTGTATTTCATCAACTCTTTCTATTTCAATTCCATCTATTTTGATATTTACCTGTGTTTTCCTTTTACAATTACCAAAAACCATTAACTTTGTCTTGCTCAGATTTAATGAAAGCCTGTTTCTGTCAAACCACATTTTCAGTTTGTTCATCTCTGCAGTGATGTCCTCCTGTAATTGTTGTAATTGATGATGTCATAGTGAACATCTTATGACATCACTGATGATGTCATAGGCATTGTGACATCATCAGTGATGTCACTCGAGCAATTGTGGTTTTTGGTTACACTGCAATTTGTGACATCACAGATGATGTCATACACATTGTGACATCTTTGTGATGTCATCAGTGAGTGATGTCATCAGTGATGCAAAGTTGGCAATTGTGCGCTGCGCATGCCAATAGGGCAGGCGAGGCCACGCAGGCGAGCCTGCGAATCGAGCGAGCGTAGCGCGCGAGATGCCTAGTTATACAAATTTGCCCAAGGTGCACAGCATATTCCAGCGATTGAATTGATATCAACACAGCCTGTGTTGATTTGAACACTTACAGGGTTAAATGAACACTGAGTTTGACATGTGGTAACTAACCACCGTGGACTGTATAATATAGCTAACCACAAAATATTCTACAATTAGATTGGGTTGTTGCCAGACAGTCTTCTAGCATAGTGTGCTTCTTCCACAAGCGTTGTCTTGTTCATCTGCACTGACAGGCCTCTAATGTCCCCCTTTCATTGCATGTCATGTGCTGTTTACAGCACAGAGAAAACAAAGAGGCATTTTCAGAGCGGAGAGGGAGAAGCTTGCAATTATTTCACAATGGAAGGATCTGAGGGGCCGACTGTGATTGTCTGCCTCACTGGTTCAGTTTGAGAGCTTCATTTTGAATTGAAAATGAATGGCCATGAATGGCATGCTATATGAAGAGAACTTTTTTTGGACAACAGTATATAGGGCCCATTGGAAAGAACTAGTTTAGGACAGGGGTTCCCAAACTTTTACCACAATGTACCAAACCAAATTTCCCAGGGAGCACTTCCACTGCGTATACCACAGTATAATCACAGCTAACCAGCACTCCCTCTCATGTATTCATGACTGTGTTATTATCAGGCAAGCAAGAATTGATCAAGTTCTTGACAATGAGAGACTTTGTATTGTTTGTCTTTCATTTTCATGACTAGACCCTCACTAGACAAATCCGTTTGAGGCTGCTTTATTCATATAACAGCAATGCTTAAAAAATGGTGCTAGCCTAGGAATAGGAATAGAAGAACCATAAATAGATATAACACAAGATTATAGCTCTATAAATAGAACAGCCTAAACCCGCCCTTGGCAACTCAGTAGGCCTACATTTGATTGTGGCATGTTTAGAGAAAACGGGCGAGTGAGTATCAGATGACTGTGAACACGCTGAGAGAGAGAGAGAGAGAGAGAGAGAGTGCTGCCGGCCTGTCAGCAACCTGCTCTGAGCCCATGCACCCATACATGCACACGCACACGCTTAGATGTGCACACGTACAACACACACACACGCGCGCGCACGCGCGCACACACACACACACACACACACACACACACACACACACACACACACACACACACACACACACACACACACACAGACACAGACACAGACACAGACACAGACACAGACACACACAGACACAGACACACACACACACACACACACACACACACACACACACACAAATATTCATTTTAAAACGAGCAATTGATTATTGATGGATCTACAAAGCATTTGGACATTTGACCATTACAGCTGTTTTTGGGTAAAGGAAAAACTTTAGCAGCTTTCCAATTCTGAGGGAAAACACCGTCCTGTAGACTCAGGTTAAAAATATGACAGATGGGTCGAGCAATAGGGCCAGAAACCATTCTTAAGGGTTTCCCATCAAGGTGATCTAATCCTGAGGGGTTTTTCATGATCCAAGCTTAAAATAAGTTATTTTACCCCATTCACTTGAACTGGCTGAAAATCAAATTTGCAATCTCTATCTCTCATAAGAAAGTCACTGATTAATTGTTTTGAGAGTTTGCTATCTGAAGCTGTGATTTCCTTTTGTAGTTTCTTAATTTTCCCCATAAAATATTAATTAAAATAATCAGCAATATCTTGAGGTTTTGTAATGAAGGTACCCGTCGGACTCTATGAGGGAGGGTATATTATCCCCAGATCTTCCTAATATATCGTTCAGAGTTTTCCACAATTTCTTCCCATCATGTTTAATCTCATTTATCCTATTCTGATAATACATGCTTTTCTTTTTCCTATTCATTTTTGTTACTTGGTTTCTAAGGCCATGTTCACACTACAGGCAAATCCGATTTGCTGCTAAAGTCATTAATCATCATTATCTTGATTGGTTTCCCAAATCTGATTTGGGAGTGTGTCCGCACTGCCACAAATCTGATTTGGGCAAGTGTTCAAGTCGGATCTGTGTGTCCAGACCTCCATATGTGGTTTGGAACAAGTGACACAAATCAGACTTGGAGCGTCCAGACTCATAACACCATCTGGATAGGATCATTAATAGGCCATTAAAGTTCACAAATCAGATTTGGCCTCCTAGTCTGAACATGGCCTAAGCGTACAGTATGACTTCCAATCAACTGTATTGCCAGACTTCATTGACACTATTTTAATTGTATCCCTCTGAGAACTGTGAATGTCCTAATGGGGGCGTGTTTATCAGCCACCTCTGAAAACATGTTTGTAAATAGTTCAAGTGCTGTGTCCACATCGTTTATTGAACACACTTTTCCCATCTTATTTATGTCTCTAATGAAGTCATTCTCACAAAAATATTTAAAAGATCTTTGGAGAATGACTTTAGCTCCAACTTTTGGAACTTTAGCTTTTCTGACAATTGCCACCAAGTTATGATCACTAAAGCCAATTGGTATTGATACAGCCTTTGAGCACTTTTCTTTAGCATTAGTCATGGCCGTAGCTAGCTATGAGGACGGGGAGGTCCGGACCTCCCCTAATATTTCAGAGAAAAAAATAAAACAATCTGCATGGAAAAGCATGAAAAACACGGGATCTCTTTTATTTTGAAACGAAAGGCAGGTCAGGCAGGAAGTCATCTGACGCCGCGTCCGCGGTAACTTGATTCTGAGAGAGCAGCAGCATGGTGGTGAGTGATGACTCTCTGTCTGCCTGGCGAGATAATTGAAGGTGAGCGAGCTGCGAGACAGTGAGCGAGTGAACGACAGACAGTGAGTGACACTGACAGATTTTTTAGCAACAACCAAGAAAGTGTCTAGTCTGTCTCTTAAGTAATGTTACCTGTGTGACACGTTGGGATGCTACTGGCTAATCATGCATGATGCCAATTGCCAAGCTCCCGAAGTCAGGTATGCAGGTGGCTATATGCATGGTTTCAGTTTCATGACCCAATAAGTAACAAAAAGAGGTGGTGTAAAGTTAAAAACAAC
Organism: Poromitra crassiceps; assembly: GCF_964638095.1. Lineage (NCBI taxonomy): Eukaryota > Metazoa > Chordata > Actinopteri > Beryciformes > Melamphaidae > Poromitra > Poromitra crassiceps. Next base: position 30,874,343 of record NC_139626.1, on the reverse strand, counting down.
ATAATATATTTTATTTTATTTTTCAATCGTTCCTATCAGGAATAAATAAATGTCCCTCTGTATGTTTTTTTTATTATCGATGATGACTTTGTGTGTTGTGTACGGCTTGGGTTGTGTACCTGTGTTTGTAGGTGTCATTTTGATATGAATTTGGCTAAAACAGTTTGTGTTTGTTAGTTACAATTATGTTGACAGGAGAGCTGAGCAGGTGGTGACATGAAAGAGAATATACTGAATAATGACATCACAACAGTATAATCCTAATGTTGATTTAAAATGATATATTACTCTAAATATGTCTAAAAAAGGGGAAAAAAAAAACTCAAATCTTTTTCGGCGGCGCCCTGACGGGCGCCACCGAATCCGCCTCCCCTTGCTGGACATCCCCTATTTCGGAACCCTGGCTACGGCCCTGGCATTAGTGAAGATGTGGTCAATACAGGTCGCTGATTTCTGTCCTACACAATTTGTAAAAACCCGAGTATAGGTGCATTAATCACCGGAGATAAACTACACACACTTGCCATATCACTCAGTCTTCTTTTCAAAGCACTTGATGCTGACAGCCAGTCACTATTCAAATCAACTAAAAAATAAATCTCACTATCGATGTCTGTAGCCTCCTGCCACATTAAACATATTTCTTCTAGGTATTGAATGTTTGCGCTCGGTGGTCTATACTATAGCAACACCCCAAGAGAAATGGTTTGGTGTGAGGCAAATCTATTTGAATCCATAGGGCCTCAACAGCTGAAGTCACAAGGTCCCCTCTCATCTTAACAGGTATATGATTTTGGATATACAGTATATTGCCACACCACCACCATAGCTGTTTCTGTCATTTCTGAAAACATTATATCCTGACACAGCAATTTCATTTACATCTATTGAAGAATCTAAGTGAGTTTCAGAAATGGCGAGGATGTGTAAACTCCTATTTTTAAGTAAGGAATTGACCTCATGAACTTTATATTTCTGCATATATTGAGATGTGCAATTTTTAAACCCTTCTTTGGTAAGTTAAGAGACATGGTGAATTATTCATATACAAAAAGAAAAAACAATTAATAAAAATTAAAAACATTGAACCCAACAGATTAATGGGCCTCACTCCTCCTTCCATCCCTTCTTGGTTTCACAATGAGGCGATCATAGCTGATGATTGCATATTATCATATGTGTGTGTGTGTGTGTGTGTGTGTGTGTGTGTGTGTGTGTGCGTGTGTGCGTGCGTGTGTGTGCGTGCATGCGTGTGTGTGCGCATGTGTGTGCGGCAGCGTGCGTATGTGCGTGTGTCTGTGTGTGCATGTGTGTTCGTGCGTGTGTCTGTGTGTGTGTGTGTGTGACTGTGCGTGCGTGCACGTGTGCATATGCGTGTGCAGTGTGTGGCTGTGACTTGGCTCAGGGAGGGTTCTTCATTAAGAGTGGAGCCTACCTCTGCCCGCTGGACTTCCAGAGGCTGCATGGCACACGCTGCAACAACTGTGGGGAATTTGTGCAGGGAGACGTGGTCACGGCCCTGGGGAAGGCCTACCACCCAGCCTGTTTTGTGTGCACCCTTTGCAAGTAAGAGTAAAAACACACTCACATGGTATACCCACACAGCACATGGTATACCCACACAGCACGTGGTATACCCACACAGCACGTGGTATACCCACACAGCACGTGGTATACCCACACAGCACATGGTATACCTACATGATGCTGTCTGTGCATTTCCATGTGGTCCGTCTAGATGTAAACTATCTTCTGCCTCTTTCTCTATTTCTCAGACGCGCCTTTCCAGCTGGGGACCGCGTCACCTTCAGTGGAAAAGATTGCCTCTGCCATCGTTGCATCCCACCCATGTCTCCCACTCCTAAGGACACCAGTTACTCCAAAAGTGAGTAGGGGAGAGTGGGGTGAGTTGTGCCAGTGGGGAAGTTGTGCCACCCCTTGTATCTAGAAAACCATAGAAGAAATTGGTCATCTGACCACACATTTTTGAAGAGGCATCCATTTTACTCACTCTGCAAAGAAGGGAGGCAGATGGCACAAGAGCTAAGCACATTTAAGTTCAAAAAACTGTTTTTTGCCTCTCAAAGTAAAATTTTTATGATCAAGGTTTATTGATTGTTGTGTCTGAACAATTATAGACAAGCTTGAAAACATTTCACACATGTGTTAGTGTTTTAGTAAGCTACAATATGAGGCTATACTGTTAGCATGATGTTAGCTCCAAACCAGCTATATGATACAAGTTTGTTAAAATGGTGGGGATGGGGTGATTTGTGCCAAAAGGCCTGGGTTAAGTTGTGCCAGTGCAGTTGCAGTTGATTTAGTGAAATTTTATTTAATGTTTAAATAGACCTTGTTGAAGAATATTGCAGTATTGGCAAGTGTAGCCTGGCTCTGTGATAGTTGATTTTGTTCATTTTGAACATAATTTTTATTTCTGAAAATGTTAAATATGTAGGTCAACTGCTGCTACCGTTTAGCCTTGTTTAACCCTGTTATAGTACACCGGACTTTAGTGTTATCTTTATTTTGTCTTGCTTTGATATAGCATTACAGTATATGAGATGAAAATGTTCTGTTTTACTTCAGTAATCAATGGCACAATTTACCCCAACGTATTCTCTCCAAAGGCACAACTTACCCCGCACCGGGGGCAAGTTGTGCCAAGAGACCACTTTTTTAAGAATAGCCATATTTTTTTAACAGTTTATTTAAGATCCAAAGGGAGTGTTCCCAGTGGTGCACAACATCCTGAAATATATTTACATATTGTAGTTGGAGGCATTACTGTCATGCCCTCACTTTAAAGACACCTCAAGTAAAAAGTGGCACAACTCACCCCACTCTCCCCTATATACTTTTTTTAATCTATACAAATCCTGGACTATTTTCACCTGTATCTGTCTGTATGCAATGCCCCTACCTTCAAATAATCTACAACAGGGGTTCCCAAACTTAAAGGAGAATTTTTTTTTTTTTTTTAACCTGGAGCCCTCTCCTCACATTAATTATTATCTGATGACTCACCCAGTGTTCTCCGCAGCATTTTTGTCCTTCTTAGGCATTGTTTTGAGATCAATAGTGTGCAAGCCAGTTCTAGAATGGAGCTCTGTGGGGGCCACGTAGCAGCGTGCTTTTCATCCATGTAAATAGACAGTTTTATTGCCGTTTTCGACCTATATCGTCCCTAAAGAACCAGACTGCTATTCTCCCGCGGGCTCTCCCGGGGGAGATGCCCTGCATTCTCCATTCTCCATTCCCCCTCTATTCTTCCCGGATCCCATTTCCTCCTGTCGGGTCAGTGAGACCAACTCTCGTCAAGTCCCGCGAGACTTTCCTGCCGGTGGCCTGTGGACTGACTTGACGAGATTTGGTCTCACTGACCCGACAGGCGGAAATGGGATGCCTGTAACTACCGCTGAAAAGAGCCCGGGGGAGAATTAGCAGTCTGATTGCTCCTTAGGGTTTTTTTTGTCATATTTAGAGGAATATCTCATTTTAAATTAACATTAGGATACTGTTGTGATGTCATTATTCAGTATTTTCTCCTTTTCTCACTCACTTTCATGTCACCACCTGCTCTCCCTTTAGGTCATTTTACACTACAACAGACAGCAACACAGGCAGAAACACTGGAACTTATTTAGTATTATATTTTATTATCTTATTATTATAAACCAAACATCAAAAATAACATCTCCACCCTCTTTGCTTTGCTCATAGTCTTCAACTAAACCCTAAATATTGCAGTATAAAACATAAACACATTTTAACCATTTTCTTTTTTTATTGACATTGCAATTCAAATACAAAACAGCAGAGGATGCTGCAGCGCCATAAGCACCTCCACTTCCCATGCCCCTGATCATCACTTGCCCACAGCCATCCAATGACACTTAATCATGAGACTTAATCTTCTTGGAAACCATTTTTATTTTATTCTGATTGGTTTTAGATTTGTGTCATAGTTCTGTGGAGCCCGACATGAGCCCGACAAAAAATTAAATAAATAAATTGGAGGGCCCCTTCATACTGAGGGACCCTGGGCACCTGCCCAGGTTGCCCATATGGTAGATCCGGCCCTGCCTAGCAGAATTCCTGCTCACAGTTGACGGTGCTGAAGCCGGGAAGAGTGACGCGTCCCCTCTTGAGGTCCCTCTTGGGGCCCGTGTTGACCCGCTGGACCAGCCTTTTCTCGTACAGGAGCGGGTGGTAGGAACCCCACGTGCAGGCACGTGGGGTAACTCTCGTGTAGTAGCACAGGTCAGTCTGCCTCATGGAGGGGATGTATTCATACACGTGCACCTGCTCGCACAGCGCCATCATCAGGTGGATCCCCAAGAAGCCAGATGAGGGTACATGGGGTTGGATGGTCTCCTGAGTGTTGCCCTGAATCACGTTCCAGAGTTGCCACAAATAGCTGGGGTGAAGGACGTAGAAGGGCTGGGCAGGATGGAGCCTCCGGCGCTCCACGTACGGACCAAACAGGTTAAAGCAGGGGTGGGCAACTATTTTTCATGGGGGGCCACATGAGAAACCCAGATTGTTGCCGGGGGCCGAACAAATATTGTCATACCGTAACCCATGGATGGGCAACTTTGATGATAGAGAGGGCCACAAAAAAAAATCCTCGCTACCAGATTTTGCTGAGGGCTGAACGGCGCCAGCGCGAAAAATTTGGGGCATTTGAAGCCAGGTTTAGAGGAATAACTCATTTTAAATTAACAATTGTGATGTCATTATTCAGTCTTAACCACCAATATTTGATCCTTTTCCTCACTCACTCCTATGTCACCACCTGCTCTCCCTGCAGGGCTTGAAATTAACTTTTTTCACCACCTGCCAATATGGCTGCTAGATTTTAAAGTTACCAGCCAATTAGAATTTCCACTAGCCGAAATGTTTTTCTTGAAATAAACCAGAATATGAGTGGGTTAATTTAAGCATAAGTATCAGTAAGTGGCCCGGGATTCTCAAAGCCTGTGTTGAGGGTCACACAAGAACAAAAATGCACTCTTGAAGCTAAATAAATCCAAAACCAACAAGTTAATTATTAAAATATCTACTTCAATGTAGAACAGTCATTTCTTACACATGAGATTACTTTTAGCCTTTTACTAAATATTATTGAAAGATATTCCATATTCCAGACTGAAATGCTATAACAGAAGAGTATTGCCCAGAATGACATGAACATTTGGACACTTATTCAGCGGGTATATTGCATGTTGCGTTCAAGTGCACTGTAAAAAAAAAAAAAAAAAAAAATTGCAATTCCATCGCGGGCCACAAAGGGGGCGCCCGCGGGCCGCATACGGCCCATATGTTGCCCATGTATGGGTTAAAGCCTGGACTAGCATACCATTTGTGTAAGTTGACGGGGTAACGTGCAGCATCCCATGCCACCAGAGTCACATTTTTGTAGAGTAGGGGGAGCTTGTCTTGAATCGATGCTCAGGTTTGGCCAAAATCTGTGAGTTGAATAGTCGAATAGTCGAAAAGTGGTTTTGGTCCCCACATCTTTCTCATATCCCTCTGTAGGAGCAGTATTGAACCGCAAAACTGCATCATGGGTATCGATCTCTTTGCCCAGTCCTGAGTGCAGGATGGCTCCAGCTGAGGTCACCACAGCTCAAGTCTTGAAGGCGCTGTGGTCCTACCGCCTGTAGAGTTGGTCCACAGGGAGGGGTGGCACCAGCCCAGCCCAGCCCAGCGAGGAGATGGGCTCCTCTGATCCATCCAGTGTCCTCAGCCGGGCCTGACCCTTCAGTAGACACAGCAGCTCCTCGGAGCTCTGTGCGATCCTGCGGTGGCCCTTGTAGGCGTCTCTCTCTCTCTCTCTTTCTCTCTCTCGCTCTCCGAGTGAGAAGCCAAGTTCTCTGTGCCGAAGGATGACCAGGCAGCAAAGCTCTGGAAGTCCGGGTAGTTAGAGAGGAGGGCCAGGAAGAGCAGAAGCAAGGCCAGCATTCCCACAAGCACAGGTATCCGACACCACCGCATACTGCACAAATCTCAAAGTAATGTGTGCCGAGCCAAAACAGCTCTGCCCACTTAGGAGAATGTCTTCTCAAAAGACACAAGACAATGTTATCTCTCCATAGACGCTCCTCTCGTGGGAAATTAAACATGCAAAATTGCTGAGTCATTCCAAATAGTCCACTTGAGAAGCGTTCATTGAGAGAACCATATATCAACATTGAACAGTAAATAATGATTATCAATCAATCAATCAATCAATCAATCAATCAATCAATCAATCAATTTTCACTCACACATAGATTAGTTAGTTTAGATTAGTACTTTATTTGTCCCTGGACAAATAAAGCACAATAAGCTCTTTGTAGCCTTTTCTTACTGACAATCTGAAATAGGAATGTTTCTGCCTGTTACAATGTAGTCTCGCTGGCCAGCCTCCTCTCCCTTCCGTCCGAGGAGTCTGGCGCCGCAGGTCTCCATAACTGGGATAAACCCTCCCCTGCGCTACTCTGCTCTCCCATTTGAGCTCCTGCCTCCCATTCGGTGGCAGCCGGATGTCCGCTCCCGGCTTATTACAAGCTCGGTCATTGGCTCCGACCAGGGGCGGACTGGGATCATAATTCAGGCCGGGCATTAGATACCAAGCAGGCCAGGCCGATACGGGCCGACCCGCGTGCCGGCGTCCGAAGGGCGGCGGCAAAAAATTTGGGCCATTTGAAGCTCAATTTGGGCCGTTTGAAGCCCAATTTGGGCCGTTTGAAGCCAGATTTGGGCCGTTTGAAGCCCAATTTGGGTCGTTTAAAGCCAGATTTGGGCCGTTTGAAGCCCAATTTGGGCCGTTTGAAGCCCAATTTGGGCCGTTTGAAGCCCAATTTGGGCCAAGTCCAATTTTACAATGAGATGCACCCACTTTAAACCTGAATAAAGTAATAAGACCACTAGTAAACCAGTAGGCGGCGCCTGGCCTGCTGTTCAGTGAGTGGCCTGGCCTGGCCTGCAAAAAAAAAAAAAAAATTTTTTTTTTGCAGGCCAGGCCAGGCCAGGCCACCGGGCATTTGCCCGACGTGCCCGATTATGCAGTCCGCCCCTGGCTCCGACCATGTCAATCAGAGTGGCTTCCGCTCCCTCTTCCCTGTGTGTCGCTGTAAATAGTGCCCTGCCCTGCCGCCGCAGTGAAAACAACAATGCTAACTAGCTAGCAAGCTAACGGCAGAAACCTATACGCTAGCTCGTTGCTACACGCTGAAAACGGCAAGTTGGATTGTTTGAAACTATTTTCCAAGGGCACTGCCGCTAAGCGCCGCCCATCGCAATCCTACTATGGAGACCTGCGGCGCCAGACTCCTCGGATGGAAGGGAGAGGAGGCTGGCCAGCGAGACTAGTTACAATGTGTTTAGTTTATCTCTGGGTAATTAGCAGAACTAAATAGAATTATAGCTGCTGCAATGGGTCGTGGCCGGGCACGAGGTTAATCAAGCAAGTTAATTTCACCAAATGATGACAGCACTATCATACAGTTTGTAGACAAGCACCAAGTAGGAACAACACAGGCAGAACTAGTGTTTTCAGATGGTGTAAGGATGCTGAGCGGTCATGGAGGAAGAATGAGGAGGAGCAGAGCCCATGCTGACAGTTTAACATGTCAAATTTATTTTAAGCACCATTTTGACAGAGTACACCAACACCTGACAGCAACAACTCCAAACACAACTGAGACATTTATATAGGGTGAGCAGACAATCAGCTAGCTGGCACATACCAAACTCCACAGGGCACTATCACACACAAATCAGAACCCAAAGACTAAACATCCACGTAAACCCACTACCACAACACACCGATAATCTCTACAAATACATACACACCCACATATACCCAAACCATACCTACAAATGTACCACAAAAATAAACATCCCCAAATAGACAAACCAAACCTCCCCCTACCCACTTCCCACTTGATGTAACCCTCCCGGACCCATTAATAGGTGCCCAGAGCACCTGGGGAACTGTTTGCCCACTGGACACCCTGGGAGGAGGAGAAGAGGCAGAGGTAAGTTTGAGCATACATGATTGTCTTGAGTTCTACAATTATACTCTTTAATTACCACCTTCACTACATTGAGTCATAAATCAATGCTTATTGTTTTCTTTGTTCATAGGCGAATGACGAGGCGGCAGCCCACCGTCCGAGCTGCGCACACGAAAGTGAAGATGGCTGCAACACATGAGCAATCAACAATCAGCAATCAGTCAATCAATAAATAAATATGTTTATAAAATACTGTGTGCTCATTTAACCTGTATACAATAGTGCAAAGCTATGTGTGCCAATCTGCCAATTAATTCAGTGCAAAAATATAGATTTATTCATCCCCATTTTACTCAATATCACATTTATATTTTAAGACCACTAGTAACGGCGGCTCGTCGTTACATTTCCTCCCCCGTCTCCCAAGAGTACAGTACCTCAACCTTCATGTACCCGGGACAGACAGTCAGCCACCACATTGGACTTCCCCGTTCGGTACTGCACGGTGAAGTCATATGGCTGCAGAGAGAGATACCATCCCGTCAGACGCATGTTCTTCTCCTTCATTCTATGGAGCCACTGGAGTGCCCTGTGATCCGTCTCCAGGGTGAAGTGTCGCCCAAGCAGGTAGTACCTCAGTGCCTCCACTGCCCACTTCATCGCGAGACACTCCTTCTCCACCGTTGAGTATCGTGTTTCACAGTCCAGAAGTTTGCGGCTCAAGAAAGCAAGCGGCTTCCTCTCTCCATTAACCTCTTGAAGTAGTACTGCCCCCAGGCCGACTCCAGAGGCATCCGTCTGCAGTATGAATGGTTGGGAGAAATCAGGGCTGTGGACAACTGAATCTTTAGCAATGGCCCCCTTTAGGTCGTCGAATGCCCTCTCACATTCATCAGTCCAACGAACTTTGTTCGGTGCAGAGTTCTTGGTGAGGTCAGTGAGGACAGCTGCCCTCTCAGAAAAGTGGGGGAAGAACCTGCTGTACCACCCCACCAGCCCCAAAAAGGAACGAACCTTCTTCTTGGTGGTAGGCACAGGATATGAGTGGATAGCATCCACCTTCCCCACTCGAGGCTTGATCACACCCAGTCCAACGACGTGGCCCAGATACTCCACCTGCTTCTGGGCAAAGGCACACTTGTGTGGATTGATGGTAAGCCCAGCCATCTTGATCAGGTGGAGGACCTGCCGAAGGTGAGCAACATGTTCCTCCCAGGTCTGGCTGAAAATGACGACATCATCCAAGTAGGCAGCTGCAAACTGTGGCACATCCCTCAGCACTTGGTCCATGAGTCGTTGAAACGTTGCTGGCGCCCCCTGCAGACCAAACGGCATCACTTTAAACTGGAAAGGGCCATATGGTGTGTTGAAAGCAGTCAGCTCCTTGGTCTCAGGTGCCAGTGCCAGCTGCCAGTACCCTTTGCTCAGGTCAAGCGTGGTGATGAATGCGGCCTTCCCCACTCTCTCCAGCAGCTCATCGATGCGGGGCATTGAATAGTATTGAGATTTGGAAACTGAATTGAGATACCTGAAGTCGATGCAGAACCTGAGGGAACCATCTTTCTTAGGGACCAACACGATGGGACTGCACCACTCACTGGTTGAAATCTCAATTATATCCATCTGCAACATCAGCTCAATCTCCGTCTTGAGCTTTGGCACCAAACGTTCAGGGATCCTGTAGAACCTCCGGCGGGGAGTGGCATCTGCTTTCAGGCGAACCTTGTGCTGTACCAGAGTTGTGAAGCCAGGTGTTTCTTGGAACAGCTCCGGATCGTGCAATGCTCTTATCTGCCCCTGCTGGACAGGCCGGAGGTGGGATACCTGCACCGTACTGGGCTCAGAAGTGTCAGAGGGGAATGCCTGCTCTCTCTCTTCAGCCCCCTGGGCACGGATGAGGAGCTGCTGCTGGACAGGCTGCTGCACTGGCTGTGCAGGCACCTGAAACTCTTTCAACAGGTTAACATGGAAACACTGATGTTTTTTCAATTTCTCAGGCATGTGAAGTTCATAGGTTACCTTACCCAGGCGCTTGGTGATTTGGTAAGGCCCCTGCCACTTGGCCAACAGCTTACTGTCACTGGTTGGAAGCAGCAACAACACCTGCTGGCCTGGATGAAAGGTCCTCTCCCTGGCCTTTCTGTCATACCAGCTCTTCTGGTTCGCTTGTGCAGTCCTCATGTGCTCCTGTGCTAAAACAGTCATCTGTTCAAGTCTCTCTCTCATTTTAACAACATAGGCCACAACATGCTCCTGGTCTGTAGCTGGATTCTCCCAGTGTTCCCTGAGGAGGTCCAGTGGCCCCCTCACCTGGCGACCATAGAGAAGTTCAAAGGGTGAGAATCCTGTTGAAGCCTGTGGCACCTCACGGTATGCAAAAAGCAAATATGGCAGCCACTGGTCCCAATCAGAGCCTGTGTGGGAAACAAACTTCCGCAGCATGTTCTTAAGAGTCTGGTTGAATCTCTCCACCAGTCCGTCTGTCTGGGGGTGGTAGGGGGTGGTCTTAATGCCCTTCACACCTAACAACTTATAGACCTGCTGCAGCAGTTTGGACAGAAAGTTTGTTCCACAGTCTGTGAGGACCTCTCTAGGTATGCCTACCCTTGAAAACAGCTGCAGAAGGCAGTTAGCAACCTGTCTGGCCTTAACAGATCTAAGGGGAAAAGCTTCTGGGTAACGTGTGGCATAGTCACAGATCACTAATATGAACCGATTCCCTGAGGAGCTTTTTTCAAGGGGCCCCACTACATCCATGCCTATCCTGTGAAATGGTGTGTTAATGACTGGCAATGGCTGAAGCTGGGCACAAGCTACTCCCCTAGCTGAAGTTAGCTGACATGTTGCACATGAAGCACAAAAATCCTTAACTTGGGTGTACATACCTGGCCAAACAAACCTACTAGCAATCCTGTTGAGGGATTTTTGGAAAGCTAAGTGGCCTGCCCAGGGGATGGAATGACCTAGCTCCATGACCTTCTCTATAAGGCTTTGCGGCAAAGCTAAGGCCTCAACTTTACCCTGACGCTGGTAGAGAATGCCATTGTGAATGATATAGCTGGCACCAGCTAAACAGTCTGCCTTGCCCTGTTTCTCACCCTCAACCTCTGAGACTTTGTCAAACCAGGGTTTCAGCATCGAGTCAGCTTGCTGCAGTGCTGCTATGTCAGAGGGGATGTGAAATTCTACAGACTGGTCGGGCATGGCTGCTTCCTCACTCTGTTCCCTGGCAGTAGCCAAAAACTTTTCCCTCCTTTTCTGGCTCTTAGATTTGGGAGTCTTCACTGGGCCTGACTCCAAATCAACTCCTGCAAAAGGCAACTCATTAAGGACGTTTCTGGCCTTCTCAGCCCTAGTCATCACCATGTTATAGGTCAACCCTGTAGGTTGGGGCTCTAGCTGTGGACCTTTACCCTCCCACATTGGTGCCTCAACAGCGCCCTCTACATGGCCCTCACCGGTAACCTGGTCATTATCTCTCACCTGCTGTATCAAGTCTAGCAGTGTGGGGACATCATTGCCAAGGATGACTGGATATGGCAGTTTGGGGACTAAAGCTACTGACAAGAGGTAACTCTGGCCACCTACAGTAATATAAACCTCAGCTGTGGGATACTCTTTCACATCACCATGAACACAGCTAATGTTGGAAGTAGTCTCACTCCATTGTTCTCTAGGCACTAAGTTAGACTGAACTACAGACTGAACACTGCCTGAGTCTAAAAGGGCCTCCTCCCGCTGACCATTCACCAACACTGCTACAGTGTGCATGTTTCCCTGAACAGAGTGTAAGCGAGTGGGTCTGGGGACTGAACACAGAAGAGAAGGCTGACTCTGTTTGGTTATAGGGCATGTGTACTGTGTGTGACCTAGTTCATTACACTGATAACAGCGTGTCTCTTGCCTAGAGTTAGAGAAAGACTTCCTACTAGTGTTAGGTCTACTGGGAGTGAAGTGTTTATTGGAAGAGAACTGACTGTCACGGCCGATGGTGGCTCTCTTACTTCCAGTTCTGGCCGACAGGAAAGTCTCTGCAAACCGGGCGGCCTGCTCTGCAGAACTTGGGTCACGTTCACGGATCCAGACCTCGAGCTCCGGATCCACCATCCTTAAAAACTGCTCCAGAATCAAAAGTTCAGAAATTTCTTTCACATTGGAGCTCTCTGGTTTAACCCACTTATTAAACAAGTCTTTCAATCGAACATACAGCTCCCGTGGGGTTTCCCCCTGGTTAATGTCCAGTGAGCGAAATCTTTTTCTGTAGGTGTTGGCTGTAATCTCATATTTAGCCAAGATAGCTTCTTTGACTTTCTCATAATCTTCAGAATCAACAATGTCCATGAGAACGTAAGCACTGCGTGCCTTACCTGTGAGCAGAGGGACAAGATGTATAGCCCACTCATCTGTTTGCCACCGGCAGACAGTGGCCATTCTTTCAAATGTTGTTAAATAATGTTCAATGTCATCATCAGGTGAGAGTGGTATCAACCTGGGGTCTCTGTGGATGTGTGGTGCCCTCTGTGGTGGTGGTTGTGGCCCCTTCAGCTGGCCGCCTTGCCTGGCCACCATCCCCAGATCTTCCCCATCATCATCATCGTCATCATCATCATCATCATCACCATCATCACCTTGCTCAGTTCTGTTCTCACATTCTTTTCTTAAATCCGTTACCTGTTGTTGGATCTGTTGAAATTGGTGCTGCATGCTTTTCCACCTCTGTTCTTGGCGTGTAGACTCTTTATCCATCTGCTTCTCTCTGGTCGTTTGGGAGTGAACCAGAGATTGCACCAGGCTTGTCAACGCCTCCATTTTATCAGCCGGCTGGTTGCCTGTTACTAATGGCCCCGGCTGGTCAGACGAACCTGGTTCTTCTTTATCATGCTCCTCCAACTGGTCTGGCTTTGTCTTTGGTCCTTTCCTTGTGGCCATTGCGTTCTCCTCAAGGTGCTGTCGGCCTTTACCTCTGACACCAATTGTAAGGATGCTGAGCGGTCATGGAGGAAGAATGAGGAGGAGCAGAGCCCATGCTGACAGTTTAACATGTCAAATTTATTTTAAGCACCATTTTGACAGAGTACACCAACACCTGACAGCAACAACTCCAAACACAACTGAGACATTTATATAGGGTGAGCAGACAATCAGCTAGCTGGCACATACCAAACTCCACAGGGCACTATCACACACAAATCAGAACCCAAAGACTAAACATCCACGTAAACCCACTACCACAACACACCGATAATCTCTACAAATACATACACACCCACATATACCCAAACCATACCTACAAATGTACCACAAAAATAAACATCCCCAAATAGACAAACCAAACCTCCCCCTACCCACTTCCCACTTGATGTAACCCTCCCGGACCCATTAATAGGTGCCCAGAGCACCTGGGGAACTGTTTGCCCACTGGACACCCTGGGAGGAGGAGAAGAGGCAGAGGTAAGTTTGAGCATACATGATTGTCTTGAGTTCTACAATTATACTCTTTAATTACCACCTTCACTACATTGAGTCATAAATCAATGCTTATTGTTTTCTTTGTTCATAGGCGAATGACGAGGCGGCAGCCCACCGTCCGAGCTGCGCACACGAAAGTGAAGATGGCTGCAACACATGAGCAATCAACAATCAGCAATCAGTCAATCAATAAATAAATATGTTTATAAAATACTGTGTGCTCATTTAACCTGTATACAATAGTGCAAAGCTATGTGTGCCAATCTGCCAATTAATTCAGTGCAAAAATATAGATTTATTCATCCCCATTTTACTCAATATCACATTTATATTTTAAGACCACTAGTAACGGCGGCTCGTCGTTACAGATGGTAAACAAAACCCTTAGGGCCCTATCTTCGCAACGGCTGTAATTTTGAGTTAGCGCCCGTTTTGCGCTGGAATAGCGCCACGCAAAGCCCTAATTGTGGGCGTGTCAGGCTCACGTCCAGGGGCGCGGGAAGTGGGGGTGCTTCTGGTGCTGCAGCACCCTCTGCTGTTTTGTATTGGAATTGCAATGTCAATTAAACAAAAGACAATTAAAATGTTTTATGTTTTATACTGCGATATTTAGGGTTTAGTTGAAGACTATGAGCAAAGCAAAATGGGTGATGTTTGGTATATAATAATAAGATAATAAAATATAATACTAAATAAGTTCAGTGTTTCTGCCTGTGTTGCTGTCTGTTGTAGTGTAAAACGACCTAAATAAAAGGGAGAGCAGGTGGTGACATGAAAGTGAATGAGAAAAGGAGAAAAATAATGACATCACAACAGTATAATCCTAATGTAAATTTAAAATGAGATATTTCTCTAAATAAACATCCAAACGTCCAAAAAACATATTTTTTTTCCCGGCGGTGCCCAGAGTCTTTGCAGAACCCTCTACTTAAAAACAGTTCCAGCGTGCCTGGTCACGTCAGCAGCTTCATCATCACTGAGAGGGACTAGAGTGAGAGAGAGAAAGAGGGCGAGAGAGGGCGAGAGAGAAAAGATGAATAGTTCTCTTCTCAACGGTCCTAAAAAATCTAATCCGACCCAGCCCAACCCGCTTGAGACGCGGACCGAGCTCAACTCGCCCGCCGTTGTCACATATACTCAGCCCGACCTTGCTTCGGCGTGCTGTGTGAACGGGGGCTTACTGCCATAAATGTTTTTCAGCTTTCATGCTGTTATATGGACGGATGTATGCTTATCCCTTTTTGGGCTCTCTTCTCCTGCATCTCTGCTGCGGGGCTACTGCATGCGTAATTATGCAGCGTACTGAGAACTGCGATGAGTGGTGCTGCTCTATTTGAAGTTGAATTTCGTTCCACCAGCACAAATTCATGCTTTTATAATTAGTAGCCTATTAATTGGTTGTTTCGCTCATATAGGCTATAACATACACATTTAAAAATATTTGTTTCTTTAATAGGGTAGGGATGTGTGAGATTTAAATTTTAGCATATTTCAATAGCCTATACCAGAATTGTCCACTCGGGTTGCATGGTGCAATTGTAGGGAGAGAGGTTACTGTATAGCCTACTACTGGCCGGTGTTGTGTTAAAAAGTGATTTGTTGCCAGGAACTGATTTTGATCCGTGGGACCGTGCACAGCGCTGCCTCAGTGCCTCTACCCACCCTGTGCATGACCCACGCCGCCTGCCTACCCGGCCCAGCTCACACCTTCTCCGGGGGGACCCCCCTCCAGGACCCAGCACACTAGCCGAAC
This sequence comes from Poromitra crassiceps, assembly GCF_964638095.1. Classification (NCBI taxonomy): domain Eukaryota; kingdom Metazoa; phylum Chordata; class Actinopteri; order Beryciformes; family Melamphaidae; genus Poromitra; species Poromitra crassiceps. The sequence continues at coordinate 30,859,115 of NC_139626.1, read as the reverse complement.
ACTTAAAAGCAGCCCTCCCCGGGCTACACACAGACTCCCGCCCCGCCAGACCCTCGTTCCTCTGGTAATCCAATTCAAAACGCAAATCACTTTTTGGCATAAAACCATGACAAACAAATTCTCATTTTTAGATCAAGGTGTGTTTTTTCTGCAGTGTATCAAGGTGTGTTTTTTCTGCAGTGTAGGCTATAGTTGAAATCAACGTGGCATTCTGAGGAGGGAGTGTGTCCGCGCGTCGTGCCATGCGTAATGTATCCATCCAAGCGAGGATTTCCTGCACTGCACGGAGAATAGCCTACTGTCTGCGCTCAGGCGTATGCCTGGCGTAGAGTTATTTTTTGCGCTAAGACCAGCTATTAGGTGGCGTTAAAATTGAGAGCACCCAAGGCCCATTTTTCTTTTGAATCATAGTTTTTTTTTTTTTTTTTTCTTTGTTAATCAAGCATTCAGGGCACAACAACCCAGACCATAGGATTGACAACATGTACAGAGCACTCCAAAACAAGGGAGAAAGAAAAAGGTAAAAAAAAAAAAAAACAAGATAAAAATATTTAAAGAACAGAAAAGTGCTGTATCAATAGAAGCGGTCATCGTCAATTTATACTATAGATAGTGCGCTGAATTATCTATATACCTGTGTACCCACACGCACTCACTCAAGCATACATACTTCCACCCACACTCAGACATCCACTCACACATGAACGTACATGCGCGCATGTGCACAGGTGTACACACACCCACACACACACACACACACACACACACACACACACCCACACGCACGAGCCGAAATATACATGAACAGGCATAGTGTACTCTCCTCTCTCCACATAGCAGACTTTAGCGTCTGTCACATCATTCAAGCCCCATGTTGACACAAGTGTACAAAATTGAATAACATTATTGAGTACATTCTGTGTGTTTCAGGCACAGTTGCTACAAAATAGTTAAAACAAAATCACCAGGAATAGACAATTCCAGTAAAATAAATTAAGGAAAAAAAAAGGGGGGTGGGTGCAGTACAAGATCAGTCTATAAGTAACGGTTGTGACAGAAATATTCAGGAGACAATATTTTATAATAAGCCACCCACCCTCCCACCCACCCCAAAACCATACCACCTGTCTAAACTATTAGGCTGTAGCAGATTGCTGAAACTCCGCTTAAAAAAGAAAAAGAGAAAGAAAAAAGGAACAAACAACACCAATTCAAGTTAAATACTAATCTGTGTTGGTTTCCCTGGGATATACCAGAAACGGTTCCCAGATTTCCAGAAAGCTGTCCAATTTATTATTTAATTTATATATAAGACGCTCATATGAAGCTGTTTCCGCAAGTGTGTTAAGCCATTCTTGATAGTTTGGGGGTTCACTCTCCTTCCAGTGTCTTAATATGACCCTCTTGGCAGTAGTAATGGCTACCTTTAGCCAATTCAGATGTTTAACACTCACATCCTTAATATCTTGTGTAATGTTCAGGAAGCATAACCTAGGGTTAATGGTTATACGAGTCCCCAAACTATTACTAATCTTCTCCGTAACCTTTTGCCAAAAATTTACTAAAGATGGACAATTGCAGAACATATGCACAATGTCACCTAGGTTAGAATTGCATCTCCAGCATAGGCCGGATGGCATCAAGCCCATCACCTGTAGCCTTGCTGGTGTGAAATAAATTCTATTGAAGATTTTATATTGAATGAGTTTTGATCTGGCGTCTCTCATAGGGAGAAGCATCAGGCCCATTTTTCTAACACATTGCGCTGGAACGCCTATCTTGGAACGGGCAACGCCCAAAACTCTGTTTACGCTCGGAACATAGGGACGGTATCTTCGCCAGAGCTCAAAATGACACTTGCGGGAGACAGATGATAGGTAGAGGCCCACGGACACGCCTGGGCCACGCCTACACCTGTGTCTGCGCTTAGATCCCAGCGCAAAACTGGACGGTGGAGGCAGACGATAGCTTAAGACGCAGGTGCGCAAACGGCAGCGCAAACGATAGCGCCATACGAAGATAGGGCCCAGAGTACAATTGTATTGTATGTGATTTTTATTTTTATTTTTATAACTCATATGATGGCCGGCCCCCTGGTAATTTCACATTATCTAATCTGGCCCCCATTCAAAAAAGTTTGGACACCCCTGGCCTAAGGGATAAAATCATGATCCCATAGGCATCCAGATATTGAGCGAGGGGGCACCTTTTTCCAAGCTTTGTTTAGGGGGAGGCCCACAGTCTCAGACTTTGAAAACCCCTGTTTTATTGTTTGGCAAGATATGTTTATTCCACTATTTAAAAAGGTCTGTGTTTGCCCGCTCACTCGTGTTTACAAAGCTGTGTGTGTGTGTGTGTGTGTGTGTGTGTGTGTGTGTGTGTGTGTGTGTGTGTGTGTGTGTGTGTGTGTGTGTGTGTGTGTGTGTGTGTGTGTGTGTGTGTGTGTGTGTGTGTGTGTGTGTGTGTGTGTGTGTGTGTGTGTGTTTTCTCAGACTGCACTGGCTGTGGTAGAGACATCAGAAAGGGCCAGGCCTTGTTAGCCTTGGGTGGCCAGTGGCATCTGGGCTGCTTCAAGTGCAAAGCATGCAGCAAAGTGCTGAGTGGAGAGTACATCAGCAAGTAATAATAATAATAATAATAATAATAATAATAATAATAATAATAATGTCTTATATTGTCACACCCCATTGTCTTCTTACCCCTTACATTTTACACGAATGGACGCCAAGACATCTGAAAGGCAGTCAATTCATTTGAGATTTTTGTGTGCAGCTATGTTACTACATTACAACTAATAGATTGTGTCTTACTTGTTGGTGTATTACCTTGCAGGGATGGTGTTCCCTACTGCGAGAGAGACTACCAGATCCAGTTTGGGGTACAATGTGAGGCATGCCAGAGGTTCATCACAGGGAAAGTCCTAGAGGCAAGAAATGTTTACTCTTTGCTCCTAAATACGAGAGACTAGAGACCAGAGAATGAATAAAATAATATGTATTACAATAGTCAATAGTGATGATTTACATAAAATATGATGAGAATGAGGTATTGTTAATAGTCTTTGGTGCTTAGACACCACGGGGAGATATTGAGATAGAGCTGCATCAGCCATGAGCAGCAGCCAGATATATCCCCCTGTAGAGTCTAGATACTGGTGGTGGTGATGGTGATGCCTCTCCTTCTGAAACTGATGAGACTCTTCAGACTGAAGAATCTGATGGGTCTGTGAAGACTGGGTGGAGAAGGGGAGGTGGAGGGTGAGAGACTGTCAGCAGCAAGGTTGGGAGGCTGGATGGATAGAAACAAGCATATTTAATAGGACAACAGCCATGTGATAGGCTTACGATGAGGGGTGAAAAGCAATGTGATAGGCTTACAATGGAGGTGTGTGGGGTGAGAGGTGATGTGACGCAATGCTATTGGATAATAGAGACCAGGCGGCAAACAGCTGATTATTCAATTGAAGCCCGGAAGTTGATAGGCTATTTTGAGCATGTGAGAAGATTTGAAGGGGTGGAGAAAATAAGAAGTGAAGTGAGCAAGTGTAAAGTGCAGATTATAGTCTTCCTGACTGAACTTACGTTAGAACTACATTTGTGGGGACAACCCTTTCTAAAGGTGGTGGGAGGATGAAAAAAATCAGGTATAAGCATAGCTCTGTTAGCTTATACACACCTTCAAATCTCTGAAATGATGAAGTCGCGTTTTCGAACGTGAGTTGTCGAGACTTCCGGTAAAACGAATGAACATTAGTTATGGGGACCTCATTTACATACCTATATTTTGCAAAATTCACACAAATTCAGAAAACGAGTGAACAATGCTTATGGGGACCTAATTTACAAATGTTTAGCATAATTCACACATTCTTTTGATTAATGGAGACCTTGCAACAACATACAACAGTATTAAAGTTAAAATAAATAAATAAGTGTATCTGACTGACCGTCGTTCATCTTCTGGTCAAGTGTTGAATTCCAAAGCATTTGGTACGGCTGATGCCAGTTTGCTCTGCTTGCTTGTCATCCAGAAAAGTCTAATGATCACAACGTACACAGTGTAGCCCCGCCCCCCTGTAGATTATATATTAATCCATTGATACCTGATGCAGCATTTGCGTGTATATCCCTCATTTGTGTGCGTATCCCTTTAAGATACACACACAAATGCTGCATCAGGTATCAATGGGTTAACGTACACACAGTGTAGCCCCCCCTGTAGATTATATATTGATGTCCAAATTAGCATAATGATAAGTCATTTGGTGAATTCTAGCAATTTTTTGAGCAGCCGATAGCTGCTTTCTTTGGAAGCAGGTTGGCAACACTGGCGGTTAGTGAGGGCCAAATTGGACAGTTGCTCGTGTGCAGTTCATAGAAAACTTGGGGAAACTGTAATTGAAGCAATTTAAAATGTAACAAAGTACATTATTTCCATCAACATTTACTTAAAAGTAAAATTACTGATTTTAAAAATTACTTGAAAAAGTACACAAAAAGCTACTTAATACAGTAATTTGAGTGCATGTAATTAGTTACTTTCAGCTCTGACTACTACCGTAAATTCCGGACTATAAGCCGCACCGGTGTATAAGCCGCACCTGCAAAGTTGACTATTTTTTTCTTATATAAGCCGCACCGGACTATAAGCCGCGGGTGTTTTAATGGTATTTTTTGTTTTTTTTTACAGTGCACACAGTGTCCGCGGTGTGGTGAAAAGAGGGCAAGAGAGGAAATTAAAACAGAAGTGGATTTATAGTTAGAAAGAGTGCTAAAGAAGAGAGAATTCCGTTTTTTATTTTTTTATTTTAGTTACTCACAGTACTATTGACCAGTCCAACTCAAAAGATATTCGGCAGTTTCACTTTGAGCTCTTGTTCCGCCGCTGTCCATCAATGGTTATGACGAGTCTCGCTGGGTACAGTACGCCAAAGCGATATCCATTGACTTGAACCTTTTCGATGATGCTGTTGTATGTTGCGCGTTTCTGTTGCACCAACGCGGAGAGGTCCTGCCGGACGAAAAAGCGCGTACCCTCCCAGGTGAGGGGCTTCTTCCCCGCAGCCTGGAGGATGAGTTGACGGTCGGGCCAGCGGAGTAGGCAGATGAAGATGGCCCTCGGTGGCAGGCCGGGGTCTGGACGTGGCCGAGGCGCCCGGTGTGCCCTGTCCACCTCTGGTGGTTTCTCGCCTTCCTTCAGGTCCAGGATGTAACACAGGATTTTGCCACGAAAGCGTCCATGTCACCAATCTCAGCTCCCTCTTTTACATTGATCAGGCGAATGTTATTTCTTTTACTCCTGCTGATTAAGTCATCAACCTGCGTGTGCAGGGTTTCGATTTGTTTTTGCATTTTATCCACTTTCGGACTCACTGTGTTGTTTTTGTCCTCCAGTGCGCTGATGCGCTTTTCCGCATTAGAAACTCTGTTCACGGTTGCCTTATTTTCTTTAGTGAGTGAGTGGATGGACTTCTGCACGTTTTCAAACTTGTTTTCAAGCTGCTCAAACCTCTGAGCGATGTCGGACTTAATCGATAGTGTTTCACGGAGTAAAAGTTTAGCCCAAGCCGTGTATCTCCAGCCTCCAGCAGGTGAGTCATTTCCTCATTCATGGCGGTGATTGCTTCGTCTTTTTCTTTCTGCTTACCTGTGTTGTGTTATGTTATGTTATGTTATGTTGTTAAAAGAGGGCAAGAGAGGAAATTAAAACAGAAGTGGATTTATAGTTAGAAAGAGTGCTAAAAAAGAGAGTTTTTTTTTTTTTTTTTTTTTTTAATCCATAGATAAGCCGCACCGTTATATAAGCCAAAAAAGGCCAAAAAACGGGAAAAAAGCCGCGGCTTATAGTCCGGAATTTACGGTACTCAATCACCTGACACTTCGCACCACCATAATAAAACTACTACTTTTTTTTTTTTTTTTGACGGTGGGACGTTGATCAAAGCCCCCTACAACTCCTATAAAAATAGCCACCGAACGTGTACAACCCATTCCACCGACCCACTAAGTGGCGACAGTGCTCTCCAGACTAGAGAAAGCCGAGCAAAAACAGCAGGAAAAAGCGTGAGGAAACCATTCTCATGGCGAAAACGCTTTCACGCTGGGAGCTGGCGCACAACGGTGGGGGATTCCAAAAATAGACTCTGGATGCAACACACTTTGAAACACGTAGCAGAAAGCCCAGAATCGCACGCAGCTTCATCAAAGCTCACAACCGAAACCCCAGAAACGAACGAGCCCGATCCAGACTCGCCCGACGAGCGGCCGCCAGGCAGCACAGACAGGCAGCAGAGACTCGCCTGTGACACACGCTGCAGAGCCACCAGAGACACATCCACGGAGGGAGGAGTTTGAAGGAGAGGGGTGTGGGGGTGCTGTTATATTGGAGGAAATTACTGTTCAGAACTATTGTTTAGATGTCTGATGTCTCACTGATGCCAAAAATAAATGGTTAAAGTGACTGTTCTGCCTGTTCTATCGAATTTCACAAAAATGCAATTATCTCAGCTTTCCTTCTCAGACGCTGAAACCATGCTGTATTCAACTGCTAATGCCTACATAACAGAACATGATAAAAACTAACTCTTTTAGACAGAGAAAGCACACATTCTATTAGTTCTTTTGAGATATTTTGTGTTCACAAAGTCCTAGCAGAAAATAATCCTCAGCTCTTGAAAGATGAGCCAGAATCCTCAAAAAAACCCTTGGCAGAAGCTACCTACTGTATTGGATAAACTGTTGGCAGTGAATGTGTTAATTGAACAAGACATGAAACCCACATGTAAATTGCACAATTTGACTTTTTTAACGTGAACATTAACACAACACGTGAAACATGAACACAACATACATGGTGAACACAACATACATGGTGAACACAACATAGGCTACATCGCATCCCTCATATTTTGACATTGTGAGTGGGAGCAGGAGTAGCTGAAGGGTTTGATGTATAATAGGTAGGGATGGGGATAATACATTTGTATTGATATTGATACCATTTTCTTTTTTGTGATCATTTTATTTTAAATTTTTAACATAGAAATACAAGAACCACAAAACATGAACAAAAACACATAAAATACATACACATACAAATTAACTCATAAACCCCCACCCCGCAGGAGTCGCAGGACCCCTCCCCCATCCATCAACACACACATACATTGGCTCACAGTAGCAAAGATTTCAAGATTTCAAGATTTTTATCAGTGAAGTATCACGTGTGAAATTCTTGTGCTGTAGACTCCGTTACAACATAGTGCAAAAAATAAAAATAAATAAATAAAAACAAGAGGCAACAAGCAATAAAGCAGTAGACACGCCACAGACAGTGGCGTATTCATCACTGCACATATGTGCAAATGGCATGAACATACTTTAAACATAATTAAACATAACAACATTCTGTTAGGTGCAAATAGCATATACCTAATTAAACATACTATTGAACATAGTTCAATAGTTCATAGTCATACGTGATGGTAGCAGCTGCAGTGCGGTACAGTACGGCTACTACACTATTTGTATATGTTAAGGAGTCTCGTGGCCTGCGAGAAGAAACTGTCCCTCAAGCGATTTGTGTGTGCTCTTGGGACCCTGTATCTCTTCCCTGAGGGTAGCAGGGAGAAAAGACTGTTGTGGGGGTGGTTTGTGTCTTTGATGATCTTCAGGGACCTCCTGAGGCACCACTGGTTGTACAGATCTTGCAGTTCTGGCAGCTCACATCCTGTTACATGCTGGGCCGCGCGCCTCACCCTTCTTAGCGCCCTGCGGTCCATGGTGGTACAGTTCCCGTAAGTGGTAGGTGGTATCAGGTGGTGAAGCAGCCAGTCAGCAGGCTTTCAATGGTGCCTCTGTAGAAGTCCCTGAGGATTTTTGGCCTTAGCCTGAATTTCTTCAGGCGCCTGAGTCCGTGTAGTCGCTGTTGGGCCTTTTTGACAACAGTGGCGGTGTGGTTGGCCCATGTCAGGTCCTGGTGGATATTGACTCCCAGGTACTTGAAGCTGTCCACCCTTTCCACCACTGTGCCGTTGATGTAGTCTACAATGATCTCCTTTGTCTTGGAGACGTTCAGAGAGAGGTGGTTGTCCTGGCACCATTGTTCCAGGGCCTCCACCTCCTTTCTGTAGGCCGTCTCGTCGCTCCTGGAGATCAGCCCCACGACGTACTATGGTGTTGAATGCTGAGCTGTAGTCCACGAACAGCATTCTCACATAGGTGTCCTTCCCCTCCAGGTGGGAGAGGGCGATGTGGAGCACGTGTGCTACTGCATCTGCTGTGCTCCTGTTGGGGCGGTATGCGAATTGTAGCGGGTCGTGGTCCGGGGGGAGTGTGGGGCGGATCTGTGATATAACCAGCTTTTCGAAGCATTTGCTGGCTATGGGCGTGAGGGCTATTGGGCGCCAGTCGTTGAGGCTGGTCGCTTTCTGCTGTTTGGGAATGGGGATGATTGTTGCTGTTTTGAAGCAGGGGGGAACTTGCCGGAGGGAGAGGGACTGGTTAAAAATGTCTGTGAATATGCCTGCCAGCTGGTGTGCGCAGGCCTTGAGGACACGCCCAGGGATGCTGTCCGGGCCGGCCGCCTTGCGTGGATTGGTGGGGGCGCACTGAGGGGTGGGTGGCGGTTGTGGGGTGTGAGGGGGAGGAGAGGAGGGGGGGTTGTGGGGCAGTGGGGGGTGAGGGGAGGAGGGGTGGTGGGGGGGAGAGAGGGGCGAGAGGGAGGGGAGAGGAGGAGGGGTTGTGGGGTGATGGGGGGTGAGGGGGAGCGGAGGGGGAGGGGTGGTGGGGGGGTGGGTTGGGGGGGTGGGTTGGGGGGGTGGTCCCTCTGGCAGAGGGGTCGAACCTAGCGTAGAACGCGTTGAGTTCGTCCGGCAGGGTGGGTGTTGTGCTGGGGTTCTGCTGTTTCACCCCTTTGAAGTCTGTGGCAGCATGGAGTCCACTCCACAGGTGTCTGGGGTTGTTAGCATCCAGTTTGGACTCCAGCTGCTTTCCATAATCTCTCCGTGCTTTTTTATTGTGGTTTGGAGGGCATATTGTGCCTGCTTGTATTGTTCTGGTGTACCAGAATTGAAGGCGGTGGTCCGGGCGTGAAGGGCAGCCCGGACATCACTGTTGACCCAGGGCTTCTGATTTGGCATTATTTTGATTCTTTTTGTTGGGACTATGTCCTCTGTGCATTTTTTTATGAAGCATGACACCGTCTCTGCATATTCGCCCAGGTCTCCTGCAGCCTTGAACTCCTCCCATACTACTTGGCCAAAGCAATCCCTCAGGATGTCGTCTGATTGGTCTGACCAGCAGTGAGCGGTTCGGAATGCTGGGGGCTGTTTGAGATTTTGTTGATACCTGGGTACGAGCAGGGTGGAGGCGTGGTCCGATTTGCCGAAGGGGGGGCGGGGTGTGGCCTTGTAACAATGGCGGATGTTTGTGTAACATTGATCCAGTGTGTTTTTGCTTTGAGTGTGGAAGTGGATGTGCTGGTGAAGCGTGGGCATTCTCAGAGAGAAACAAAAACAAACAGAACCTAGCTATCATGGAGATGCCCGTGGGCCCCACGCATGGCTTCAACAAATGAATTCCAGCACATATATTTTCTACTTTAGCGCCATGCATATGGGCCACAGCCTAACAGTATGAGTATACTGTTATATGTCATAACTACGGTTACGATGATGCCTACAGTGATGATGTCATTTGTAGAGTGGCGACTTGCTCTGGCACTGATGATGTCATATCTCACTGCAGTGATCTGCATCTCTGGGTTTGAGCCTGGCTCAGGTCTTGTAGCTTGTGATGATACAGGCACACTATCAGGTGTGTAATGGAGGTCCCTTCCCACACTAACCCGCTGACTAACTTGATGTTGGCCAGCGCCTTTTGGGCTGAAGCCCGTCGGCTCCACACATGGCTTGAGGTCTCCAAAGCCTCAAACATCTAGAACCGGAACGAACTCAGGAACTAACTCTCGAAAGAACTCTCACTGGACTGTTGAGCTGGTCCACTGGTTATGTCATAACTTATCTCGCACATCCCATTGTGATGTCATCCGTGACACCCTCATTGTGATGGCGTCGGTGATGATGTCACATCATGGAGTTATGACATCATCCTTGTGGCGCACACCCAAGAATATGTATCGGTACCTGGGTAATAATGCCAACCGTAAGACCTTTGTACATTGGTTTCAAAAAGCAAACGTAACTTAAAAATATAATAAAAGCCTGCGTGCGCCTGTCTTGGTGCAAAGTGTGTGTAGCCAACTAAATCACCATCAACCCATTCATACCAATGTGGATAGTTTTTACGGTTATTAATGCGAACGCCCCCAATCCACGTTCTTTCCTTCCGATCTTCAGCCATTCTTTCTGCTATGTAGTTTTCCTCTGCTATGCTCCATACTGAGGCCAGATGGGCACCTCGGGAAATGCAGTCGCGCTCTGCATTCTGCCAATTCTTCTTCTGTCCGGGTCCGGAGTGGAAGTAACACCGTCTAGCAATAAGTTCAAACCCTTTAGGACATCTGGACATAAGGGGCATGTGGCTGGGGCCTTTGCAGATATATTTATAATGTTCTGGGCAGTCTGCATCATTCCAGTTTTTATACACCCATGCTACACCATACCAGGCTGAAGACCTCCATTTGCCCATAAGAGCCCCACACCTCACCCCCCGACCATTAGGCCGGCCATCACCCCAGCGTGCCTGCCTGTCTTTAAAATAAGTGCTCCCATCAGTCCACTGATAGACACCTTCTGCATTCTGGTTAGTGAGGCCAATCCAAAAATTAGAATCTGGCCATCTGTTAATTTGACTATTCACCCATTCCATCTCATTAACCTCCTGAATGCTCACCAGGTCGCTGCCAAATGCCAAACATCTTTCATGAGCGTGTCTCCATATAACAGACACGTACGAAAAGTAATAACATCTTCCAGCATATGGCATCCACCGAGGAAAACACTGATGTGCTTTCTCTTCCAGAAGCAGCTGTTTGGCCTCAATGACTTCAAATCGATTTCCGTCCTTCTGGTCCTGAATTTGCAGGCGTTTGAATTTAGCGTCATTACCTGCTCGTTCGTCTTGTGCTTTCTCTTCCAGAAGCAGTTGTTTGGCCTCAATGACTTTAAATCGATTTCTGTCCTTCTGGTCCTGAATTAGCAGGCGTTCGGATATCTTTAACAGGAGGTCCCAGGCTTCTGGTTCAGTAGTGTTCAGTGCAGTGCTAATCATGGTCTGCGCAAAGCAGAACAAGAATACGAACGACCGGATATTCATTGCAACTAGCTGGGATCAGGTGGGTCTAAGCTGGGCAATGTTGCAGTCAGGTGGAACTGCAGAGGGTCAGCAGAGACAATTATTATATAGTACCCGAACGTGACATCACATGGCGTTATGACCTCATCCGTGATGTCATAACATTCATCACTGTTGACATCGTAGTAGGAATGATGACATCATCTAACACTCAGCCAGCAAGGATTTATGACATCACTGATGACATCACAATTGCTCGAGTGACATCACTGATGAGACTGCAGTGAGCTGTGACATCATCATGGGACCTTCAGTGAGTGACATCAGTGCCAGAGCAAGGGGTACAATGTGAGGCATGTCAGTCCTAGAGGCAAGAAATGTTCACTCTTTATGTCACAAAGAGTTCGTAAAATACCAGCAATTAAAAATGGTTCCACCGTTAAAAAGGTGAGACAATGACAATAGGGAAAGTTTAAATGGTTTAATAATTAAAAAAGTGTACCCAGGTCAATAAAAAGAATAATCAACAATCAAATTCCTAAAAGGCCAGATAAAACCTAATAAAAATGTCCGAGGAGGAGAACGCTCTGCTGGGGTGCTGTGTGGTGGCTAGAACAGTCCATTGTCCTATTCCCTGGCGTCAGTGTTGTGCAGTAGCTTGCTACAAGTAGCAAAGCTACATAGCTTAACTACATTTCTCAGTAGCTTGGTGGTAGCTTCACTACTTTTGAACCAAGTAGCTTTTTCAGTAGCTAAGCTATTTATAGACCCAAGTAGCTTGTAGCTTCCTGCAAAAGCTACAAGCTACTCGCCAGAGAAAATCCATGAGCAAAGCATGCAGTGGAGATTTCTGCTGTGGTTTGGATTAAACAGGAGGAGACATTGCATATGTCAAGCATGCCTGTGTAGCCAATAAAGCACTTCCAGTTCCATTATGACGGACAACAAGTGTTGTTGTCTCATCCTTGCTTAGCATCCTTGCCTCTCTTGCAGCAAGACCCGGCACTACTCTGCCTCTGATTGGGTTGGGTTTAGGCAATCAAGACTGACGATTGGTTAAGGGTAGGGCAAAATATGTCATGTGCTGGCGAAGTCACATCAGCAACGAACTTTGAAAGATGGCAGAGCCAGAGGGAGCCACTGGCAGTGATGAAGAAGACATTCAGGTTTTATTGTCTGTTTTTGAATATTGTGCCAGTGAGCTTTTGCCATGTTGCTCGTAGCTTAGCCTGCTACATTTCTCTGGGGATAGCTTAAATGTAGTTTAGCTATATTTAATCTAGAGTAACTGATAGCTTAGCTTACTACATTTTCCAAGTAGCTTGCCCATCACTGCCTGGCGTCCCGTCACAGCACTCTGGCCGGACCCAAGATTCAAGATTCAAGATTCAAGATTTAGTATCACGTGTGAAATTCTTGTGCTGTGGACTCCGTTTACAACATAGTACAAATGTAACAGGGCATATGAGTGCAAAAACAACAAGAGACACAACAGGCAATAAGGCAGTATAGTGATAAGACAAGTCAGAGACAGACAGTGGCATATTCACTGCACATAGGTGCACATGTCCTGTGCATACTTTGGCCGTGCTTAAACATTTTAAATTCGGCGTATTTGACATATAGGTGCAAATAGCATATTCCTTATTAAACATACAATTAAACTCAGCGTTTTAAATTCGGCGTATTTGACATACAGGTGCAAATAGCATATTCCTTATTAAACATACAATTAAACATTAGACATACGTAATGGTAGCAGCTACGGTACGGTACCGTACGGCTATTGCACTATTTGTGTATGTTAAGGAGTCTCGTGGCCTGCGGGAAGAAACTGTTCCTCAAGCGATTTGTGCGTGCTTTTGGAACCCTGTGTCTTCTCCCTGAGGGTAACAGGGAGAACAGGCTGTTGTGGGGATGGTTTGTGTCTTTGATGATCTTCAGGGGCCTCCTGAGGCACCGCTGTTTGTACAGTTCATGCAGATCTGGCAACTCACATCCTGTTACGTGCTGGGCCGCGCGTCTCACTGTCCGTAGCGCCCTGCGGTCCTTGGTGGTACAGTTCCCGTACCAGGTGGTGAAGCAGCCAGTCAGCAGGCTTTCAATGGTGCCTCTGTAGAAGTCCGTGAGGATTTCTGGCCTTAGCCCAAATTTCTTCAGGCGCCTGAGTCCGTGTATTCGCTGTTGGGCCTTTTTGACAATAGTGGCGGTGTGGCCGGCCCAAGTCAGGTCCTGGTGGATGTTGACTCCCAGGTACTTGAAGCTGTCCACCCTTTCCACCACTGTGCCGTTGATGGTGATTGGGGGGTGTGTGCCCCCCCCCTCCTGTAGTCTACAATGAACTCCTTGGTCTTGGAGACGTTCAGAGAGAGGTGGTTGTCCTGGCACCATTGTTCCAGGGCCCCTACCTCCTCTCTGTAGGCCGTCTCGTCGCCCCCCGAGATCAGCCCCATGACCGCTGTGTCGTCTGCAAACTTCACGATGGTGTTCGAAGTTTGGGTCGCCACGCAGTCGTGGGTGTAGAGGTCGTACCAGAAGGGGCTGGAGACGCACCCCTGGGGCGCTCCTATGCTGATGGTCAGTGGTGAGGAGGTGAGGTTGCCCACCCTCACCACCTGGCGGTGGTCTGTCAGGAAATCCAGGATCCAGTCGCACATTGCCCACATTGTAGCGGGTCGAGCGCATTGTAGCGGATCAAGCGCATTGAACCAAGCCTTTCCGCCTCCGCGTCCCGTCTGGCGCTGTGTGTGATCCGGGTCTGGTTCGCCCACGTCGGTCCGTTCCAGCCACTCGTCCTGTCTCAATCGACTTGCTCTCTGTCTGTGTGTCACCCCGCTCCTCCGTTGTTCTCTCCTGCTGTACACCTGTCTCAAAATCCATTAAAAGCACATCTCCAAACACGTTGTTAGCCAATCCGAATGTCTGAGGCTGTAAGGGGGTGTGGTCAAGTTCATGTTCACAGCTGTTCCCATTCAATGATCCTTCAGTTCAATCATGCAAATGTATGACACACCAAACTCATGCAATAGTAAAATGAGAATGCATAACTAAAACCACACAGCACACAATAAAAAGCAAACAAATATCATTGATAAATACTGATAAAAGCCACGCTGTAGAATGATCAAAGCCACACAATAGAATAAAAGGCATGTACAATATAAGGATCACAGGTATAAAACAACTTAAAAGGATGTACCACTGTGACATTTACTCCTAAATACTGTATCCACTAATATCCAGGTGTCAATTATGAGCGCGCGCGCACACACACACACACACACACACACACACACACACACACACACACACACACACACACACACACACGCCAAAAGCACTCTATAAATATGAAGGATGACTTGACTTGTACATAAACCATGCAAAAAATGTGATTTTCTTTTTGGTCAACATTTGTCAATGAGAGGAAAGTTGACATGCACTGTACTGTATGTAATGTATGTGTTTCTCAGTGACTTCTCAAAGAGGACCTTTCATGGACTGCAGCTTGTGCACTCTTTTGACATCTTCCACAGGCAGGGGACAAACACTATCACCCAAGTTGTGCCAGATGCAGCCGATGCGACCGCATGTTCACAGAAGGGGAAGAAATGTACTTGCAAGGTCAGTTTGGAGAGTGCGACGTGTAGTAAGCCTCTTGATCTCCCAGCAGTCCCTTTGGCTGACTCATGGCTTCTTGGTTTGCCGTGTGGAGGACTGTGGAAGTCTTTTACAAGGATGCTCAATGTGGAACAGTTCTTTACATGAGGTAGGCTACAATTACAGGGGGCTGAGTGCAGTGTTGTAGTCAAGTCACTATATCTCATTTCCAAGTCGAGTCTCAAGTCCCCAGTGTTCGAGTCCAAGTCCAAGTCACCAAAGAAGAGAGGTCAGCAGCCAGGATGACTTGTCAGTTATGATCTTATGGAACAACCAGTATAAAAAGGCAGACTCTGATCTTGAATCAGTTCCCGTCTGTTGAGAGCAGCCGCGCTCAAACTACTCTTAACTCATTCATGGCCAAAGACGTCTTTGACGTGTTATCAGGAATAGCCCAGAGGGCCAATGACGTGTTTGACGTGTTTTTGTTTTTATTAGTACAGCGCGTAGTTCAAAGACTTCCCCAGCCTGTGACATGTTATCAGGTCCCTAGCCTCAAAGACAAGCCGACAACACGACAACACGTTATCAAACACATACCGCAGCTGTTGTTTTGAAATGGAAGAGGAGGAGAAAACGGAGAAACGCTGCCTGTTGCATAGAGGAGAAACGCCATTGAAACACCCCTCGGCGCGCTGCGCTGGTCGCCTCTGCTGCAGGGCGAACCTGGATTGAATTGTTCGCGGTAGTCAAACCAACATGATCGATCCGGTTCCAGCGCCTGGTCCCAAAGCCAAGCCGACCCCGTTCCTGTGTCGCAGCATTCGTCCCAGCCCGAACGAGAGGAGGAAAATGATGCAGAGGCAGAGGAGGCTAGACGCTGATCGCAGACCAGTTTGGTGTTCCCCTCCTATGCTAATTTGCGGGGCGATCAGTAGTGTTCCCTGGGAAGAGGTGCGATCCAGCAGCAGCTGTGGACAGAACTCTCTCTCTGTGTGTGTGTGTGTGTGTGTGTGTGTGTGTGTGTGTGTGTGTGTGTGTGTCTGTCTGTCTGTCTGTCTGTCTGTCTGTCTGTCTGTCTGTGTGTCTGTCTGCACACTCACTCACACTGAGTAAACTGTATTGTTGAATGTAAAAAAAGCACTTCATGTATATATATATATATATATATATATTTTTTTTTTTTGTCATTTGTGTCATAACGAATAATATTTACATGTCTGATGTCAATACAGTTCAAAATAAAAGAATTGAGAGTGAGTTCTGCCTGAGATTGTGTCTTTTACAAAAATTGCCTTTTCTCCTGTTTGTCTTCTCAGAGAGACCTTTTTGGTGAAAACAGGGTGTATATAAATGGCTATAAGTAGAGTACAGAACATGCTAAAATCTCACTTTTTTTCCCCTGGTGAACCCAGAGACGTACATCTTCATTTTGAGGTATTGCAAATCACTTTGGTGCTAATAGATAATTTACTGTGGGTCTTGAAAGATGACCAACAATTATGAAAATCTTTGGCCTGTGCTAAATATTGGCAGTCCTAAACTGGCCATGAATGAGTTAAGTAGGGGGTGCTGTCAGGAAGGGACTCAAGAAAATTTGACGTTTTTTATATACATATTTAGAGGAATATTTAATTTTAAATTAACATTAGGATTATACTGTTGTGATGTCATTATTCAGTGTCTTCTCCTCTTCTCTGCAGCATTACTCAATTTACCCTCAGGAATTAGGGACAGTGATAGCCTACCTGCTATTCCTCCCATATATCCAGGGCCAGATTAATAGTACAATGGGCCCCGGGGCTATTCATTTTCTAAGCTGCAAGCTGCAAGGAAGGGACTGTAGGCGTCGCACGCCACAAAAAAAGATCGAAATTTTTTGGACGTTTGGATGTTTTTTTAGCTATATTTAAAGGAATATCTCATTTTAAATTAACATTCAAAGCCATGTGTAAGATGTCACAATAAGCACTTTTATTAAAACAAAATAAAGTGCAAAGACTGCAAAACAGGCAACCTCAGTCTTAACCACCAACATTTGATCCTTTTCTCACTGGGTGGGTTAATTTAAGCACAAGTATTTAAGCATATATCAGTAAATGGCCCGGGATTCTCAAAGCCTGTGTTAAGGGTCACACACTTAACAAAAATGCACTCTTGAAGCTAAATCAATCCAAAACCAAACAAGTTAATTATTTACATTTTTACTTCAACCTTCCTCAATGTAGAACAGTAATTTCTTACACATGAGATTACTTTTAGCCTTTTAGTCATAAAGATAAGTATCTTCCAGACTGAAATGTTATAACAGAAGTGGAGTATTTGGCCAGAATGACATGAACATTTGGACACTTATTCAGCGGGTATTTTGCATGTTGCGTTCAGGTGCACTGTATTTTTTGGGGGGGAAATTCCATCTCTTGCCACCAGGGGGTGCTGCAGCACCCACTGCACCCAGCTTCCCGCGCCCTTGGTTGAGAGGGTTTTTGTAGTGGGGTTGGGTCAGAGTCGAGTTTGAGTCCCCATTACCTGAGTCCAAGTCCGAGTCCAGTTACTGAACATGAGCGTGAATCCACATGTATAGTCGGTGGAACACACTTAACTATTAATTAACTCATTGAGTGCCATGGACGAGTATGTTCGTCATTTCGTTTAGTAACATAGAGTGCCAAGGACGAGTATGTTTGTCAATTGCGTTTTTTGACGGTGGGACGTGGATCAAAGCCTCAGGCATCTCCTGTACAAATATGGGAGCTATTGAAGGTGTATAACCTATTTTACGGACTCATTAGGTGGTGACAGTGCTCTCCAGATTACAGAAAGGTCCGGAAAACAGCAGGAAAAAGCTGTGATCAAAGAGAAACCGATGCATGCTGCAGCCAGAGCCATATAGATTGCTCTGTCTGCAGCTGGCGGTGGCTGCGAACATCAGTCAATCCGCGCCCACAACTCAGCTCCTCTGCCTCTGTCTGTCTGTCTGCATATAGTTTCTCCACACGATTACCCGCCAGAAAGGCAGCACCCGACGCCGAAGGGCCAAACCTTTCCCTGCAGTCCGGTTTGGCATTTCCTTGTCGCGCTGGGAGCCGGTGCACAAAAACGGAGGCTCCGAAAATAGACTGGGTGCGTGTAGGCTGTGTGTTAGTGTGGGGAGGAGTTTGCAGCTGAGGGGGGGAGAGGGGGGTGGGGCACGCAGGGCATCACACAACTACACCACGTCACTACATCAGAAAATATTAGCTAGAGTCAGTGAATGTGCTTGAAATGCTGCATTTCACAAAAGGCTGAATATCTCAGCTTATAATTTGAAACCTGTCTTTTTGCTCAAAACAGCCTATCTTCTCCGGCTCATAACTAAAGAACGGAAAATGGTATCAATAAACTTTTTTTTGCAGATGATAGAAGAGAGTCTTATCGGTCTTTGTGCGTGTTCGGTGTTTACATAGTAATATCACACAATATTCTGTGGGCCTCGAGATATCACTGAAAACGCTCTGAAACTCTGGCACTGGGAGCGTCCGTTCTCCAAAAGTGGCTGGCACTCAATGAGTTAATAAATAAATAATTAACACAATTAAATAATATACATGTATTGATATAGCTATCAATATCTTATTCCAAAGGATTAGGGCCTATCACAAAAACAAGTCTGAGTCCTCATCTCCAACTTCAGAGTCCAAATGCAATTGCACGAAAGTTCGAGTCCCGAGTCCGAGTCATCGGCGCTCAAGTCCAAGTCGAGTCACGAGTCCTTAAAATGTGTCCAGAACTCAGACTCTGGACTACAACACTGGCTGAGTGAGTGTGGGCTACAACACTGGCTGAGTGGGTGGGCATATTGTGAAGTCCAAGACAAACTTATGGGAAAGGGTCTTAGTGATCTGAACTCTGCCCTCAAAGCATGCTCTCTCTCTCTCTCTCTCTCTCTCTCTCACACCCAGGATCTTCAGTGTGGCACCCAGACTGTAGAAACAACAGCAGAGCTGAGGACAGATACAGGGTAAGTGTCAGCACCTGACGCAGTTCCCTAGGATGTCCACTGGATGGCGTCCTGGGGCAACCCAAGAGCCTGGTTCGCCCACACAGCTGGGTTGCATCGTAATCAGCAGTGGCTGTCGCAAATTGGACTTGATTATTGTGACTCTTATTTAAGCTCCTTTGTGTGTTGAGACTGTGCTGAGGTATTTTGGTCTGCTGCCGAAAACCTTGTGATACTCTTTAAGTTTCTTAGTAAAACTCCTTTTTTGAACCGTGACACTTTGACTCCTGACTCCAGTTGATTTCTGCATATGGATCCTATTTCAAACCTGTGACAGAATACCTCAGCCATCATGGATCCAGCGGAAATGAATCAGATGCGAGAGACTCTGGCACAACATGGTCAGGTACTCACAGACTTTCATAACCAACTCACCATTTTGTCTACCGCTGTCCAGAGTCTTGCACCGATGCCGCCCGTGGTGCCTGTTGATCCGCCCGTTCAACCACCGGCTCCTCCCGCAGCAGCAGTAAGTCCACGAGAACCCCACGTCTCCGCTCCTGAGAGGTTCGGGGGTGATCCAGAGGGATGTTGTGGTTTTCTCACCCAGTGCTCATTTGTTTTTGCCCTCCAGCCATCCTCGTTTCCATCCGAGGTCTCCAAGGTGGGCTATGTAATCACGCTATTAAAAGGCAGAGCACTACAGTGGGCTAATGCACTTTGGGAGAGACAGTCTGCAGTATGTTTTGATTTTGCTTCTTTTTCTGAGGAGATGAAGCGGATTTTTGATCATCCCGCTCGAGGGAGAGAGGTTGCCACTCGCCTGTTGAATCTCCGGCAGGGACGAGGTTCGGTGGCCGAATATACTTTGG
This sequence comes from Poromitra crassiceps, assembly GCF_964638095.1. Taxonomy (NCBI): domain Eukaryota; kingdom Metazoa; phylum Chordata; class Actinopteri; order Beryciformes; family Melamphaidae; genus Poromitra; species Poromitra crassiceps. The sequence goes on along the minus strand of NC_139626.1, from coordinate 30,839,409 downwards.
AGTTCCGTGTTCTGGCCGCAGAGACGGCCTGGCCGGAGGATACGTTACTGCCCACATTCATCCATGGATTGTCAGAGGAATTAAAAGACGAGTTGGCCGCTCGTGAAGTAGCCGGAGGATTGGAGGCGATGATTTCCCTCGCGCTGAGCCTGGATGCACGGTTCCGAGAACGCCGCCGGGAGAGAAGCCGGGGGGCGTGGTCCAGGGTGCCGACCTTCGCCGATTCCTTCCGAGAGGCTCCGAGGAGGGCATTTCCACCGAGTTACCCCGAGTCCTCCCATGAGGGTCTAAGGAGGGGTTTTCCAGCTGCTAACCTTTCTGCTTCCTCTACAGCTCGTCAAGCTGAGATCTCCAGTGAGCCGATGCAGCTTGGCCGCACTCATCTCTTTGAAGAGGAGAGAGGGAGGAGAATGAGGGAGAGGAGATGTTTTTTCTGTGGGGGTTTTGGACATTTGGTTGAAACCTGTCCCGAGAAGGCAGTAAAAGATCAGGCTTACCAGTGACTGGGGGGGTTTTGGTGAGCCATACAATGTTTTCCCCAACTGTTTCTTGTTGCAAAATTCCTGCTGTTCTTTCCTGGGGGGAAGAGGAATTTTCTATAACCGCGCTGCTCGACTCGGGGGCCGCCGGTTGTTTTCTAGACATTTCGTTTGCTGAAAAGTACAAGATACAATGTTCTGCTTTACCCGAACCCCAGAGGGTGACAACATTGGATGGACGTCCGTTGGGCACCGGGCTGGTTCGACACGTTACTGATCCTGTGAAGCTACGAGTTTCAGGTAATCACAGTGAAACCATTCAGTTGCACATTCTTGACTCTCCTGATTTTCCTGTTGTTTTGGGGCCACCCTTGGCTAATTCAGCATAATCCTCACATTGATTGGCCTACAGGCAACATTTTGGAATGGGGGCGCTCTTGTCATGCAAGCTGTTTGCTGTCCGCCTCTTGTTCTCCTGAGTCTCTCCCTCCAGAGTCCTCTGAGCCCCCGGATCTGTCTGGAGTGCCTAGTGAATATGCTGATCTCAGTCTGTGTTTCTCCAAGCGCCGGGCCACAACATTGCCACCCCACAGACCGTATGACTGTGCGATAGAGCTGCTGCCGGGCACTTCCCCCTCCCCCCCCCCAAGGGCCGGCTATATTCTCTGTCTGCTCCTGAGTCAGCGGCGATGGAGGAGTACATTAAAGGGGCTCTCGCTACTGGGTTCATCCGACCCTCAACCTCCCCGGCTGGGGCTGGGTTTTTTTTTGTGGGGAAGAAGGATGGCTCGTTACGGCCCTGCATCGACTACAGAGGTTTGAACACTGACAATCAGAAACCAGTACCCATTACCCCTGATTGCCTCTTCTGACTTTCTGCAGGGAGCCACGGTGTTTTCTAAATTGGACCTTAGGAATGCCTACAATCTGGTTCGGGTCCGTAAGGGGGATGAATGGAAGACAGGCTTCAACACGCACACAGGCCACTATGAATACCTTGTGATGCCATTTGGTCTTACTAATGCCCCGGCTGTCTTCCAAGCATTAGTTAATGACGTACTGAGGGACATGCTGAACAAATTTGTATTCGTGTACTTGGATGACATTCTGGTTTTCTCCAGATCCCAGGGGGAGCATGTTCAGCATGTTCGCCAAGTGTTACAGCGCCTCCTACAGAACCAGTTGTACGTCAAGGCGGAAAAGTGAGTTCCACAAGGAGAGGATCTCCTTCCTGGGTTACGTGCTGACGGTGGGGAACGTCAGGATGGCGGCATCAAAGATCAGCGGGGTAACCGACTGGCCGCAATCCACGACGCTGAAGGAGCTTCAGCGCTTCCTAGGATTTGCTAATTTCTATAGGCGGTTCATCCGTAATTACAGTGCTGTGACAGCCCCACTCCATGCACTTACCTCTGGTTCTCCATCCAAGTTCCACTGGACGCCTGTTGCGGAGAGGACATTTGGTGAGTTGAAGAGGAGATTCACCACTGCTCCCATACTCACCCATCCTGATCCTACACTTCCTTTTGTGGTTGAGGTGGATGCCGCAGAGTCTGGTGTTGGTGCTGTCTTGTCTCAATGTTCTCCGCAGGATCAGAAGCTGCACCCCTGTGCTTTTTTTTCCAGTGGGCTGAATCCAGCTGAGAGGAATTATGATGTGGGGAACCGGGAGCTGCTAGCTGTGGTGCTAGCATTGGACGAGTGGAGACACTGGCTGGAGGGGTCAGCACATCCATTTCTCATCTGGACGGACCACAAAAATCTCACGTACATCCGGGCAGCCAAAAGACTGAACTCTCGACAAGCCAGGTGGGCTCTGTTTCTGGATCGTTTTCAATTCACTTTGTCACAACCTGACTCAAGTTATGACAAATATGGAGACCACACATGATGTCAAGTTAAATAGAATTGAATTTATTTAAATCAAAAGGTACAATCAGTAAGTCAGTAATGTCTGTAGTGTGTGGATGTGTGAAAAAAGTTCAAATCAAAATCAAACCAACCAAACCAACCAAGTCAGACAAACCAACCAAACAGGGCAGAGAGGGGAGAAAGACTGACTGCTCAAATCCCAGTTAAGTAGGGTGAGCAGTCACACCCACACCCACACAGGTGCACCAGATCTCAATCAGCCTTCTCCTCAGCCCAGCAACTCAACAGACCACTGGTCTGAAGGCCAAGGGGCTGTCACACCCCCCTCCTTAAGAATGAGGTCGCACCTCAGACCCTGGAACAAAACAAATATTAATACAAGGTAATTCAAATGCATATAAAAAAATATATAATTTTTTTCCTATAACGTTTCTTTTTTACTAGTTCAAAAAAATACTTGGGTTTTCTTCTTTTTTTTCTTCATTTCTAATCCATTACACTATAACCCAACAATGATCTGCAAACATCAAATTGAATCTTCCCCATCCTCTCCAAATACCTCCACCCACCCTCAATCTTCAAGACCCAGCAACCTTAGATCCAGAGGAAGCACATTTAAGAGTACATGAACATTTTGGACAGAAGGAATATAAAAGATGAACAAGTAAATCCAAAAGGACATTCTAAGCCCATGGCGCACGCGACAACGCATCGGCAACTACATTGTCTTTGCCTTTGATATGACATATGTCCAAATGATACGGTTGGAGGAATAAGGCCCACCGCATCAACCTATGGTTAGGATTTTGAAGAGAGCGCAAAAAGGTCAACGGGTTATGGTCAGTATAAACTACCAACATCGATCCTGACCAAATGTAAACATCAAAATGTTGAAGGGCCAGAATCAGTGCAAGTGCTTCCTTCTCTATGACTGAATAATGTCTTTGGTAGACCTTAAACTTCTTAGAGAAGTAGCTGACTGGTTTTTCAACCCCCCGATCATCTGACTGTAACAAGACGGCCCCAGCCCCCACATCACTGGCATCTACTTGCAACTTAAAGGGCAGGTCCAGTCGGGGAGCCGCAAGCACTGGAGACGAAGTCAACAGATCCTTCACTTTGTCAAAAGCCTGTTGACAAACGGGAGACCAAACATACTTTACATCAGCCTTTTGCAACTCAGTCAGTGGGGCTGTTACAGTGGCAAAATGCGGACAGAATGCCCGATAGTAACCAGCCATCCCCAGGAAACGCAACAACTTGCGCTTAGTAGATGGAACAGGAAAGGCCTCTATTGCAATAACTTTGGCCTGAACAGTGGGCACTTGACCTTGACCCACAACCTTACCCAAATATGTCACTGTAGCTTTAGCAAACTCACATTTGGATAGGTTGATGGTCAAACGGGCCCAAACCAGCCTGTCAAATAAAGCGTGCACTCTTTGAAGATGTTCTTCCCATGTCTCACTACAAATTACCACGTCATCCAAATAGACTGCGCAACCCTCCAGCCCACGCACAACCTTGTTCATCAATCTTTGAAACGTGGCTGGGGGCATTGCGTAGTCCAAATGGCATGACCGTGTAAGAGTACAGACCTGATGGTGTTACAAAAGCACAAATTTCTCTGGCTCTTTCAGAAAGGGGAACCTGCCAGTATCCTTTAAGGAGATCGAATTTACTGACATATTTGGCTGCTCCCACCTGATCGATACAATCTTCCATCCTCGGCATGGGGAAGGAGTCAGGTTTTGTTACGGCATTCACTTTCCGAAAGTCAGTGCACGGCCTATGTGTGGAGTCAGGTGGTTTACTAACCAAAAGACAGGGAGAAGCCCAACTAGAGTAGGAAGGTTCAGCAATACCATTTTCCAACATGTATGCCACCTCAGACTCTAGTATTTTCCGTTTTTCTGGATTAACCCGATAGAACCGCTGAGTGATGGGTTTAGCGTCGCCCACATCAACATCATGTTCTATTAGGTTAGTACAGGTAGGAGTGTCTGAGAACAGACATGGATAACTTTGTATCATGTCAGCAAGCTGTGTACATTGAGTCTCATTCAAATGTCCCAGCACTGTAGCTAAATTTGATAGTGTTTCTGAGTTTCTAAGCTGGGGCTGCAACACACTTTCCTCAGACATTGCCTCTTCAAGTTCTGACATGGAAGTGTTGGCTATTAACACTGGACAACTTTGAGCAGCCTCATCACGTGCATAATAAGGTTTGAGCAAATTAACATGACAAATTTTACTCGACTTTCTCTTATTAGGCATTTCAATCAGGTAATTTTGTTCTGAAACCCGACGGATTACACTACAAGGACCAAAGAATTTTGCTTGGAAAGGAGATTCAACAAGCGGCAGCAAAACCAAAACCTGGTCGCCAGCAACAAATTCCCGTCGCTCTACAGTGCGGTCAAACAATCTTTTCATTTTTTTCTGAGAGGCTTTTAAGTTTTGTTTTGCCAATTCCCCAGCCTCGTAAAGCCTCTGTCTGAAACCGTTAACATAAGTAATTGTACAAAATCCCCCCATCAGCTCAGCCTCATCCAATCAGCCACACCTGGGGCCCTGATTGGGCCGCACCTGGGCTCAATAAAGGACGGCTGATTGGGTGAGGCTCAGTAGGCTCCAGACAGCAGTGGAGGAGGCTGCGTTGTCCTTCCCTTGATGGTCACCAATGTGCAGATGCATCATTGCCAGTAAGTCTTGTTATAGTTAGTCATTTCCTTTGTATATTTGAATTAGATGTATTATTACTTTACAGTTGAAGTTTTCCCTTGTTTGTTTGAAACCTTTGTTAATACCTTTTTGTGTTTAGGTAAAATCATCTGTATCATCTGTTTACATCAACCTACACCTGTCGGATATTCCATCACACACCAAGGAATCTGTCTAAATAAAACCCTTGGCATATGTTCCTCTGGTCCTCCTCATTCTCACCGATGCCCCACTTGCTGAGGCTATACCTTTAACCAACACCTCAAGCAGTTTCTACATGGTCCTTCGAACCCGGATTGGCCTCAGCAAGTGGGAATGGACCAGAGGAACCAGCAACCAGCAGAGGGACCAAGGTGGGCACCTGGATACCATCAACAATATGGATATTATCCAGCCTTTTACTCTACTTCAGTAGCACAAACCTTCCAAACCCATCCCCCAACACAGTGTTGTTGCCATGTGGTCGGGCATACACCTGGGAGACAGCCTAGCCAACCTGCACCATATCAACTTGGTGAGCACCATAGACACCTATTGATGCAGGTTAGCAGGAGGCTTGACACGATAGAGCAGAGTGTGTACCGAAGAGGAGCGGCCCCTGCACCTCCTCTGCCTCGGGGGTTCCCTGCACCTCCTCAGCCTCAGGTGCTCCCTGCGCCACCTGCTCCGCCTCAGCTGTTCCAGGCGCCTCCTCAGCCTCAGGTGCTCCCTGCACTTCCTCAGCCTCAGGTGCTCCCTGCGCCACCTCCTCCGCCTCAGCTGTTCCAGGCGCCTCCTCAGCCTCAGGTGCTCCCTGCACCTCCTCCTCAGCCTCAGGTGCTCCCTGCGCCACCTCCTCCGCCTCAGCTGTTCCAGGCGCCTCCTCAGCCTCAGGTGCTCCCTGCACCTCCTCCTCAGCCTCAGGTGCTCCCTGCACCTCCTCCGCCTCAGCTGTTCCAGGCGCCTCCTCAGCCTCAGGTGCTCCCTGCACCTCCTCCTCAGCCTCAGGTGCTCCCTGCGCCACCTCCTCCGCCTCAGCTGTTCCAGGCGCCTCCTCAGCCTCAGGTGCTCCCTGCACCTCCTCAGCCTCAGGTGCTCCCTGCGCCACCTCCTCCGCCTCAGCTGTTCCAGGCGCCTCCTCAGCCTCAGGTGCTCCCTGCACCTCCTCCTCAGCCTCAGGTGCTCCAGGCGCCACCTCCTCCGCCTCAGCTGTTCCAGGCGCCTCCTCCTCAGCCTCAGGTGCTCCCTGTGCCTCACCCAGTCCAGGCGCTCCCTGTGCCTGACCCAGTCCAGGCGCTCCCTGTGCCTCACCTAGTTCCGGTGCCCCCCGCACCACCAGTCCCAGTGCCCCCCGCACTGCTAGTTCCGGTGCCCCCCGCACCACCAGTTCCGGTGCCCCCCGCACCACCAGTCCCGGTGCCCCCCGCACCGCCAGTTCCGGCGGCCCCTGCACCTCCTCCGCCTCAGCTGTTCCAGGCGCCTCCTCAGCCTCAGGTGCTCCCTGCACCTCCTCAGCCTCAGGTGCTCCCTGCGCCACCTCCTCCGCCTCAGCTGTTCCAGGCGCCTCCTCAGCCTCAGGTGCTCCCTGCACCACCTCCTCCGCCTCAGCTGTTCCAGGCGCCTCCTCAGCCTCAGGTGCTCCCTGCACCTCCTCAGCCTCAGGTGCTCCCTGCGCCTCCTCAGCCTCAGGTGCTCCCTGCGCCACCTCCTCTGCCTCATGTGTTCCAGGTGCCTCCTCTGCCTCAGGTGTTCCAGGCGCCTCCTCAGCCTCAGGTGCTCCCTACACCTTCTCCGCCTCAGCTGTTCCAGGCGCCTCCTCAGCCTCAGGTGCTCCCTGCACTTCCTCAGCCTCAGGTGCTCCCTGCGCCACCTCCTCCGCCTCAGCTGTTCCAGGCGCCTCCTCCCCAGCCTCAGGTGCTCCCTGCACCTCCTCCGCCTCAGCTGTTCCAGGCGCCTCCTCCCCAGCCTCAGGTGCTCCCTGCACCTCCTCCGCCTCAGCTGTTCCAGGCGCCTCCTCAGCCTCAGGTGCTCCCTGCACTTCCTCAGTCCAGGCGCTCCCTGTGCCTGACCCAGTCCAGGCGCTCCCTGTGCCTCACCTAGTCCTGGTGCCCCCCGCACCACCAGTTCCGGTGCCCCCCGCACCACCAGTCCCGGTGCCCCCCGCACCGCCAGTTCCGGTGGCCCCCGCACCGTCAGTTCCGGTGCCCCCCGCACCGCCAGTCCTGGTGCCCCCCGCACCGCCATCCCTGGTGGCCCCCCTGGCACCAGTCCCGGTGCCCCCTGCACCGGTGACCCCCCCGGCTCTAGCCCCAGTGCCCCCTAGACCTCCTGTTCGGGTGGCCCCCGCACCTCCATCTGCTCCCTTGGCACCCATCCCTCGGCACCGACCTACCGTGGCACCATTCCACCACCAGCATCCAGGTCAGCCTCCGGAAGGGTGCTGCTACCTGTGTCATCAGCGTCTGGGCCATCGTCCAGGGTTGCACCACCCTTCTGACCTTCCCCCTGGACGCCCTCCGGACCCGTGGTGCCCTTCAGCCATCCTGCCTGACCTGGAGCCTGTGAACCCAAAACTTGTTTTTCATGGGGCGGCGGGACGCCCATCTCCCTTGGGTGATGTATGGCAGCCTTTCCTCCTACAGCTAACCCTGGATTTTCTGAACCCTGAACTGAGTTTATTTATCAAATATAATGGTATATTTGAGGGGCGGCTGTACAAAATCCCCCCATCAGCTCAGCCTCATCCAATCAGCCACACCTGGGGCCCTGATTGGGCCGCACCTGGGCTCAATAAAGGACGGCTGATTGGGTGAGGCTCAGTAGGCTCCAGACAGCAGTGGAGGAGGCTGCGTTGTCCTTCCCTTGATGGTCACCAATGTGCAGATGCATCATTGCCAGTAAGTCTTGTTATAGTTAGTCATTTCCTTTGTATATTTGAATTAGATGTATTATTACTTTACAGTTGAAGTTTTCCCTTGTTTGTTTGAAACCTTTGTTAATACCTTTTTGTGTTTAGGTAAAATCATCTGTATCATCTGTTTACATCAACCTACACCTGTCGGATATTCCATCACACACCAAGGAATCTGTCTAAATAAAACCCTTGGCATATGTTCCTCTGGTCCTCCTCATTCTCACCGATGCCCCACTTGCTGAGGCTATACCTTTAACCAACACCTCAAGCAGTTTCTACAGTAATCAAGTTCTGTGGAGGGTCAGTTAACATCCATTGATCCTGTACCACAGACAATGGACCACGGACAGTGTGCGCAAACACAAGCTCATTAGGACTAAATCCCGTACTTTCTTGAACAACTTCTCTAGCTGCCAACAAGAGCCACGGTAAACCCTCTTGCCAATCCGCCTTCAACTCTGTGCAGTAAGAGCGCAGCAACGATTTTAAATGCTGATGAAAGCGCTCAAGTGCACCTTGGCTCTGTGGATGGTATGCAGAGGATTTATTATGCTTTATATGAAGTTGTTTAAGAACTTGTGCGAACAGCCGTGATGTAAAATTCGACCCTTGATCACTTTGTATTATTTTGGGAAAGCCAAACACCGATATGAACTGAGTGATGGCTTTTGCCACAGATTTAGCAGTGATTGTACACAGTGGATATGCAGCCGGATATCTAGTTGACTGACACATTACAGTCAACAAATAAGAACAGCCTGATTTAGACCGAGGAAGAGGGCCCACACAGTCAATTATCAGATGTTCGAATGGCTGACTCACTGCAGGGATTGGATACAAAGGTGCCGGTTTTATAGTTTGATTCGGTTTGCTTGTAAGCTGACAAACATGACACGTCTTTATATAATCCGAAACTTCACGTTTTAAACGTGGCCAGAAAAAGTGCTGGAGCAAACGATGGTAGTTTTTTTTTACCCCCATATGTCCTGCCACATTATCGTGAGCCGTTTGAATGACTGATCTCCGAAATTTTTCAGGCAGTACAATCTGTACTATGGGATCACCACTGAATGTCTCCCCATGAGGAGCCCACATCCTAAGCAATAGGTCATCCTGCAGGAAATACCCCTGCTTAACTTTCCCCCCGTGAGAGGGAGACAAAATCAGGTCATACAAGTCTTCCAGAGACTTGTCTTCTCGTTGTGCTTTCACTAGCTCTACACGAGAAACCGAAAGTTCACCTGGCACTGAAAATGCAAACTTTTTTACCTCTCCAGAGTTTTCTGAAACTGCCTCACTATCTGCCAGAGCAGCAGCCATTGCACGAGTCACGGCACACACAGGAGACACCGCTTGCTCCGACTCAGTGACACCTTGCTGCTCTGGAGCCCAGAGTGCAGAATTCACCTGCTCTGGTCCAGCGGCCTCTGGAGGTTCTATAAGTGAAGCACATGTTTGTGTTTGCATTGACAGTGACACATCAGGTATTTGTAAATCGTCTGGTCTTACATTATCCGCCCACACACGGGAACCTGCCAAGTCATTTCCCAGAATGATGTCAACTCCTTTGACTGGCAGTTCGGGACGAACACCAACCTCCACGTCTCCCTGTACAAGATCACAGGACAGGAACATCTTATGCACAGGCACAAACAGAGTTTGCATGCCCATTCCTCTTACTGGAACACAGCCCCCAGTATCTGACCTTGGAGAAAAGGGCAAGGCCGCCTCTCTCACAAACGTGTGCAAAGCTCCTGAGTCCCGCAAAATTCTGACTGGAATTTTCTTTTCACTCCCAATTATCTTTCCAAATCCGTCAGACATGAATGGAGCATAACCCAAATCAATCTCCGAAATCTCTATTGGTTTAACATGCATTTGAAATGGAGCCACAAGTTTTGTTGCATCACCAATAATGGGATTATGAACAGGTGCAGCCAAACCAGCTGACTTCACATAGGAGATCTTACTTTTGTCTTTTAACAAAGGACATTCTTTTTTCCAATGCCCCTTTTGACGGCAATATTTACACAATTCTGCATCATTTTTCCCATTAGACTGTCGTTCAAATTTTGAGTCACTTTTCCCATTAAACTTACGTTCCAATTTTGGGGATAAAGCTTCAGCTTTCTGGGATTTCTCAGTATTATACCGCTCACCAAAGATACGTTTGTGTGTAACACATATTCATCGGCCAGCACTGCAGCCTCATTAGGACATGTGACTTTGTGTTCATTAATGTATGTTGCGATGTAATCTGGAACAGACTGTTTGAACTGTTCTAGAACTACTAAGTCACATAATTTATCAAACGTCTTTACTCCCGACGAGGAGCACCAGCGGTTAAAATGTGAGATCAAATCCCGTGTGAATTCCACATGTGTGTGTTTACCAGTCTTACGCCAGCCCCTGAACCGTTGGCGGTATGCCTCAGGAACTAACTCGTATGCCTTCAAGACAGCAGATTTTACTGTGTGGTAAACTTTACAGTCCTCCACAGATAGCGCGGAGTAAGCCTCTTGTGCTTTACCTGTAAAAACACACTGCAACATTAAAGTTCGTTCCTCATTAGGCCAGCTTCTGGAAACAGCAATACGTTCAAACATAGAAAAAAATGTTTCTACATCCTTTTCATTAAACTTTGGCATTAACCTTAAGTTACTTGCAATATCAAAACGGGAACCAGAAGTTTCCACATTTAAAGCAGATGCAGACATTTTCCCTTCTTTTATCAATCCCAATTTCTGCAATTCCAAATCCAATCTCATTTGTTCCTTTTTGTATTTCATTTGTTCCAACTCCTTCTCATGTTCCAATTTTAACAGCAGTAATTCCTTCTGCTGATCAAATGTTAACCCAGCCATAGGAGAAGTTGCACCAATCTTACCTCCCCCGCCCAACAGCACACCAGATTCTTCCAGGTGTGCCCTTATGACACTCTTCAGAGTTTCCTTCGTACGCCTGGGGTCAACATCTATTGAGTAATGCTGAGCAATTTTGCTCAACTGTTCCTTGGTGCATTGCTCCAGCAACTCCTCAGATGGAGACTGAATGAAATCATCAGAAATAGCAGCCATAACCACCCACCAAATCTAGAAAACTAGATAACTAAATTGAGGTAAACTTCTACAAAGTGGCCAAAACAAAATAGTTCTCCCCTGCGACCTCTTCGTACAGATACTTGTGGTGGGTATTTCTACACGTTTAAATCAGGGGTTGGAAGGCAACTGCATAAACAGCGACCCCCCAAGATTCCCTGAATCGTGATCCCGAGCCGACGTAGGGTAAGGGGACAAGGGAAGCTCTAACCACATTTTCTCTGTCACCTAAAAAGAAAAGATAACATGCAACAGACTCTCTGTTAGAACCTGCTGCTACAGAGGAGAACCCCATTCACCCAAAATGCCACACCAAACATTTCCAATTAGCAGTTTACCTCAAAAAATTGAACCCAAAACGGATTAGATTAACCCTCTCCAATTAACAAATTACTAGTAAGAGAACAAAAAAAAATTGCTCCCCAAATTAACCAAATATTACTGCCATGTGTGATACTCCAACCAAACAAAGTAGCAAAATACTACCAATTTTTTTTTGACGAGCCCCCATTTGTCACAACCTGACTCAAGTTATGACAAATATGGAGACCACACATGATGTCAAGTTAAATAGAATTGAATTTATTTAAATCAAAAGGTACAATCAGTAAGTCAGTAATGTCTGTAGTGTGTGGATGTGTGAAAAAAGTTCAAATCAAAATCAAACCAACCAAGTCAGACAAACCAACCAAACAGGGCAGAGAGGGGAGAAAGACTGACTGCTCAAATCCCAGTTAAGTAGGGTGAGCAGTCACACCCACACCCACACAGGTGCACCAGATCTCAATCAGCCTTCTCCTCAGCCCAGCAACTCAACAGACCACTGGTCTGAAGGGCCAAGGGGCTGTCACACCCAGGTTCGAAAAACGGGAAACCAGACGCCCTCTCTTGCCAGTTTGGTTCATCGGAGAGAGATCCAGAGCCCGAGCCCATTGTGCCCAGTGCATGCATCGTCTCCCCCATTTCCTGGGCTATTGAGTCGTTGCGACAGGATCCGGGGCCCGTCGGGGGGCCTCCAAATCGTCTATATGTTCCTTCGTCTGCTCGGTCAGGGGTTCTCCAGTGGGGGCACTCATCTAACCTGGCATGCCATCCAGGAGCTGAACGCACTCTGTATCTCGTACGGCAACGGTTTTGGTGGCCTGCCATGGGGGGAGATGTCCGCTCCTTTGTTGCCGCCTGTGTCACTTGTGCTCAAAATAAAGTCCCTAGACAGAAACCCTCCGGGCTCCTGCATCCTCTGTCTATTCCAAAATGTCCCTGGTCTCCATCGCCATTGACTTTGTTACTGGTCTGCCCCCCTCCAGTGGGAATACTGCAATATTGACTATAATTGATCGGTTTTCCAAAGCTGCCCACTTTGTGCCTCTCCCGAAGCTGCCCTCTGCTGCCGAGACTGCTCAACTCATGGTGACACATGTGTTTCGGCTTCATGGCCTGCCACAAGATATTGTGTCAGACAGGGGGCCTCAGTTTACATCCTGTTTTTGGAAGGCATTTTGTTCCCTGCTTAACGCCTCTGTCAGCTTGTCCTCAGGATATCACCCTCAGTCCAATGGCCAGACTGAGAGGCTCAACCAAGACCTGGAGACAACTCTTCGCTGTCTGGCATCTACTAACCCCACCAGCTGGAGTAGTCAGCTGCCCTGGGTGGAGTATTCACATAATTCTCTGCCATGTTCTGCCTCTGGTTTATCTCCTTTCCAGTGTTCTCTGGGGTATCAGCCTCCTCTCTTCCCGGAGGTCGAGAGGGAGGTCGAAGTGCCATCGGCGGAACGCCTTCATTCGTCGATGTCGGAGGACCTGGAGAACGGCTCGTTCCCCTCTGCTTCGTGCAGCCGCTCGGTACCAGAAGTACGCAAATGCACATCGGCGCCCGGCTCCTGAGTACCGCCCGGGGCAGAAGGTTTGGCTCGCCACAAAGGATCTGCCTTTGAAAGTTGAATCTCAAAAATTGGCTCCACGTTACATTGGTCCTTTCAAAGTACTCCGTGTGATAAATCCTGTTGCTGTCCGTCTCCAGCTTCCTAGGTCCCTCAGAGTGCAACGTTTCATGTCTCCCAATTAAAACCTGTCTCCACCAGCCCTTTGATCCCGGCCCCTCCGCCGCCACCACCTCCTCGCATGGTTGACGGGGGTCCAGTGTATACCGTTCGCCGGCTGTTGAAGGTGCGGCCCCGTGGCAGGGGGTTCCAATACCTGGTCGACTGGGAGGGATATGGCCCAGAGGAGCGGTCTTGGGTCCCTACCCGTCACATTGTAGATCCTCAGATGATCCGTGATTTCCACAACCAGAACCCTGGTCTACCTGGTGGGACGTCTGGAGCCGTCCCTAGGAGAGGGGGTCCTGTCAGCACCTGACGCAGTTCCCTAGGATGTCCACTGGATGGCGTCCTGGGGCAACCCAAGAGCCTGGTTCGCCCACACAGCTGGGTTGCATCGTAATCAGCAGTGGCTGTCGCAAATTGGACTTGATTACTGTGACTCTTATTTAAGCTCCTTGTGTGTTGAGACTGTGCTGAGGTATTTTGGTCTGCTGCCGAAAACCTTGTGATACTCTTAAGTTTCTTAGTAAAACTCCTTTTTTGAACCGTGACACTTTGACTCCTGACTCCAGTTGATTTCTGCATATGGATCCTATTTCAAACCTGTGACAGTAAGCTTCCTCACACTTACCCCGGCCCATTCACATTTTTTGTGCATTTAGACATTCTCAACTTCATATTTCCATATGTGAAAGGCAAGTAATATGTATCTGAGGCAGCACTATATGGAGCACACATATTTCTATCGTGGCAATGCTAAGTTGACATCATATCATTCAGGCAGCTTCTCAAAGTAAGCTGTGCACATCTAGCTGATCTGACTGCGCTCTGTGTGTTATTTGGTATCCTAAATGCTATTAGCCAAACAATGTCATGTCTTTGCACAATTCTCTTCTTTCCCAGATCCCCCCCGGCCATCAGACCTAAAACACCCCTCCTCGATCGCTGTTTCCCCCAGAGACACTGCGGAACGCGTCATCATTCAGAAACCACGCCCAAAACGAACCCCCCCCCCCCCAATCGTGGCGTTCTCCTCTGTCGCGTGCATGGTCGCGTGTTCTTATAAAGATCATATATACGGAAGATGAACACTCCAACTTACTTCCTTGACAGCTAGATCCACATTTTTCTTCTCGCCAATTCTCAATGGCTTCATTGTTTTGCTCGAGAGTACAAAAAAAAACACTTTAATTGGTGTTTTTTTTTTTTACATTTGTTGTCTGCGCAGCCCACCACACAACAGCTTTTAGCTATGTTTATTTCAAGGAAAATGACGCTGGTGTATGGAAGTGAATGGAGAGCTTTTCCCCATGATGGGCGTGGCCTATTCCATGCAGTGTCTCTGTGAACGAAAGGTCAATAATATGTGAGCAGACCTGAGGTTTGCACTTATTGAGTTCATAGAGTGAGCAGGCTGTATTCTCACCGCTTGAGCTAACTGCACTCGCTTGCCTCGCATGAAAGCGTCATTTGAGATTTCCCAGTGGAAGGACCTTCTCAGGGTCATACACTGTTGGAATGGAGGAAGTAGTTAGAACTGTTAGATGACTTGGTTTGAATGCAGAAGAACAAGCGTCTTCTGCATGGGGAAGAAGAGAAATACAAACTAAGAACACAGAACAATTCTCAGTATAGTTGGCTTCTAACAAAGGCAATTCCCACCAGGCTGGGACTTCTCCATAGCAAGAGAAATAGAAGCAACCCAGCACTGTTCAGTGAAGGAAATGGTCCTCTATGCAGTATGTACAAAAGGCCAGCAAGTTCTGCTGTTGGAATTATTTTAGTTTATAGACTTTTAATCGGGCAGATTGGCCACCCCTTAGTAGCACCCAATATTAGTAGGACCCCACTCTTCAAGGGCATTCAGTCCTTGATGGCCGTCGACCACATGTCCTGAAAACCTAGTCCTAGCTACTGTGTCGCTTCCAATTGCCTTATTTAGATTGTTTGAAGTCCTTTTCAGATGTTAAGTGTGCATGTATCAAAGAAAACCATACATTATAACAATCTGAACATTTGGACTAACAAAGTGGTGCATAATTGTGATGTGGGTATGAAGACAAAATAAATAGACTTTTTGGACATCGTCTCCTCTCGTGTGTTCTAACCGGGCCTTCTGTAGAGGTTGCCACCGGATAGTAATCAGCATAAAATACCCAAAATTCTTTACAAGTAGCATAGAGGAGCATTATCTATGCAGTAGCATTGCTGGTTTGTGACCGCCACATGATACACAGAATGAGACTGGTTCAGATGTGAGGACCAAGTTGGAGTGTAGTGAGAGAGCGAGATGATGAGAGTTGACTGTCTGTCAAGAGCTGAAGCAGAAACAGCTATTTCTCACGATGAAGCATCTTTTAAATCCAACTTCTCCCTTAGCCCACTAGATCCTTGTCCGAGAGCACCTGTTCCAGACCGGGCTCAAGCACTCCAGGCTCCCCAGGTCACTCCATCTGTGTGAGTACTGACCCCTCGAAACAGTGTGTCCCTTTCAAGTTATTCCTGTTTGATACTGAATGAAGAAATACATTTACGGTAGATTGCTTTTAGATGTTTCATTACAGAAAGTGCGTGAAACACATGAGCAAAATAGTCATAGATTCTGTGTCATTGTGTTACTTGAAGCCAGAGAAATACTTGACACGGTGACAATTTGCAGGAACTGCCAGAAACACAACTGATTGGATTCATTTGGTTTGCTTGCTAAAACAATGTCCACTTTTCATGCTTAAGTTGAACCAATGTGGGTCCGTCTCACCCTTCACCTGCCCTAACCAGTATTCTCTACTCCATTTGTCCTTCCATCCTGGGTATCCTTCTCTGCACCCCAACCCTCTTTCCCTGCCCTCATCCCAGGCAAAAGTCAACCATGAGATCGATTACCGAGATTTAGCAGCTATTCCCAGAGTCAAGGCTATATATGATATAGAGCATCCTGATATGATGTCCTATGGCTCTCTGAACAACTCCACACTGGACAGCAAAGGAAGCAGACAGGCAGAGGTACAGTAACCTCCCTCTGAGCTCCATTGTCTCCAATGACATGTGTGCGCTCGTGTGGTTTTTCTTGGCTTGACCTATGGCCCCTATCGTTGCATCGGCGCAGTTTCTAGGCCGAGCGGCAGGCGCAGATCAAAGCAGTGGGCGTGGAAAGGCGCACTTGATATCGTCGTGCTGGCGCTAGATGCAGCCCAAAGCATTACAACCACGCCTTTTAGGCGTAAAATTATGCACCGTCATGCTCATTGGATAAGTGCAATAAACGAATCGCATGCTTGCCTTTTTAGCTCCAATTCCAGTGATCCCGCAAAACCAGACGAAAGCCAAACGCTCTGCCCCCCCCCCCCCCCCTCTCTTCATCCAGCCTGTCTGTCTGCATTATAGGCTATTATTCCATATTATTATGCTTCTCAAACCAATCTAACTGCAGTTTCAATACTGCAAGCATGTAAATACGCTACACTATAGCAAGATCAAAGTGAAAATAATGTACTAAACGCATCAGCTAGAAAAATATAGCCTATTAGATTGGTGAAAGTTTGTCCAGAAAGATATCGTTTTCTCTCCCCTGCTGCAGGTAGAATGATGCACATAAATATACCCTACATTATGTAAAGTCATTGCATAAATGTGTTTTTATTGTAAAACTAAATGTGGAGTAGGGCGAAGTTATTGGAGCGCACATCACAGTATAGCAGATGACATAGGCTCAAGAGGACATATATGTTTCACATAGGGTGGTGTTTCATTTCATGTTTTATTTGGTCCAATATTGAAATGTTCGACAATTGCAGGTTGTCTTACCATTACACATTATTTTAGATCTACCTTTTATATCTATTTCGGCTCTATTTAGTAGCGAAATGGAGGACCCAATTGCATGCTGGGAGTGGACATTCACAGGCAGTAAACTTACAACTGCTATTTCCTATGGGAAGCTGGGTGCTGCGTGGCTGCTATGTGTTGTGTCTGTTTGAGCGAGGGAGTCAGAGAGAGAGAGAGAAGGGTGACTCAGAGGCAGAAGAGCACTGGCGCACTGAATACGCCTGGTTTCAGAGAGAGACAGAGAAGGGTGACAGGGGAGAGGCACAAGTGCACTGGCGCAGTGAATAGGCCTGGTTTTCAAAGGCGCAAAGCGCTAAATTTAAGGCAGGTGCCAAGATATCAGTACGCCGAGATTTAAGGCCGACACGCCCACTTTGGCCCATTCTGAGGCTGCGCCACGCCCATTCGGCCTAAAGCGCATTTGGCAGCCTAAAGCCATATTGATATCGTCCCAAAACAGGCGCAAGGCACGTTTTTTTGCGTTTAAGGCCCGTTTTAGCGCCGAAGGCTTGTGGGAGAATAGGGCTGATAGTCCCTTGTTTTTTTTTATTTCTATTTCAAAAATAATTAAATTAGTCAATGAAAAGTTTTTTTGTTCTACTGTCTACTGTCTACATTTCCATTTTGATTTTGCATTTTTAAGAATTGAGCAGATGCTCCTGCAACTTTGAATATTGCTGCTGTCATGTGACAACTTTGCAACACTAATTTTGTGGTGATTTTGATGTTTTAGCTGAAAGAGTAGATTCTATTCTCTATTCTACATGTGCTTATAAAAGCTTTTCAAACCCCACTGGATAAACTCAAAACGTCATGGTGGTCAAGGCTGTTGGGTTCCTGAAAAGCTGGTGTTTTGGAGATGCAAGGTTTTCACCCCACAGCAAGGATATGCTCAGTTTCTTTCTTTTTCTGTGTTTTTGTTTTATAGTCACCAGGGAGCTTATCTCCTACTACAACTACTGAGGTAAGTTAATTATTTATGCTTATGTGATTTGAATTAATTTGAGTTATGGTGAAACGTAAATATTTACAGGATAATGATATAAATTAAATGGGTATTATGCACGCAACTATCAGGCCCCTGTATCAAAGATTGAATAGCCTAATAATAGAACCATCACAATTTGCTTCTAACTCTAGTATATTTTACACTTGCTCTCTTCTTTTAAGGGCTGTTATGATATGGGAAAGTTCACAATACCAAGATCCGCCAGCCATGGATCTTATGGATTTCGCAAGTTGTACAATCGCCACAGCTACACTCCCACGGTGGCACGATCACCCCAGCACTTCCATCGGCCAGGTGAGGAGAGCTCACAACAGCAAAATGTCCCAACCTGGTGTATCTTCAAAGAATTTCAAAGGCGAGGGAGTTATTATCGCCATGAGGATGCAGTCATGAATATACTTATGGCCAGGGGTTCAAGGTCATGAATATACAGTACTTATGGCCAGGGGTTAAAGGTTATTATGGCCATGAGCAAGCGATTCAGCTATAATTAGAATCAGATCATGTAACATTTCACTGGGATCAAAACTAAAAAAGAAAACTGATAAAATAAAATCTGCTTGGTCTGAGTGAAATATTATAGTCGCTCCTGATTCTAAATACAGTATAGCAGAATTTCTATGGAAAAAAGAATGGAGGATGAAACCCCTTGGTGCGTATGCCCAAACCAGAAGAGGGTGTGACTTTGGCACTCTATACAATTGTTTTCAACTTCATTTTCTAAAGCACCTAGTCTGGCTCCAGACCTTTGAAGCCACGCCCACTCCACAGTTGTGGATTTGGCTCTTGAGTTGCATGCATTTTGTGTCAGAAAGGTCTTTTCCCTTTAAATATGTTAGAAAAATAATGGACACCCACACACTGTCTTCACTTGCTCAAAATTGGAAAATTTAATACGCAACGTTTCGGTACAAGACCTTTTTCAAGTATATGCTGACAGGAGGAAATGGAAAACATTATATACAGGAGTCTGGCTTCACAGTGACCAATCATTACAGACATCATATCAGTGGCAAAAGCCTTCACCTTGTGGCTCACAGCCAGCTCCTCCTTCAATTACAAGACCTCAATTAGAGGTCTATATGGGTCTTTTAAGACTGTCAGTAAAGTAGCAATTCAAATACATAAAGGCATCAACAACTAACAGTAGAAAAAGTACTAGAATAAATCCCATATTTATACAACAATATTCATCACATCATCTTCTTAATGATGAATTATTACTTAATGTAATGCTATAAGTTCCCTTTATCTGCTGTTACCTTTTCTCCCTTTTATTCCCTCTATTTTCAGGTACCAATCCTGAACCTTTGACCTAATGTGGATTACATATCTGGACCCCATTGTTATGTGATGAATATTGTTGTATAAATATGGGATTTATTCTAGTACTTTTTCTACTTTATTCTATTGTTAGTTGTTGATGCCTTTATGTATTTGAATTGCTACTTTACTGACAGTCTTAAAAGACCCATACAATATAGACCTCTAATTGAGGTCTTGTAATTGAAGGAGGAGCTGGCTGTGAGCCACAAGGTGAAGGCTTTTGCCACTGATATGATGTCTGTAATGATTGGTCACTGTGAAGCCAGACTCCTGTATATAATGTTTTCCATTTCCTCCTGTCAGCATATACTTGAAGAAGGTCTTGTACCGAAACGTTGTGTATTAAATTTTCCAATTTTGAGCAAGTGAAGACAGTGTGTGGGTGTCCATTATTTTTCTAGGTGATTCTACTCCACCTACGCACCTGCCACAAGACTTCTCAGGTGTGCAAGAGACTTTGGTTGACCCTTTAAATATGTTAAAAACAAGCATGTATTATTATTATTATTTTGACAATCAACTCTGCAAATTAATAAAATTAGCATTCAAAAAGAGTATTTCTTATTAAAAAAAAAATCTGTGATTTTCATCAAAACATTAAGGGTGTGAAATGAATAGTAATGAGCGTGTCACCACTGTCAGCCTTGGAAAACAGAATGACGAATGACTGATGAGTGACTATTATTCATTTGATTTTCAGTATGAACATGCTGTATTCCACCTTTTCTCTGACAACACACATAACTGGCAGACGTCCAGTGTCAGTGGGTGATCGCTCTTGTCTTCCCAATGCTCGCTCTCCCTTGGGGAAAACGGGGGTATTGCGGAGCAGGCCTCCATCAACATTTCCCTATAACTCCCATGGTCTCAAACCCACACCAAGAGAACCCTCTGATGGGATATTATGGAATAATAGACCCATCTCCGTCTTGCTTGGGACCTGCTGGGAAAAACACGCAGGATCTTGACGTCTGTTTGTCCTAAATTCTGTTCTCATGCAGATTCCTGTCTCCCTCATCAACCATACCACCCGCCAGTTCTTCATTTCCGTTTTTAATGTTGTTATATTTGACAATTTAGGCCTCTCGTTTACGCTCTTGCCTATAACAAATGACTGCAACAGCAAAATAAACATACATCTAGGGCACTGCCATTACAAACAACTAGTAGAGAGTGCAAGGGTCAGAGCCCAGAGTATATTGCAGTGGATGTAGAACAGTGCAGCAAATAGTGGAGGATGATATGGAAGAGGGAGATTCTTGAGCAGGACCTGTTTTAGTTTAGGCATTGCCACCTAGTGGACAAAGTTCCCCTGACTCCCAGCAGGCCACCCCAACTACCTCTCTGAACCCAAAACTTTTACACATCCCAGGAAGAAGACCGAGCAGCAGCCTGTGCCCTATTCTTATTCGTTTGGTGTTCTTTTTCCTCAAAATGCTTTCACTGAATGAGCTCTTAGAATCCACATCAAAGTACTGTAGTTATTTATAAACCTCATACATTTCTGTGCAGCAGTGCCTGTTTATAGCAGGCATGAAAGAACATGTGAGAGAGTATGTGGCAGCTAAATATAGGTATTGTGATTTTTGTATACCTGTGTTTTTGTGTGTGGATAAAATATGACAAGTGTTCTGCCCCCACAGTTTTGTGTTGCATTCAAGACCTCTAGTAGCATAAAATGGTATTGCATTTGAGTTCTTATATTTAACCCTCCTCTCTTGCCGTAGTTCCTTTGTGTTTCTGACTCTACTGAGAGGACATGCTGCAGCTACTTTTCACTCATATTTCTGTTAGCCTTTGAGGGTCTAAGTCTGTAAGTATTTCATTTAAAGGTGTACTTTGATATATTCTTTGTGTAACTTCCACTTTGGAATCTTTTGTGTATGACATTTATGTTGTTAAAAATCGATGCTAATTGCTAACAGCATTAAATTAGCTTAGGTGCTAACTAGCCCTCCAAGCCACATGGTAGGCCTAATGGCTACTCATTGTTTGTGATGGATATGTCAAATTTGAATTGTATATTCATGTAGGCTATATGTATGTATGTATGTATATGGGCAGTTTGTAATGCTATGTTATATTTTTGTGTTTTCACAGTTTTACAAAAAAGAGGAAATTCTAACTAAAAGTCCTAAACTCAACTCCGGTTTCCTGGGTCTTTATTCAAGGATTTCATGTTAGCTATCTGCTAAGCTAACCTGTACAAAGCAAGAGCAGAATAGTAAAAATACTTTACATTCAGTCTGCTAACAAATGAAAGGCGAGTTGCAGTATCAACACTGCAGACCAGAAATACAGCGCAGTAAAGAATTAACAATCTAAGATGTCGGAGAAAGACCATAAAGAAGAAAAACTGCTACCAGACACACATGATGCACAGTCTCAACGCTCCGGCCGTTCCAAACATTCTAGTCGTGCTTCAACAACCGGTTCTGCTGCCACCAAAGCAAGAGCTAAAGCTGAAGCTGCACGAGTCAAGGCGTCATATGCCCAAAGGGAGGCAGACATGCGGATAAAGCAGGCACGGATAGAAGCAGAAGAATTAAAAAGAAGAGCACAGATCGAAGCGGAACAGCAAAGGAAGAAAACGGAGCTAGAAGCAGAACAGCAACGGAGGGCAACAGAGTTAGAGGCCAACCTCCATGTACTGAAAATTCAGGGTGATGCTGAAGCAGCTATTACAGAGGCTGAAATCCTTGAAGCAGCTTATGAGGAAGAAGGAGGAGCACCAGCACATCAGAATGTGACAAATTTGCCTCTGTATCCCCCAACTCAACGCACTGATGAATACGTGCAACAACATTCTTGGGAACAAGGTCAGCAACATCCCCAACTCGCAAATGAAGAGCCGATCTCTTCACCACAGCACCAGCTAAATATGGACAACGGTGATATAGATAATCAGGGTATTCAGATACGCAGTTTGGAAGGAAGCAGCTATCATTCGTTCCAAGAATTAGCAGCACAAAACCACCAGAGCATGAGCACCACAGACTACACACAGCAAAGCCGTAAAAGCTCTATGAAGTTCCCCCAAGAAGGACGTCGCCCCCTTCTGACTCACAGCACACCATTGGAGGGTACGACAAGCTTCATGCCCTCTAGAGCACCCCCGCATGACCAGTCAGGCACATCAGAATTGGCCAAATACTTAATTCGTAAAGAGATGGTAAGCTCAGGACTTTTAAAGTTTGACGATAGACCAGAGAACTACTGGGCCTGGAAAGCTTCCTTTATCAGCAGCACCAGTGACCTCAACCTCACACCCAGGGAGGAGTTGGATTTATTGACCAAATGGCTTGGACCACAGTCGGCAGAGCAGGCCAAACGCATCCGTGCAGTCCACATTCATAATGCCAACTCAGGACTCCAAATGGTGTGGCAGAGATTGGAGGAATGCTATGGATCAGCTGAAATGATAGAACACGCTCTGATGAAGAAATTAGAGGAGTTTCCAAAGATCTCAAACAAAGACAATGATAAACTGCGGGAGTTAGGAGACTTATTGCTTGAGCTGGAAGCAGCTAGAAAAGATGGATTTTTACCTGGACTCTCTTACCTCAACACTCCACGTGGAGTCAATCCCATCGCACAGAAGCTCCCCTATAACCTTATGGAGAAATGGATCTCAGTTGGCTCTAAATATAAAAATGACTATCAGGTTCAATATCCTCCCTTTAGCATCTTTGTAAAGTTCATCCGAGACCAAGCAAAGACACGAAATGACCCCAGCTTTGCTGAACTCACCATGGGTAGTTCAAACAGGACGGATAAACCTCTGAAATATGTCAAACCATCTGTATTCACCAGGAAGACTGAGGTTTCCTCTCAAGGTGAAAAGAAGCGAAGCAATGTGGAGAGAAATGTTGAGGATCCAGACAGACTGTGTCCATTACATGATAAGCCCCACCCTCTAAGGAAATGTCGTGGCTTCCGTAGCAAGACCTTAGAGGAACGAAAAGCTTACCTCAAAGAGAAACACATCTGTTTCAAGTGTTGTGCCTCAACAAGCCACATTGCCAAGGACTGTGACAAATCAGTGCAATGCAAAGAGTGCAACAGTGTCAGACACCCATCTGCGCTGCACCCAGGACCAGCGGCATGGAAACCAGTGAGCTCTTTCACTAGGGAAGATCAAGGCGGGGAGCAACAGCAAGATGAGGCTGCAGAGGTTATGTCAAAGTGCACAGAAGTCTGCGGGGACTCATTTGGCTCAGGATCATGCTCCAAAATATGCTTGGTCAGAGTTTACCCTGCAGATCAAAAAGAGAAAGCTGTTAAAGCATACGCTGTGCTCGATGAACAGAGTAACAGATCCCTAGCTAAGACCGAGCTATTTGACCTCTTTGGCATTGAAACAGGTGCTGCACCCTACACTCTTAAAACATGCTCAGGGGTTGTGGAGACAGCAGGACGACGCGCAAGCAACCTCGTAGTTGAGTCAATAGATGGCAACATAAAGATCCCTCTTCCCACACTCATAGAGTGTGACATGATGCCTGACGACCGCTCCGAGATTCCCTCAGCAGAGATGGCACTCCATTATCCTCACCTCAAGCCAGTGGCGGATAAAATCCCACCCATTGATCACAATGCAGACATTCTCCTTCTCCTCGGAAGAGACATACTACATGTACACAAAGTACGTAAACAATACAATGGACCCAACAATGCACCATATGCACAACAACTTGACCTCGGCTGGGTTATTGTTGGGGAAGTATGTCTGAGGGGAGTCCACAAGCCAAGCAGTATCAATGTTTACAGGACCAATGTCCTACCTAATGGATGTACATCTTTCCTTAGTCCATGTGCTAGTGTTCTCCACATCAAAGAGAAGTTTGACACGAGAACATCAAGTCAGAGCATTCAACCCTCCAAAGAGACAGACTTCCTAAAAGACGACACTGATGACCTTGGAAGCAAAGTATTCGAAAGGACAAAAGAGGATGAGAAAATAGCCTTGTCTATTGAAGATGAAGCCTTCCTGGAGATCATGGATAAAAATGTATACATGAATGATGCAAACACCTGGGTAGCTCCCCTACCGTTCCGATCCCCTAGGCGCCGTCTCCCGAATAATAGAGGGCAAGCAGCCAAACGTCTCTCATCTCTGTGTCACACACTGGAAAGAAAGCCACACATGAAAAAACAATACTTTGATTTCATGCAGAAGGTCTTTGAGTCAGGCCAGGCAGAGCCAGCTCCACCTTTGAAGGAGAACCAAGAGTGCTGGTACTTACCAACATTTGGCGTCTTCCACCCACAGAAGCCAGACCAAATACGGGTAGTGTTTGATTCCAGTGCCAAGCACGAAGGTGTCTCCCTCAATGACATCCTCTTGAAGGGACCAGACCTGAATAATACTCTTCTTGGAGTCCTTATTCGCTTCCGCAGAGAGCCTATTGCAGTCTCAACAGATGTGCAACAGATGTTTTACTGCTTTACAGTCTGTGAAGAACACCGTGACTTTCTCAGGTTTTTGTGGTTTGAAGATAACGACTACACAAAGCCAGTGACTGAGTATCGGATGACAGTACATGTATTCGGTAACAGTCCCTCACCAGCCGTGGCCATTTATGGCATGAGACGGGCAGCGGAAGAAGGACAGAAAGAACATGGGACAGATGCTAAGCAGTTCGTCATGAGGAACTTCTATGTCGATGATGGACTTGCCTCATTCTCCACTGTGGATGAAGCCACCGACATTCTGAAAAGAACAAGGGAGATGTTGGCAGAATCAAGCATCATGCTGCATAAGATAGCATCTAACAGCAGCACTGTTATGGACTCTTTCCCAGCTGAAGATCGTGCCAAAGGTCTTAAGGATCTCGACCTGTCATCTGATCCCCTGCCTCTCCAACGCAGTCTAGGCATCAGATGGGACCTACAAACAGATAGCTTCTCATTCTGCGTGTCTGATAAGGAAAAGCCATTCACTAGAAGGGGCATCCTTTCAACGGTCAACAGTCTTTATGATCCCTTGGGGTTTGTGGCACCAATCACGATTCAGGGCAAGGCACTTGTCCGAGATCTATCCACAGAAGAGTATGACTGGGACACTCCACTACCAGAAGAGAAAGAAATTCAGTGGAATGCCTGGAAGGATTCCCTGTCAGAACTTGAAAAGCTCCAGATTCAGAGGACCTACATTGCTGTTTCTCTGCTTGCCACAGTACACAGAGAAATTTGTGTCTTCGCGGATGCTTCCACTATGGCTATATCGGCTGTAGCTTACCTTAGGGCAGTCGATATAGAAGGACAGAGCCATGTCGGGTTCATCATGGGGAAGGCCAAGCTGGCTCCACGCCCTGCGCACACTGTCCCTCGTTTAGAGCTGTGTGCAGCGGTCTTGGCAGCAGAGATTGCAGATCTGGTAATGGATGAAATTGATGTGGAGATTCACGCAGTCAAGTTCTACACAGATAGCAAGATTGTACTGGGCTATCTTCATAACACATCCAGGAACTTCTATGTCTATGTGGCAAACAGAGTGACTAGAATAAGAAAGTCCTCTCACCCAAATCAGTGGCACTACATCAGCACCAACCATAATCCTGCAGATCATGGATCTAGGTCTGTTCCAGCTGCTCTCCTAAAAGACACCAACTGGCTTTCAGGTCCAGCTTTTCTGACAAGACCGGAGATGGATGAGTTTCCACAGTCAGAGATATTTGACCTTCTGCATCCAGAGACTGATGTGGAAGTTCGCCCTCAAGTTTCAACCTACGCAACGAAAGCTACAGATGGACTTCTAGGCTCCCATCGATTTGAAAGATTTTCCAGCTGGAAATCACTCACCCGTGCAACAGCCATGCTCATCCAAAAGGCCAGAGCCTTCTCCAGAACGCCAGAACGTGACCAGAGAAAGGATGAATTCATTCGAGCAAGACTCATAATCCTGAAAAGCGTACAACAAGACTTCTTCAAAGAGGAAATGAAAAACCTCTCAAAAGGTGAAGAAATCTCAAAACGCAGTCCACTCAAGAGTTTGGACCCCATCCTTGATGACAATGGTTTGCTGAGAGTCGGAGGCCGAACATCGTCAGCAGACATGTCGTGGGAAGAAAAGCATCCAATCATTCTCCCCAAGAACCATCATGTCTCTACTCTGCTGGTAAGACACTACCATGAACAAGTTGCTCACCAAGGTAGGCACTTCACCGAAGGCGCAGTTCGGACAGCTGGTCTGTGGATAACAGGAAGTAAGGGTGTAGCGGCACTGAACAAAAGCAAAAAGCCGCTGAGAGGCTGAGGTAGGTCTTGTTGGTAGATGAATTGACGCGCTGAACAAAAATGATTCGCTGAGATCAAAAAATACGTTTTGAAGTTTTATTACAAAGAAAACTTAATAAACTCAATACAACGTGCAGGAAAGTATATCAAAGTAATCACAGCGATCAGAAACTATAAATTGCGGTCAACAAAAAGTACAGCGACCTACTCACTCCCCTCTTTCCTTCCCAGCAACAGGTGAACAGGTGCATATAATCAACTGAGTAGATGGATATCACCGCCCCCATTCATTTGACCCAATTACCTCTATCAATCACTGCCATAATAGAATAACAAACAAACAACATAACCAAAATATAAACAAGCTCAATAATCAATGTTCTCAAGTCATTATAATTCTCCATAAATCAATTCATGGCTCTTACACGCCAGCCCCTAATTATTAGGTCATTACATAATAATTACACAAGTTAAGAGGCATGAAGCAATCAAAGCTCAATAATTAAAGTCCATAAATTGACTAAAAATTCCTATCTGTCTTCTTCCTGATGAAACCTGTGAGTGAGATATAAGTATGTTAGTTATGTCTCTTAGTCAAGTCAAATCAAAGTAGAGGTCAAAAAAATGTCCCAATGTGCACCAGCCGCTCCTCATCCAGCTTCGGCCTCCTGTAGCAGGCACACCTTGGTTATTGGTCGGTCCAGGCAGCTGCTCTTTGTTTTGATGCGCACCTGACGCACGAAGCCCCTTCGGTCTGGAAAGGTTTGTAGGACTCTTCCCATGAGCCATGAGTTACGAGGTGCTGTGTTGTCCACTATAAGCACAATATCTCCAGGGATGAGGTTCCGCTTCACTCCTGACCATCTCTGGCGCTCTTGCAGTTGAGGCAAGTATTCTTTAACCCACCTTTTCCAGAATAGGTCTGACATGTACTGGATTTGTTTCCATCTTCTGCGAGCATATATGTCAGCTTCTTGAAAGACTCCTGGTGGCAAAGATGGTGAGGTCTTTAAAAGTAACAGGTGATTTGGCGTCAAAGCTTCCAGGTCATGAGGATCCGTGGATGCTTTGGTGATGGGACGGCCATTGATGATGGATTCCACTTCACAAAGAACAGTATGAAGGCCTTCTTCATCCAAGTTTTGCACTTTCAAAGTGGAATTGAGGACTTTCCGGACTGATCGAATTAACCTCTCCCAGGATCCACCATGATGTGAGCCAGCTGGGGGGTTAAAAGTCCATTTTATTCCTTTCTGGAGAAGAACATCATTAATTTGTGACTGATTCCACTGCTCAATGGCTGCTTTCAACTCACGCTCTGCTCCGATGAAATTTGTCCCATTATCAGACCGTAGTTCCTGGACTTGACCACGTCTCGCTATAAAGCGTCTGAGGGCATTTATGAACGAGTCCGTGTCTAGTGAGGGTGCCACTTCAAGATGGATTGCTCGTATGGCCATGCAGGTAAAAATGACCCCATACCTTTTCACGACACTCCTTCTGCTCCTCACCTCGAAAGGTCCGAAATAGTCTACTCCGACACGAGTAAAAGGTGGCTCATCTGGAGTAACTCTTTCAGATGGTAGATCTGCCATTTGCTGAGACACTGGCTGAGCATTCAGCCGTCGACAGATGACGCACTTTGACAGAACTCTCCTTATGGCTGTACTAGCGCCAGTGATCCAATATTTCTCACGCAGTTTGGATAACACGTGGTTTCGTCCACCATGTCCCACATTTTGATGGATGTGCCTTAGAATCATGGCTGAGAGATGTAAATCCCTAGGCAGTATTGCAGGATGTTTAGCTTCTGCAGGCATAGATGACCTGCTGAGCCGACCACCAACTCTCAGAACACCATCTTCCATCAGGGGGCAAAGTGTGTAGATGTGACTTTGTGCCTTCACACTTTTGCCATCTTGCAGCCTGGAGAATTCCTCTTGAAAGTTCTTCCTCTGGCTGAACTTGATGATCTCGAGCTCTGCCTTCTCCATCTCCTCCACTGATAGACAACTTGAAACAGTCTTCCTCTTGAAAGCTTCCATATCTTTCTCCAATGAATGTTGTTGTTGCTCCACATCCAAGTCAGACTGTGCAAGATCCATGCTCAGTTGTCTCCTCTTCTGACACAGAGACGAGAGCCATGTCTTAAATCTTAAGATCCAGGCCACAGACTTTCTCAGATGGGTCCAAGAGCTGAAGGACTGGATCATCCGAGTTACTGCATCAACCTCCTCACTGACCTGTACAGCATTTACTGCAGCAGCCTTCTTGACCTCAGGGTCATCAGCAGGAAGTTGATGAACATCGTCGGGATTGACAGGCCACTCACTCTCAGGTTGAAGGAGAAAGTGAGGCCCTGACACCCACGTTGCGTTCTTGAGAAATGCATCAACTTTCGCACCCCTGGAGGCAACATCAGCTGGGTTGCTTGCAGTCTCAACATACCTCCATTGAGAGGGTCTTGAAGCTGTGCGAATTTCTGAGACTCGGTTGGCAACAAAGACTCTGAATCTGGAAGTCTCATTCCGTATGTATTTGAGAACAGAAGCACTGTCCGTCCAAAACACAGTGTCCTGAAGATGCATGTGTAGCTCTTTCCTCCACAAGACATCCATGCGACTTGCCATGGTGGCCGCGATGAGTTCCATTCGGGGGATGGTAACTGCCTTCAATGGAGCCACCCTGGCCTTTCCCATGACAAAAGCACTGTGAACTTGAGAGGTTGCATTTCGGGACAGCAGGTAGGTCACTACTCCATAGCCATCTTCGCTCGCATCACAGAAATGATGTAACTGTGCTACGGTCACTTCTCCAAAGTTCAATGGCTTCAGGCATCTCATGATGTTATATTTCTCCAAGTAGCACAGTTCATCCAGCCAACTTGCCCACTCCTGAGCAACCGGCTCGGGTATGGCATCATCCCAGCCAAGTGACCTCCTGCACAGATCCCTTAAAATCTTTTTTGCAGATAAGACGACGGGACTCAAGATACCAAGAGGATCATAGATGGAGCTTACTGTTGAGAGAATTCCTCTTCTGGTGAGTGGTCTGTCCTTGATCACAATCTTAAACTTAAAAGTGTCAGACTGGATACACCATTCCACACCAAGCACTCTCTCCACAGGCAGCAAATCCTGATCCATGTCAAATATTTTCATGTCCTTGGCTCTGTGACTTTCAGGTATTGAAGCCAGAACTTGACGCCTGTTGCTTATCCACTTCGTCAGCTTGAACCCACCTTTAGCACAGATGGAGACAAGGTCATGACAAAGAGACACTGCTTCCTCTTCTGAAGCCACAGACACAAGACAGTCATCAACGTAGAAGCAATGTAGGACCTTATCCAGTGCCTCCTGGCTGAACTGTTCTTTATTGTCCTCTGCACATTTCCTAAGGGCAAAGTTGGCACAGCTGGGTGAAGATGTTGCCCCAAATATGTGCACCCTCATCCTGAAGTCAACGAGCTCTTGATCCAAATCCCCATCAGGCCACCAGAGGAACCTCAACAAATCCACATCTGGTGCTGCCACTCTTACCTGGTGAAACATGGATTCAACGTCCGCCATGATCACCACAGGTTCTTTCCTGAATCTGGTCACCACTCCAATCAGTGAACTTGTAAGATCAGGCCCTTGGAGGAGCTGAGCATTTAATGATGTTCCCTTGAAACTCGCTCCACAGTCAAAAACAACTCTGATCTTTCTTTTGGTAGGATGGTAAACGCCGTGGTGTGGGATGTACCAGACCCTACCATCATTACGTGCCAAATCCTCTTCAGGAACCCGTTCTGCATAGCCTTTGGCAACAAGATCATTCATGAAGGCCATATAATCAGCACGAAAAGAGGAATCCTTCTGAAGCCTTTTCTTCAGGTGTATGGCACGTTGCTCAGTTATTTTCTTATTATTTGGCATACTGACGTCCACTTTCCTCAATGGTAGGCTGATCTCGTAGTGGCCATTCACCTGCTTTGCTGAGCTTGTGACGAGTTCCATAAACATCTGATCTTCTCTTGACAAGCCAGGTTGTTCGTCCATGCTGCATTCAGGGAAATCAGTCTTAAATTGCTGCTGCCAAAGTTCGTCCAAGTTCACAACTGAGACTCTGTTCACTGACAACTCTGGCTGCTGGCTATCCATTGCATCCCCACTGTCTCCTGTCAGTGGCCCATTCACGGTCCAGCCCAGCACTGTCCTGATTGCATAGGGGCCGTTGTTAACACTGCGAATGACATGCAATGGTTCCATGGCTTTAGGAACATTTGTCCCGATCAACAGCTCGATCCCAGCATCGATCTCGGGCAAATGAACATGCTTTAAATGAGGCCATCTGTGAAGATCATTCTGTGTTGGAATGTTGCCCTTGTGGACAGGCATGCATACCTGTGTGTACGCCTTGGGCAGTTCCAAGAAGTCCTCCTCATTCAAACCAGCTACTTCCAGTCCTGGCACAGCATGCGTACTCACAACTTTCTCTTGGCCCATTGTCCTTAAGAGAATGTGAACCTTCTTCCCTGTAAGGTCAAGTTTGTGCATCAAAGCCTCTGTACAGAATACTGCTGTACTTCCTTGATCCAAGAAAGCATAGGTGGTAACAATCTTGTTGCCCTTCTTAGACTTGACTTGCACTGGCACAATGGGAAGTTTACATTCATAATCACCAGCCCCTGTAAGACCGCTTGACACCAGAGTGCTGTCCACTAACACCTCTGATTTCTTCTCAGCTTGATCAAAGTCTTTTTCTCTTTCCTTTGAAGGAATGTGGAGGATGGTTGGATGCTTGAGACCACACTTTGAACAGGAAATCCGCTTCTTGCAAACTTTGCTGATGTGTCCAATACACAAACAACCAAAACAGACACCGTTTTCCTTCAAGAAGCCTATCTTCTCTTTGTGAGTTCTTTTTCCCAACTGGGGACACACGTCCAATGTATGTCCTCCTCCACAGCAAAGACATGTCTTATTTGCTGTTCGAAAATGTTCCTTCCATTTGTTTATGTTCTGAGTTTTGTTTTCCACAGGGGCTACAGTAGTAGCATAGCTGGTTCCTCTAATGCCAGAACGAAGCTGAGGATTGTGTTTGGTTACACCTTTATTTGTCATCAGTGATGGAGCGTCCTGTATATTCCCAAACACTGGGTCAGTTAGAATTTTCACTTGTCTTTCAATGAATTTAGTGATGTCAATGAAAGTGGCCCTCTGGCTGCGCCTTTCCTGCAGTTCACAGGCGACAGTCCTCCACTTGTCCCTGAATTTGTATGGCAGCTTCCTAATAATGGTCAGCATGTTAGCGGGCATGTCTAACTCATGCAGATATTGCACTTCTTCCATGGCATTACAGCAGCCTCGGAGAAAAAAGCTGTAATCTTGAAGAGCTTTCACATCCTCAGTTTTAATGGAAGGCCATGACAGAGCCCTGTCCATATATGCAGATGCAATCTTCTGCGGGTTTCCAAACTGCTCCTGCAGTAAAGCCTTAGCCTTAGCATATCCCCTCTTAGGATCAATATGCTGGCAGCTTCTAATCAGGTCCTTGGGATGACTTTTAGTGTGTTGCTCCAAGAAATAGAGTCGGTCACTGTGGCTCTCAGTGTTCCTCTCCACACCATTCTCAAAAGCCTTCATAAATGCATGATATTTTAATGGATCACCATCAAAGATTGGTATATCTCTCTTGGGCAAAGACGAAAGGCATTGCTGCTGTATCAACAGTGTAGTTATTTCATTTTGCTTTCTCATAATGCCAAGCATGTTGTTTTGATCTTCACTTTCTGGAATATCTGCATTTGAAGCATCCCCATATGGCAGTTGTGTATTATTTTGAGCATTGTGATACACTGAATGTTGCTTGGGTGCATGGGATCCAACTGACATTGGTTGTGACTGAATGAACTGAGGTGTATTTTTATCCTTAGGCCTTGTTCCTATATCCAAGTGGTCACCTGTGTTTTGATTGTGTGACCTTTGTGGTACAAATGGATTGGCCAAAGCACTGAGGTTCTGTGTTTTTCTTTGTTTTTCCAAATGTGAGTTCATTCCATCTGAATGTCTTGACTTAGAGGTTTTCCCACTCACAATGCTCCTTGATTTTAACACATTTAATTTAGCCATGTGTACTGCAATGTCCTCATCCATTTGAAGTTGCTCCTTCCTCTTCCGCAGTCGTTCCTCCTCTTCTTCCAGTTCATGTTTGTCCTTTAAGATCTTTTGTCTTATCATCAATCCTGCCAAGTCCGCTTCAGCTGTCAGACATGCAGATGAAATACTAGAAACAGCAGATCTTCTTCCTGTGTTTGAGGCACTGTCGCTTGCTTTTACCTCATCTTGTAAGGCATCAGTGTCAATTAAGGGAGCCTGCAGTAGCTCTAGCTGAGGATCAGCAGCAATTGGTGTTGACAGGTGTTGACTCATTCCATCAAGAATTGGCTGATTATCCGTAATTGGTGCATTTGGTGAGAGTTGTTGATTCATTCCATCAAGATCAGATTGAACATGACCATCCTTATGGAGCCGTTCCTCTGGCTCATTCAACCACATTTGAACCTCCTCTTTAAATGTGTTGCTGTATTCCACAATGCTGGAAAACCATTCATTTTGTTTATCCTGTTCATCCTCTGGGAGTAAAGCAATCAACACATCATGTGATGAGGTGGCATTTTCACAAAGTTCAATCAATCTTTTCAACATGGGTTGTACATGTGAAACATTTTCCCTTTTTTTCATGGATGTTTTTATTTCTGGTATGAGTGCTTTAATTTTATTCACAGTCATTTTGCGTTCCTTTTCCATTTTTTCGATTTTATTTGCAAAAGCCTTTGCAGTGAGTTTAGATTCTCTTTTTCCATCCATTTCAGAACTTGAAACAACAGCATTTTGACTCATTTTTCCATCATCAACAAGGCTCATCTTTGCTCCTTTTATTTCCTTTTTCAATTTCTTTTCACAACGTTATTTGTGCCTTTAAACACATCCACAGTCACAGACGAAAGGAATTAATTCATCCAGTAAACATCACATTTACGCATCATCAGCGCAGTGCCAAGACAGCGCGGAGATTCCTTATTGCCAGCACGGAGAAAAATGCATTGAATCCTTTACAGTCTGATTAATGCCAGAGAGCGCTCAGGGAAACCAACTCTCAACCGGTAACCAGCCACTCATCCCCAATGGACAAAGGGCAGTGCAAGCTGCGGTCCTTCCAATAACACACAGCTTTACGCACATACACCGGTGAGTGTACCTGGCTGGCTTGGCTTTACCTGCGGGGCTCCCGAAGCAGGCAATGAAACAGCCGCTCCTTCTTCCTCATTCAACTCCGATGGGACAACTTGTCTCCGGGCTTGCGTTAATCCTTGATCCGATGCGCCGGGATGTTTATTTATAATGCCATTTTTTTGTTGACAAAATGTAGCGGCACTGAACAAAAGCAAAAAGCCGCTGAGAGGCTGAGGTAGGTCTTGTTGGTAGATGAATTGACGCGCTGAACAAAAATGATTCGCTGAGATCAAAAAATACGTTTTGAAGTTTTATTACAAAGAAAACTTAATAAACTCAATACAACGTGCAGGAAAGTATATCAAAGTAATCACAGCGATCAGAAACTATAAATTGCGGTCAACAAAAAGTACAGCGACCTACTCACTCCCCTCTTTCCTTCCCAGCAACAGGTGAACAGGTGCATATAATCAACTGAGTAGATGGATATCACCGCCCCCATTCATTTGACCCAATTACCTCTATCAATCACTGCCATAATAGAATAACAAACAAACAACATAACCAAAATATAAACAAGCTCAATAATCAATGTTCTCAAGTCATTATAATTCTCCATAAATCAATTCATGGCTCTTACAAAGGGATTGGTGTCAAGTGTGATACACAAATGCGTGATCTGCAAAAGAATGAGAGGGAAGTTAGAAGAACAAAAAATGTCTGACTTACCTGTGGATAGACTAACCGTAAATCCTCCGTTCACACACGTTGGACTCGACGTCTTCGGGCCTTGGACCATCTCATCGCGCAGGACCAGAGGTGGCCATGCGGAAAGCAAACGCTGGGCAGTCATGTTCACCTGTCTAAGTACAAGAGCGGTGCACATCGAGGTCATAGAGACAATGTCAACATCGAGCTTCATCAACGCCTTGAGGAGGTTCACCGCTATCAGAGGGCCAGTGAGACTGTTGCGTTCCGACAGGGGCACAAACTTCATTGGAGCTTGCAAAGAACTGCAGATAAACTCAGAAGATCCAGAGTTGAAAGCTCATCTGCAAGACAAAGGCTGCACCTGGATATTCAATCCGCCACACTCCTCTCACATGGGGGGTGTGTGGGAGAGGATGATTGGAGTTGCACGCCACATTTTGGATGCCATGTTGCTGAAGGAGAACTGTCGCCTCTCCCATGAAGTACTCGTGACACTCATGGCTGAAGTCATGGCAATCATGAATGCACGACCCCTAGTGCCAGTGTCCTCGGACCCTGAGATGCCAGCGGTTTTCACGCCCGCAATGCTGCTCACTCAGAAGATTGACTCAGTATCTGCTCCTCTAGGAAACATGGATCTCAAGGATCTATATAACAAACAATGGAAGCAAGTGCAAAGCCTCGCTGAAACTTTTTGGAGACGCTGGAAGCAAGAGTACTTGGTGACCCTCCAGCCCCGCAAGAAATGGAAGTCAGAACGGCCGAACCTGCAAGTTGGCGATGTGGTACTCCTCAAAGACACTCAAGTTAAGAGGAATGAGTGGCCCACAGGGGTCATTGTGGAAACCATCCCTAGCCGTGATGGTAGGATTCGGAAAGTTGATGTAAAGATCATCAGACAGGGAACCCCCAAGGTGTATTCAAGACCTGTCTCTGAAGTCGTACTGCTCCTCAGTAAAGGGTCATAGTGGTATTACAAAATACCAGGCAGGGAGTGTTCTGCCCCCACAGTTTTGTGTTGCATTCAAGACCTCTAGTAGCATAAAATGGTATTGCATTTGAGTTCTTATATTTAACCCTCCTCTCTTGCCGTAGTTCCTTTGTGTTTCTGACTCTACTGAGAGGACATGCTGCAGCTACTTTTCACTCATATTTCTGTTAGCCTTTGAGGGTCTAAGTCTGTAAGTATTTCATTTAAAGGTGTACTTTGATATATTCTTTGTGTAACTTCCACTTTGGAATCTTTTGTGTATGACATTTATGTTGTTAAAAATCGATGCTAATTGCTAACAGCATTAAATTAGCTTAGGTGCTAACTAGCCCTCCAAGCCACATGGTAGGCCTAATGGCTACTCATTGTTTGTGATGGATATGTCAAATTTGAATTGTATATTCATGTAGGCTATATGTATGTATGTATATGGGCAGTTTGTAATGCTATGTTATATTTTTGTGTTTTCACAGTTTTACAAAAAAGAGGAAATTCTAACTAAAAGTCCTAAACTCAACTCCGGTTTCCTGGGTCTTTATTCAAGGATTTCATGTTAGCTATCTGCTAAGCTAACCTGTACAAAGCAAGAGCAGAATAACAAGCGTTGATCAATGTCAGTTTAGGATGCGTTTTGGGTGGGGAACTTAAGATCAATCACATGTACTGACAATACTAAAGCACCTGATTTATACTGCATACATATACGGTAGAAGGTGGCGCACAACTTTATTCAGTCATTGCCTTTTTTTTAATGAATCCTACTAAAATTTCTGATGAAATCTAAGCACATAATGTGACCCTGCAATTGCATGCGATCTCAAACTCTATTAACGTATGTCTGCTGTGTTCTCTTCAATGTCACCCAGCCGTTGAATGGTCATCATGCTGCTATACAGTACATAAAACACAGAGCACACACTATTTCTGTCTCTCACAATAACAATGTGACTTCCTGTATGATTTGCCTGTAAGACAGTCCAATCGATACTTGAGAACAGTATTATGAGAAAGAAAGAAAGAAAACAGGACTGTGACTATTCATGACCATATTGCCTAGCCACAGTACATTCTATCTGTTCTGCTCTTCTCTTCCCCCTTCCCCTGCTCCCTCCCCACCTCCTCCCTTTCCCTGCTCTCTCCTCCCCCACATTCTCTGCTCCCCACCTCCCCCCTTTCCCTGCTCTCTCCTCCCCCACATTCCCTGCTCCCCACCTCCTCCCTTTCCCTGCTCCCTCCTCCCCCACTCTCCCTCCCCACCTCCTCCCTTTCCCTGCTCTCTCTCCTCTTTCCCCTTCCCATGATGCTCCCTCCCCATCTCCTCCCTTGCCCTGCTCTCTCCTCCCCCACATCTCCCTGCTCTCCCTCCCTTGCTCCCCTTCCTCCCTTTTCCTGCTCTCTCCTCTTTCCCCCTTCCCCTGCTCCTTCCCCACCTCCTCCCTTCCCCTGCTCTCTCCTCCCCCACATTTCCCATTTCCTCCCCACCTCCTCCCTTCTGCTGCTCTCTCCTCCCCCACATTTCCATGTTCGCTCCCCACCTCCTCCCTTCCCTGTTATCTCCTCCCCCACATTCCCCTGTTCCCTCCCCACCTCCTCCCTTCCCTGTTCTCTCCTCCCCCACATACCCCCGCTCTCCCTCCCATTTTCCCTCCCCACCTCCTCCCTTTTCCTGCTCTCTCCTCCCCCACATTCCCCCCGCTCTCCCTCCCCTGCTCCCTCCCCACCTCCTCCCTTCCCCTGCTCTCCCCTCCCCCACATTCCCGTTCCCTCCCCACCTCCTCCCTTCCCTGTTCTCTCCTCCACCACATTCCATCCCCCTTTTCTCCCTTTCTCTATCATATGATTGTTCAATCCAATCATGTTGTTATTATTACTACTGTAATTGTTACTGTTGTGTCAGCTAGATTTAGCTAGACATATTCTCTGTGAAGTCCTCTGAGACATGCTTGTGAATTAGGGCTATACAAATAAACTTGACTTGACTTGACTTGAAAACTGAAAACAAGAACTTGAATTTGTGTTGTCACGGTCAGACAGACAATCAGCTCCTGCTTTATAGAATGGGGAGTGGGAAAGATGTTGAAGGTGACTGTGTCAGCAAATTCAGCCTCAAATGTATCTATTGATTTGAACTGCCCTGCTTGAACTCTGGTCAAACCGTGTGGCCACTGTCTGCTATTGAAAATGTTTTTGCATAAGAAAATGTTCCGCGATCATCATGGCAGCATCTTTTTCCTAACCTGATTAGCGAATCTGGAATCACCAGATGAACCACACAATACGATATTATCACTATACTTAAGTCATGATACGATAGTATTGCGATATGCTACTGTAGTATTGCGATATATTGAGTATTGTGATATATTGCGATTTATTACATTTTTCGACTGCAAATTATGTCCCCAAAGGAAAACATCTGTTTTATCTAAGATAAAGTTTCCAGTCTGTTCATCTCACTTCAATCATTTTATTGCAGCAAAATTGTCAAGTCGACAGACTGACCAACACTGTGATAAAAACATCTCATAATGTTGCATGCACCTGACAATTTGTCAAATATTGCGATACTTGGCATTTATGCGATACGATATATTGCCACACAAAATATCGCAATACTATGCTGTATCGATTTCACCCCCCACCCCTAAACATGATGCTGCCAGATGGTTTGTCGTGTGATTGTGATCTCATCTGCCTTGCAAGGTTGTCTTTTTTCCATAATGTGTCATCTGTATTCAGTGATTTCACTGCAATACAGATGTAGCCATGTTGGAAATCCCACTTCCAACACAAACAGGAGTACCTGTTTGAAAACCTTTGCTCTCTTTAACATCCCCAGACATTATTATGAGCAATTGGGAAGCTACAGTAGTTGGTTGAGAGACACTAGAGTTGTGATTTGCAATGAAATAATTTGCTTAGATTATATATGAATTATTTGCACTGCTAATGCAGGAGAGATGCATGAAGTGGGACTTCCACAATGGCTACCAACTGTATGGTGATCTGGTCACTGACCCTGCATTAATTTTTTTATCTGCAGCCCAAGGCTTCAACGTGTATAGAAAGCCGCCGATATACAAACAGCATGGTATGCCTTTTACTGTGTTTTTTAAGTAACCCTTTATACCAGAGGTTTTCAAAGTGGGAGGTGGGCCTCCCAAGGGCCAGGGGGGCTCCAAGCAGTTTCAGGGGAGGCTCAGTGAATGGATGTGAAACAATATGACATTAGTAGTACATTAGTTATCAAAAGGAGATCACATAGAATAGCCTAAATGTGTGTGATGTGTAATGTGTATGTGTGTGTGATTTGGTTAAAGATGGACGGCTCAGTGGTTGGCACTGTTGCCTCACAGCAAGAAGGTCCCGGGTTCGAACCCCGGTCCATCCCAGGTCCTCTCTGTGTGGAGTTTGCATGTTCTCCCCGTGTTCGTGTGGGTTTCCTCCAGGTGCTCCGGTTTCCTCCCACCACCAAAAGACATGTATGTTAGGTTAATACTCCTGTCAGTGCCCCTGACCAAGGCACTGGCAAAAGAACTGGAGTTGGTCCCCGGGCGCTGCACTGCGGCTGCCCACTGCTCCTAGTTCTAGGAAGGTTCCTAGTAGAGGATGGGTCAAATGCAGAGGATGAATTTCCCCATGGGGATAAACAAATGATAACTTAACTTATAGTTAAGAGATATAGTAGTTTTGGGAAATTTTACTGTTTTCCCACCTTCCCAGAGGTAGAGACTAATATATGCCATGACAGACACTTTCCTATGTATTTGGTGTAGTCTGAAGTATGTCAAACAGCAATATCAGGCTATCTAGGCTCAATTGTTGAGTGTCTACTATGGGATCAAAAAACATAATCATGATCCAATAGGCCTCCAGGAATTGAGTGAGGTTCAAGTGGGCACCTTTTCCCAAGCTTTGTCTGGCGGGAGGCCCCGCCCCCAGGCCCAGACTTTGAAAACCCCTGCTTTATACTATAAATACTAAAGAAAAGCTGTGATATGTTTTATCTATCGTTTTCCCAGCTGTAATGTCATGTCTGTGTGTGTGTGTGTGTGTGTGTGTGTGTGTGTGTGTGTGTGTGTGTGTATGTGTGTCTGTCTGTCTGTGTGTGTCTGTCTGTGTGTGTGTGTGTGTGTGTGTGTGTGTGTGTGTGTGTGTGTGTGTGTGTGTGTCTGCGTGTGTGTGTGTGTCTCTGTCTGTCTGTCTGTCTGTGTGTGTGTGTGTGTGTGTGTGTGTGTGTGTGTGTCTGTGTGTGTGTGTGTGTGTGTGTGTGTGTGTGTGTGTGTGTCTGTCTGTCTGTCTGTCTAGATCTCTTGTGAACACATAACTCCACTAACTGACTCGAAATATTTGTTATGCTGTTGATATTTAATGGCGTTCATGGCAGCATAACATGCAGCTAAAGTTCTTGTCATTCTTTGCAGTTAATCTCTTGGTGAATCATTCATACTCAATTTTGATCCAGACCATTACAGAAATCTAACTTTGTATGAAATTGTGTTTTGCTGGCTGCTGTTTGTTAGGATCAGAAGTGAGAATTCAGTCGCCAGATGAAGATGAGGATGATCTGAAACGTCAACCAATGCAAGAGGAACATCTCAGTAAGGTGGGACACTCACATTGATGTGATGTAGTGCCACGACAATGTAACCAGGGAAATTACTGGAACACGTATGGATGATTATAAACACCCTATTCCATAAGAATTGCATGATGTACAGTTCCATGAGCAGTAAAACTAACAAATGATTTCAAAATAATGATCAATAATGTATAGGTTTCATTACTATATTAATCATAATTCAATTGCTCTGACACTCACTTTTGTCTATAAATTTCTTTTATATGTATGTACATAATCTTGTAAAACATCCAGTGTGGTCTGAAGAAAGACGTGAACAGAGAACGGCAGACTTGCAGTGTGCC
This sequence comes from Poromitra crassiceps, assembly GCF_964638095.1. Taxonomy (NCBI): domain Eukaryota; kingdom Metazoa; phylum Chordata; class Actinopteri; order Beryciformes; family Melamphaidae; genus Poromitra; species Poromitra crassiceps. The sequence continues at coordinate 30,799,054 of NC_139626.1, read as the reverse complement.
TGACCAGCACTCAAGCAACACAAACTCCGTCTCCATAACTGGTAATCAATCTGTCAATGACTTGAAGTTTCAGGCAGGGTCTGGCCTGAAATGTAGAAGCAGCTGTTTGATGTTAGCTCAGCGGTAAAAGTCACCGGAATGGCCTTCTTATGGTCTGATGTAATGGAGGGTGACAATTCCCATTTGCTGTGTCGTCTTACATGTCAATATTTAAAACACACACGTGTGTCACATTTATGACACACTGCAAGCAACAAAGGATTAAGTCGAGGCAGTAATCATTTAAGGCTGTATCAAAAAATGACTTGTGATGACTTATCCCTTGGTTGCATCTGGTGCATTATAATTGTTAAATATTTACATTTTTGACATTTTATTTTAACTAGGCATCTTGCGCGCTACGGCTACGCACGCTCGATTCCTGGGCAAGATCAACATCACTGATGAATGACATCACTGATGATGTCACAACGTCGCAACTTATGACATAATTGATGAGATCACACTGATGACATCATCAGTGATGTCACTATGACATCATCAGTGGGACAACAATTTTAACAGAGAACAGAGCCCACATTGCCAAATTTATTTACATATTTGTCCCTTTCATTAGAAACGCAATCCAAAACATAGGAATCATAAGCTAGTACTTCTTGCAGGTTTCATTGCATATCTTCTGATTTGTGTGTGTTGTATTGGACTGCACTTCTTTTGTGTGTGATTTTGTCTTTCTCAATTTTTTTTGTCTTCTGACTATTGATGTGACCGCTACACTGCATACTTACACTAAGTCAAATTCCGTGCATGTAATCTGATTACCTACTGTGGCAATAGAAATTAATTTTCATCTGCATCTGACTAACATTATAATACCAGCCGTTTAATACATCCATAAACTCTTTCAAGTCTTTTGGCATTTTTAGCTTTACTGTAATTAGAGTCCTAATCTACCTGCTGCTCAACTCTCTCATAGATTCAAATTCCTCCACATCCAAAACATGCTCTTTGCCTGGCTATGGTCGCAATGACCTCAATCCGGTAAGAAAACACCCACAATGCGTTTCACCTTAGATCAGAGGCTAAACATGGATGTTTTCTGTTTTATTCACACACTATAAATAATGCTTTGCTTGATTTTGGCATTTGGTGTGTTCGCTTTGATGAATTCTGCCAAGATCATTTCACATGTATGTGTTTGCTCCATTCTGTAGCTCATCCATGACGATCAACGTGCGTTAGCACAAATGGACAGAGGAGTGTCGATGCCTAATTTGTTGGAAGCAAAAGCAAGTATTATTTGTATATTGTTATTTATAACACACGTTTTATATCAATTTCAACCCTTTCCAATTCTCTGCAAGGTTGTGCCCACCACAAAGGCATACAACATCTATAATGCATTGCACTTAAGATTATACAGCAGAGGCATACATTACCTCAGTGTCCTGCTGTAGACTCTAAGATGCTATCGAGTGCAAATTACCAAATAAGTAAAGATACAGTGAAAAACCCCTAACCTCCAAAAGATAGTTTTTTAAATAAATTGATGTATGTTATTAAAAAATAAATGATCACCTATACAGAGTGTAAATTAAATGGAGTCTCTCTTGACTAGTATTCCCATTCACGTCCATAATAGGACAAGAAAAAAAGTGTCTTTGCAGACTTTAGTAGAAATCTTTTTACAGTCACAGTGCTTCACCTGATCATAATTAGATGCTGTTCTGCGCTTCACGTCAATATATATATATATATATTTATACAACAGGTAGTTCCGGCCGAGCAATTTGATTGGACAAGAGGGATCGTACCAGTGCCGATATTTCATGATAACGCACTGGCGCTTCACTGTGTGTATATCACTCCGCTTCACAGCTGCTCTAATCAACAAAACGCTTCACAGCTGCTCTAATCAACAAAACGCTTCACGCAATATCACACGAGAGGGAGTGCTGTTGTCTAAAATGTTTCACAGCTGCTCTAATCAACAAAACAAACACCAGCCACGTTACATTGAACGTCATTCACAAAGTGTAACACAGTTACCGACAGCGCAAAGATGGATTTATTTCCTAACATAACTAACTAACATGCCATCACCAGACTCTTATTTCACTGGCTGTACAATAAATGGAAACTTGCAAATCAATGTGTATGATAAAAAGCAGGCAGCCTTGCAGTTAATTAGGCTACATTTTTGGCAACTGGTAGCCAACAAATCCACAGTTGCCAACTTTCATCTCATCAACTCATGCATACAGCGTGCAAAATATCATGTGCTTCTTTTCAAATTGAAATTGTAACATTATAACATTTTGAGAATATGCATTTGTAGTACCGTCATCTCCCTGCATAGCATAGCAGTGCTGACCAATTTGGGGCCCGCAAGCCAAGCGGGCGCGCTCTGTTTTTTTTGGCCCGCCACGGATTTGGGATTTTTTTTTTTTTTTTTTTCCTAAATATTTTTTTCCCGATTTTTTTATCCCATTTTTATCCCCCTTAGTGCTAATTTTACTTTTATTTATCCTGGTTGCTACTGCACCCTCTGCCGATCTGGGGAGAGCCGAAACTGGCTCCATGCTTCCTCCGAGACATGGGCAGTTAGCCAGCCGCTTCTTTTCACCTGACAGGGGACGCTTCACTGGTAGGACATAGCACGTGGGAGGTTCACGTTATTCCAACCGGTTCCCCTCCCTCCGAACAGGCGCCCTTAATGACCAGAGGAGGAACCACATTAGCAACCAGGATATTGCATGTTTTGGTGAAGGGGGTTCCTATATGAAAAAAAATGTTATTAACGTTAATTTTGTGCAGCTGGTATTCTCGCTCCCCGACTCTATCACACGGGTGTGAGCCATTGCTGTCTGAGGATTGATTGGTTGGCTGAATCACCTGGTAGGGGGGGTGAGCTCTGATATTTGATCCCTCCCCAGTCACTGGCTTTACACCAGCTCAGCAAGATGGACATATCATCATCATGGCAGTGGCACACTGACAAAAGAAAGTTTTGGACGGAGTGGCAAGACGAGTATATTTTTACCAAAGTAAATTCAACAGCGGTTTGTCTCATTTGCAGACAGAGAGTGGCTGTTTTGAAAGAGTACAATATACGTCGCCACTACGGAACTAAACATGCCCTCGCTTTTTCAAACAGATAAAAAGTAGATTATTATATTGAAATGTTATTTTAGATTTAGAATGTTAATTTTCTATAAAACACAATACATTTTAATGTAATTCCACAATGTTTATTTTTGGCCCTCGGCCCTCCACCCAGATTGAGTTTTGGCCCTTCATGGGAAAGAATTTGAGCACCCCTGGCATATAGGCTACTCAACCACTCTCTCCTCTGTCAAGGTGTACCCATATGAAATGCTCACTGTCACCAACAGAGGACGAGTCAAGCTTCCCAAGGATGTGGACAGAACAAGACTTGAGGTAAAGTGAAAAACAATAGATGAAATGCAGTGGCTGGCGAGTGGCGACACACCACCTCTATTTGCATGAGAAGAAACGTGTTTTTTTTAAACTCATTTTAACCTTTAATTTCAATTTTCTTCAAAATAGTGCTTATATGAGTGTGTGTAATATGTATTACTCCTAAAACTACTGTAAACAGATGTTTAATTACAAAGTTACTTGGTGTTGCCACGTTCAGCTGCCACTGCTGAGATATTTGCGGCAACTGTCAGTCTATATGGAGCTTTTTCCACGTTAATTGTCTCTTTTACGCTCTCTCCTGCTTTCCTCGGCAGCGTCACTTGGCCCCGGATTTGTTCTTTGATGTCTTTGGCATGGAGATTCAGGAATTTGACAGACTTCCACTTTGGAAGCGCAATGACATGAAGAAGAAAGCTCACCTCTTCTAGATGCCTATACCAATTACCCTCAGTTAATGTATGCAAAGTTCGGATAAACCGTTATTTTATGTATTTCTTTGCATTTGACACAGGACTGAGTAGCCTATAAAGACACTGCGGGGCGCGTCATCATTCAGAAACCACGCCCAAAACGGGGAAAAACAAAACTCCCCTCCCAATCCTGGCGTTCTCCTGTGTCACGTGTTGCACACAAAGATAATATATACGGAAGATGAACAATCCAACTTACTTCCTTAGCTAGATCCACATTTTTCTTCTCGCCAATTCTCAATGGTTTCCTTGTTTTGCTCGGGAGTACAAAAAAACTTGAATTGGCGATTTTTTTTTTTACATTTGTTGTCTGCGCAGCCCACCACACAACAGCTTTTAGCTATGTTTAATTCAAGGAATATGACGCTGGTGTATGGGACTGAATGGAGAGCTTTCCCGGCGTGATGGGCGTGGCCTATTTCATGCAGTGTCTCTATAGTCTTTTGCCTAAGCAAAGGACAAACCACTTTCTTATTAGGACACAACACTGTGCTTCCAAATAGTTTCTGTATTGTGATAAATGACAGTTAAATTCTCATGACTCTAAGGAGACATGAGAACTCAGTGTGCATACGGTTTTGCTTACTGTAATGTATCCCTGCATTATACGCTTTTCCTGCCGTTAGAGCATCCTGCTCCACATTTTGTTTGACTATTAGTCAGTATTATTATCAGTTATTTCTAAACATGTCTTCCAAATGAGTTGGAACACTTCATAAAGCTGTCGTTTTAAGTCGGCTATATGACCAAATGCTAAAAGAGAGTTGTGTTATTACAAGGATCTCAGATTAGAGGCCACAAAGCATAATGCTCATAAATCCCACAACCCCATATTTCACATGACAGTACATTTGTCCTTCTTGCCTTCTGAGATGATGAGAGAAAGATGAGATAAATTAGGCCTGACTGACATTATATAACTTGGGATCAGTGTTGGGGGGTAACTCATTACAAAAGTAACATTATTCAGTGTTGCGGGTAACTCATTACAAAAGTAACATATTACATGTAATATATTACTTTTAGCAGTAACTCAGTAATATAACTTATTACTTTCAGTAATATTATACCAGTTACTTTGTCAAGTAACTCAATTTACATTTTTTTTTAAATCAAAGTACATATTTAAATAAAGAAACAATTTCCTAATGAAATTGTCTGTTTTTATGCAAATAACCACTACAGATGACAATCACAAAGGAAAAGGATAACATTTAGAATTTTGGATTGTTTACACTGACTTCAAGGCGGATGAAATTATTTTTCGAGATGGTTCCGGGGCGGCGATGTCATTCTGCTGCTGCTGTTGTTTTGGTAAAAGTAATGCAAAAGTAGTGTAATCATTAATGAGTTACTCTACACACAGTAATATTGTAAATTAACTTATTACTTTCAATTGAAAGTAACTAGTAATATGTAGTATATTACATTTTGAAAGTAACTTGCCTAACACTGCTTAGGAGAAGCAGCAATGAGAATCTCTTGTGTATCAAAGTTTCACTGGTTTAATAGTGACATCGCTTAAAAGGACTCTATGTATTTTCTCACCCCAAATCCAACGCCGCCATCCGTGAGTCTCTACGAATTACGGTTCCGGAGATAGTGGAGTGAGTGCATACATGAACTAAGAAAGTACGAATTTCAGGAGGTTACGGATCTGAACAGAATTGACCCATTTCACAGCAACCGTTTTTGAGGTGGTAAGCAGGAAGTAAAGCAGGTGTAATCAATACCATTGCTGATGGTTCAATTCCATTTAGGTGTTCCAGTGCCAGGGCCCTCGTTAATGTTATTGATTACATCGGCTTTACTTCCTGCTTTACCACCTCAACATGCTTGCTGTGAAATGGGCCTATTGTCTGCAGTAAGTCAGAAAGAAATATGCAAGCGGTTACTTCTGTAACAAAATTAAAATGTGGCTTATTTGATGAGTCCTTGATTGCGCTGCTGGATGCATTTCCCCTGTACTGTCACAGTTAATTAATAGCCTACTACCTGATATTCAACTAAGCTGAACCTCTGACTCAATAACTTTTATTTTCATTATTTTACTTCACTACCTGATATTTACCAGCCGCTACAGCGTCAGCTGGTGTTGTTTTCACCCTGAGTGTGTGTGATCAAGGCAAAATGTGGTCCTGGTGACACCTATTGTAGCGGGAAGTACCAGAGAAGCAGTTTTGAGTATACTTTGCCAGGTGTTTATAAAGTACGTCTGTCTGTCTGTCTGTGGACAGATTTTGCGAACCCAATAGTGTCAAAACCGTGCAAGACACAGCACAAAACTGTACAGGTGTGTAGTTGATGTGTGATCCCCCCCTCACACACACACTTTACGCCCCTAGGTCCATAAGTTGTGGGTGTTGCTGTGGCTCCCGACCATTGAGACATAATTTGGAAACTTTATCGCACAAAGGATTGAACGATGAGATCCCATGGCATGTGATGCTCTAAGGAATTTTGTGTATCAAATATATCTTGTTTGGTGGAGCATTCAAGATAAATGTGGCACACTTTTGAATGATTTAGGAAAGCTGCAAGGCCGATGTCTTCATTCATCTGTTGTGAAACTTCTGTAAATATCATTGTAAATATAGTATGTGTGAATTGTATTGTATGTGTAAATAATACGTCGTGGTGTTACACTTGTTCAAATTTGTCTTGGATCTTTTCAAGGTGCTAAATGCTTACTGGCAATTATTGAGAGACAGTCCCACAAGACACCGATTGGCTTACACCTGCGAACACAGGGGTGGAGGGGGTGGAGCATTGTCTATTTAAGATCACTGTGGCAGAAATGCTGTAAAACACTCGACGCAGGTCCAGTGGGGCCGAAGCGTTGTGTATGATCAATAAAGGGTGATGCTGAGCAAGAGCAGTGTGCAGGTTCTTCTTTCTTCAGGACTCAGGTGCACCTGCACCAGAAACAATTGGATGTGTGAATATCTCCTTTAAAAAGAGCCTCGAGGCGAAAACCAGGAGACGGCATAACTAAAGTGAACTGCTGCAAGGCAGACAGCAAGTGAAGGAAAACCTAATTGCATATGCAGGGTTCCCACACTCATTTGCCACTTCCAAAACTTTTCCATAACTTCAAGATGAATTTGCATGACTAGTTCAGCAGTGCAATAAGAAAAAGCAACTTTTGTTAGACTATGGTCATTAGATGTGGATAACAAATCAAGATAAATGTAACCGTAAGATCTACTGTAAATGTGAGTCTATAAGTGTAGATTTGGTACAATCTCAGACATATGTTTATGTACAATGCAAAGCATCATGTTTTGCACAACATTTTGCATTAAATCACAACACTGTATATTTAACATCATACCAGATTGTAGGTTCACTCCTAAATCTCGCCACATGCTTGGGAAGTCACACAATTAATCAACCTCATCATCATCATTCATTTGGCTGTGACAACATAAGAATATGACCCGTTTCCACTCTCTGAGCACACTGTTACTGGAGTGAAAAGTGAAAACATCTTGGACCCATCAGACAGTGCACATGTCAGACCACCAGATGGTGCACTGGAGCCTGGAATAAAAAAAACCTTGACGAGGAAAGCTTGAGGTAACGTTTTGCTCTCCATTTTTAACACAAGCACCTGCCATGCTTCCTAACCCTTGGTATTTAATAACGGGCCTGTTGTACTGTAAATCCAACATCTATATTTGAGGCATATTTGTGCTTACTGATATCTTCCAAAGAGTAGGAGTTGCCAAAGTTCCCTTAGGATCCTTTCCTTTGCAGCTGAATATGAGCCTCAGTAACGAGATAGAATATAGCAATAAACTCAACATAAAATGTGTTTGCTATATTCATAAAGCCAAAGCGAAAAAATGAGCTGCTTAGAGTTTAAAGATAAATAAATTTAATAAGAAGTAATTGTACCTGCGTACTTCACAGAGTTAACAAACAGTGTACATCTTCACAAGTAGTTTGTTGCCCGTATCAACTACTATTCAGCTTATAGTGCAATTTCCAAGTTTATGCTATATGATTGCAAAGTGTGCCATGCAATTCAATAATAAAGGTATGGCTTCAAATATAACTTGAGATTTAGATAGTTTACAGCAGTTGCCTTTTCAATATTCAAGATTAGAAGATTATTTTACTAGCCATAGTGAGTAATCATATTACAAACGAGGAATGTGTCTTTGTGCAGCAGTATGCAGCGCAGCGATCACAGCAATAGCAGAATATGGACAGAAGACATCAAGACAATCTTCAAATTATAAATTATAAAGTGCAAAGTAAAGGTCTAAAGTGACATAGTGGGGTCCATGTAAATGTCCATGTAGGTAATAAGGGTCTGTGGGATAATGTCCATGTAAAATGTCCACGTAAAAGTCCTTTAAGTGTCCATGGGATGATGTCCATGGGGGACCCCAGGGCATCAGGGGGGGGACAAAATCCTGATTTGGGGAGGCTTTCGGGTCTCATTGAAGAGGCAGATAGATAGCAGTTGGGTAGAAGCTGTCCGTGTGACAGGAGGTTCTGGTAGTGGTTTTCGAGTTTGTAAATGTCCTCTCGTCTCAATGGCCAAAAATGGCTTGATAAAACAGTTTTATGCAATGAAGGAATGAGAGACGGTAGTATCTGTGCAGTTTGTGCATTGAAAAGGCTGTGTTTGTTTTCACAATACTGCATACAGTAATAGAGAGGCCATACAAAACAATGTCATTTTGAAAATGACAGTTTTGACTGCAGATTTTGCAACCAATTGTTCCGTTGAAAATGGGTTTTATATGCCAAGGCAAGGGTTTTGACAACTGTTTATTTCTTTAAAGAAGCTTAATTGGCCTGTTATTGTGGATTTACAATAAAAATAGCAAACCCAAAAATAGCAAAGCAAACAAAGGATACAGAAACAACGTGGTGAGTGGTGACAAATAACAAATACTTTTTTGGTTTGTTTTGGAATGAGGATAATACCGGAAGTTAGTTTTTGTTGTCATGGCTCTTTAAAGCCCACCTACCTTGAGCCAAAGTAAAAAAATAAAACAAAGGGACAATCCCATTGGCCAAGGGCCAGCGTGCACTCTTTCCTTTAACCCGGGTTGAAGTAGTGGTACACTACCTCCCTCTTTTGCCATTTATTTTTAGTGTATGGGGGAATCGAACCCGGTTCTCTGCCGCTCACATACCAAAGTCGAACACGCTAACCAGTCCAAGTAGCCCTGACTGCAGTACGCAGATCGGGGAGTGGCTCAACCTCAACGTTTGGTTCCATTTCAGTCTGCAGGAAGATTACGAAGAATTTTGTGTAGAAATTATAGACACAAGGCGAATGCGGGTGTCTGCTGCTTTTGGAATAAAGGAATAGAGTGTACAGAACACTTACTGTTTTTGACACCGACAGGAATAAAGCGTGTTCAAGTGTCAATGGCACAGACATCACTTCAGTCTCTGATCTCCTTAATGTAGCTGATATAATTGAGTGTACACAAATTTAACATGTGTCACTCACTTGTGGAAATGCTATGGTATATATTTTTTTAAATATAGGCAGCATGGATAAAATAATGGACTTAGTAAAAAGAAAACATTTAACAAGTAAAAATATAGGGATGTCTGTCTATCAAATGCATTGATTTCACTTCACTGTTCCAATTCAGCTGGCCCTAGTTACACAGGTTTCAAGTTCAGTGGGAGCTGAACTTCAGTAAGAAGTTTTGTGTGAAGTTTTGATGGCTCATGAAAATGTAAACGTGTTCCCATTATTTTATTCACAAGATGAGACAAGAATATCGAATATTAGGTAAAAAATATCCCAACACCTACACAGAACATTACAATAATAATGTGTTGTAGTCACTGATGGATAAACCTATACAAAGTCTGCTAGGATCCCCACTAGCTGCTAACCACAGTGATATTCAGAGTCGATGGGTTAGGTTTTCTATAGACCAAATCACCGTGACGTCACCATGTAAACAAATTTACTTCCGGGTACCACTTGGGGAAGGCGGCAGGTTTAAATGTGCGTGTTGTCAAATAAATGCTGTCAAACCCTCTCGCTGTTTTCGGCCGACTACTTTCAATTTAAATGGTTAAACGGTTGGTAAACATGCTTGTCCGACGTATCTAGCCTTTCTTCTGTGTTTGTTTTATGTAGTGTTAGCTAGCTAATAACGTGTGTTTGTCTGTCAAACTCGCTGCTTTTTTGCAGACTCGTGAGAAGAGCCTGGTGACGCGAGGTTATTACAGACAGCTGACGCCAAGTTAATTTAATTTAGCTTCAAGTCTACTCTGGTCTGGTCCAACAGGTAAATTAGCTAGTCTGGTCTCCACTAACGTTAGTGAAAGTGTTGTTATGAATGATATTAAACAACAACACAACACGGACGAACCATTTTTGTCTTCTTTGTCTGTTTTTGTCTTCAACACGTCAGTTTGTGCCGTCCACCGCCATTATAATGTGTGGACCTCAGGGGTACCCGGAAGTAAATGTAAACATCCCGCTGATTTGGTCTATAGATACCTGGTTTCGTCTAGTGAAACAACTTAAAATTCAGAAAGAAATAATATTGAGGTGGCTGAGCTTTGACCCAGACTTTAAGCCAGCTGCAAGTGATAATAGATTTATTCAATGGGCAGAGAAAGGAATCACAGCACTGTTTGTTGGTTCAGTTTGATAAGCAGGAATTTCCAGACAATGTCATAAAAATACGATCTTGTTCAACAGGATTTTTACAGATATATTAGAGTAGTTTTGTGGATACATGATAAACACTGTAAAAAGAGTTACTATGAACTTTATCCTGCGGAGGGCAGTAATACGCCTAGAAGCGTGCACACTGCCGAAGATCTGATAGAAGAAGAAAGAGCTGAGTTTTACTTTGAGTGGGCGGAGTCAAACGCGTTTGACTCCGCCCACGTTGAGCCACTCCCCGATCTGCGTACTGCAGTCAGGGGCCAAGGAGACAGTCCCACCCAGAGCCGTAGTCCCACCTTCAGCCAAAGTAGTGGAGATTCTCTCGCGGTTTTCCATTGGCCATAACACTATGGCCTCGTTTTGTGTGCGTGTTTCTGTTTGGTCGACGCTGCTGCTACTCACCTCGTCCCGCTCTCCCAGCACCGCCTCCCCGCTCCGCTCCGCTCCTGCCCCTCCGCCGTCTGGATGTCCTGCCCACGGATTTTCTCGAAAACATCAACCGTAGAATAGAATGCGTTTCAGTGCTACGACGCAGGGGACCTAACGCCATGGAGCCAGCACAGCAGCGACTGGCGACCGGATGGCGTTTCCAAAGTTGCATAACGGCGACCGGGTCCTGAAGAATAACATTAGAAACGTGAACCGGATTTAACGGCAAAGGAATCCTATGTCACTTGTTTGAGAGAGAGGGGGAGAGGCGAAAGTGAACTCCCTTGGCATCGTTGACGGGACCGTTGCAGTGAGCTCGAGGCCGGGGGATGTCACCTGTGAAACCGTCACGTCGTCATGTCCGCAGCTCGGTGGAGAACGTAAACATTGTACAGCTGTGTGCGCTTTCGTCGAGTTTGTGCCAACTTGGAAGTGGGATTTGTTTTGTTTTTAAGTTTGTAGCCCAACGTTATCCGAAGTGTGGGAGGCAACCCCTCTTGCAAGATGAGTAACGTTATAATCGATATTACTTAACGTTAGGCGGAGCTTCCAGGTAACAGCCTTGGCAGGTGGACAAACGTGCCCGTGTTTACTGGACTATTTCATTCTTTCTTCGGATGTTTCTTTGCTCTGGAAAGTTGTTTGGTCATATTCTGTCATATTCTGAAGGGAGGCGTTGAGCACGCTTTCTTTTTCTTCGAGCATTTTCATCAAGTGTCTCCTTACAAATCAACCATGTCCTCTAAAGACAATCCCTGTCGGAAATTTCAGGCCAACATTTTCAACAAAAGTAAATGTCAGAACTGTTTTAAACCCAGAGAATCGCATTTGCTGAACGACGAAGATTTAAATCAGGTAAATGAAAACTATTGCCTTTATTGTGGATAACATGTAGCTATTTTTTGGTGATTTATTTTTGTGATATTGTCCACACTAACGGTTAGTGACTAACCATATTTTCTCCCAATGGAAAGCACAGTTCGACGTGTAGCCTACGCTTCAAACAGTTTGCAATGTGTCAAACATAGGCCAAGTACAAAGGTTAGGTTAATTGGACATAATTGGTTTGCAGCCCAGGGGGCGTGTTGACCTTAATTCATACATTATATTCATATATACACCTCCATCCAACTGCCTGTCATGTTATATACACAGTATATTTGAGTGTGTTGAATCTGCTGGGTTAGGCTATAGGCCTATCTTGGTGAAAATATTCAAAAGTTGCCATAGTGTCATCAACAGAAGCTTATTCCTTTCAAAGCCCTTTTGGCATTTCCCTTCACTCAGTTTTCTTTGCCACACTCTTATACTTAGGAATGTTATAATCTCTCCTCCTATGCCCAAGGCAAGCTATAAGATGTGAAGGCACTGAGGGTAGGAAGCTTTTGATGAAGTCTTACAGGTCTACGACTGAACGATTGTTTTTGACTAAGTAGGCCACTTAAATGGAGATCTGTCAGTAACATGCACTGGGCTGTGTTGTGGGTATTTGCAGGTTGTGAATTTCAGGTCACATTGAACTCATTCAGCCTCTATTGGTGACTAACTAACTGACTAGGCCTTTTGTTAAGCTCACCTGGTTTCACCACTCTGTGGGGTAACCGTTTGACAGCTGATATGAATGACACACGCACGCATGCACACACACACACACACACACACACACACGCACACAGACACACGCACACACACAGACACACACACACACACACACAGACACACACACACACACACACACACACACACACACACACACACACACACACACTCACACACACACATGCACACACACACACACACAAACAACGAAAGAAGAGATGACTTCATGTTGCCCGTGAGGAGAAAGGCGCTCAACAACATGGTAATATGTATCAAGCAAGTTGGGCGAGGATTCAGCAGTGAACAGTGTACTTCCTGTAAAGTCTTCCATCGTGACCAACGTCTTCTCTGCAGTAGTGTAAATAGACTTGAGGTTTGTCATCTTCCCCACTGGAATGTCTGACCCAAAGGCTCTCAAGCTTCTCCTCTGATGACTACACTCAGTGAAAAGTTATCATTTCCTAGAGACTGCAGACTGGAGACGAGACATGCCTGCATGACGTGTTGCTCATTGGAAAGGCCTATACTACACATGAGATACTCGGGGCCTGTGCATCGGTGGTGCATCTCATGCCGAGCATTATTTTCAGCCACAACTTTTGTCATTATTTTAGTATTCACCCACCTCCCCACCCACTCACCACTGCAAGGCCCATGCTCTCACCGCAGTATAGAGCGCCAAAGTGAAACGTCACTTCCTGCTTTCAGCACTGTACCAGAGATTTTCATCCGCCATTTATTTTCCCATAGACATTTCATAAAATGCTTATAAAATCATTTTACTTGGTCAAACCAAATGGTTCAGATATATTTAGAAACAGGAGAGACCACATAACATTTAACTCGGACCAAAACATAAAAAACTGCGGATTTAAAGAAAAAACAATTTCAACGTTTTTTTTTTTTTTTTTTAAGTTTTGGTCCGAGTGAAATGTTCTATATCTATAATGTCTATGGGAAAATAAATGGCGGATGAAAGTCTCTGGTACAGTGCTGAAGCAGGAAGTAGGCGGTCACTTTGCCTCTCTATTACAGTCATGATGGGAGGCAATGGGGGGGTTCGGTTGCGAAACACAGACAACACACTCAGATGGCTGCGTTTAACCATTGAAGGTTAAAAACTGACCTAGATCCATCTGGTCTACCCCCCCCCCCCCCCCCCCCTTCCCTCCACGCAGGGGAACTTGCCGTTGGGCCTCCTGTCTGGCCATGTGAGGAGAGATGGCCACCCCCCCCCCCCCCTCCAAACCCTGCTCAGTCTCACTCTTTCTCTTTGTGTTTTAAACTCACTCCACAGGCATGGAGGTATTTTAAGGCCCCAATAGAGTACCGCAGGGATGATGTGTTTTTGTAGGCTTACCCAGAACTCCCTGCACTTCCTGGTTCTTGCGTGTAAAAGCCAATAGGATTTTTGTATGGCGATTTTGGTTTTAATGCTTGAAAGTCGAAATAAGGTCTGTGGTTAACAAAAGTTTCTGAAACAGCGAACTTTGTGTTCAGCAAGATAATCTCAAATGAGGACCACTTTTATGACTTTTGAAGTGTTTTCTGAAAATTGTGTAAAACAAAATGCATTTACGCTTTGAAAATCATAAGTATCTTAACAGCTGAGGCAAATGATCATTAATAATTAATTAGGCACATTTCCAACCGGCCACTTTGGTCCACTACACGTGATACCGGCCAAAAGCTGGCTACAGACGAGACGGCTAACGGAATCCCTGTTGTGATGATCATTTTGACCGTAATCATGCAGCCCTAGCACCAACTCACACCGTATGGGTGTGCCACGGCTAAACGACCAATTGTGTAACTTCATCACTCACTCAGCGACTCACTCACTCTGAGATGTTTGCATTTCTACTGTCCAGCTATTCCCACCAGTTCCCCGAACAGGCCCCCCGACCGACCAGAGGAGGCGCTAGTGCAGCGACCAGGACTAAAACGATTATTGTTAAGTTGGATGTTTCTTGTACAAAAATGCTTTCGGTGGATGTCTCTCCTTGTAATGAGTGAGGTCATTAGTTTGTTAATCTGTTTGTTTAGTCTGAACATCATATTTAATAGATTTGGTGCTCGTGCTACAATTGTCCACAACAGAACAATCCCTTCAGCTGAAGTCGTGGCTCAAACCTTTGCAAGCTACCAGTATGACTAAAATTGTGTGTACAGGACCTGTACTATAAAAACTCCCGCCAGGTCAGGTGGCATTTCATTCGAATCAACCTTCCCTTCTCACTACAAGAGGTTTGAATTTCAAATCTCAAGCCGGACAAGTTCTTGGTCCCTGCACTGGTTCTCTCTCTCACCTATCGCCTTGTTTTTCTTCCTCTTGCTTCTTGACCCCCCCCCCCCCCCACACACACCATCCCACCCACTTAGGGGATCAGAGACAAAATCACGTGTTAGCCTTTCGTTTTTTCCTCTGCGGCATGGTGCGCTGGAATACAGCCAGCTGAGGAGTGTAGCTTAGCCGCAGCTAACTCAAAGCAGCTAGCTAATCTGACCAATATAGCCTACTATGCTGAAGTTGACTATAAAATGGCTTTTGTGTCAGTATTCCACCATGTGATATTAGGCCGCAGTTTATACACTGCAAGCTATCCTGCAGTCATTTCACAGACGCTGTTGTTTAGAATGAATTAGGAAGTGCATAACTGAACTATTGATCTGGTTTGTTAATGTTCCCTGCTTTAAGTGCTTGCTTTCAACCCACTGTATTTGTGTTTTGTCCACACTAGGCAAAACCAATATATGGAGGATGGTTGCTGCTGGCGCCTGAGGGAACAAATTTTGACAATCCCTTACACAGATCTCGGGTAAGTGGTGTCAGAGAACTATGAGGGCAGTTAAAAAACAACGTATAAAATAAATCATCGTTCATTCATCGTAATCGAGGTAAATGTTTGGAATAGTCGTTACATTGATTTGAAGTCATAACACCCAGCCCTAACAAAGAGCTCAATCAGCCCATGTTCCTGGATGGTAATTTCATGACCGACTAACCTTAGGTATTTAAATATGGAGCATGAAAATTACAACACAGTTTGTTAGCAAGTCTGAAATGGGACATGGAGGAAATAAAATTGCATAGCCACAATATTGTCAGCTGGTAAGTCATGAAATGACAAACAAATGGGTTACATTGCTGGTACATAATGTGCTAGCGGTGATTTTCTGCAGAGTATTCTTGTTGTCTTGCACACTCTCTCCACTGTACTCTATGTAGCAGCAGATGGCAGCTGAACAGTAGGCCTGGTTGCTGCAGCTTCTGAAGCCGCATCATGGAGTGGGCAGCTTTGTGTGGGAGGCTTGGTCCTGTATCAGAACAAGCCCCTTTCCCAGGCAGTAATGAGGATAATATTGACTTTATTTCACGGAACCTGCTCCCCCTGGCCTAGTGTGGTGGGAGCCTCCCTCCCTCTATTGCACTGCTGCCTCTATCAGCTCCCAGATGATATTGTGGTGGAGCATCCCCAAAGAGGAGTAGGGACGATGTGGGGGAGGAGAAGGAAAAGTCCCAGTTCTCACAACCCCACTGATGGCTTCCATATGGGCCAGGGGGAACAATCTCTGGAGCCTTGAACTCGACTACTGTCAACAGTCCGCCCCTGCTTTGACCCCCATCACTTACATGTTCTGATTCTGACATTCTGCTTTGACCCCATCACTTACATGTTCTGATTCTGACCCCATCACTTAGATGTTCTGATTCTGACCCCATCACTTAGATGTTCTGATTCTGACCCCATCACTTAGATGTTCTGATTCTGACCCCATCACTTACTGTACATGTTTGGATTCTGACCCCCATCACTTACATGTTCTGATTCTGACCCCCCATCACTTACATGTTCTGATTCTGACCCCATCACTTACATGTTCTGATTCTGACATTCTGCTTTGACCCCATCACTTAGATGTTCTGATTCTGACCCCATCACTTACATGTTCTGATTCTGACATTCTGCTTTGACCCCATCACTTACATGTTCTGATTCTGACCCCATCACTTACATGTTCTGATTCTGACCCCATCACTTAGATGTTCTGATTCTGACCCCATCACTTAGATGTTCTGATTCTGACCCCATCACTTACTGTACATGTTCTGATTCTGACCCCATCACTTACATGTTCTGATTCTGACCCCCATCACTTACTGTACATGTTCTGATTCTGACCCCATCACTTACATGTTCTGATTCTGACCCCATCACTTACATGTTCTGATTCTGACCCCCATCACTTACATGTTCTGATTCTGACCCCCATCACTTACATGTTCTGATTCTGACCCCATCACTTACATGTTCTGATTCTGACATTCTGCTTTGACCCCATCACTTAGATGTTCTGATTCTGACCCCATCACTTACATGTTCTGATTCTGACATTCTGCTTTGACCCCATCACTTAGATGTTCTGATTCTGACCCCATCACTTACATGTTCTGATTCTGACATTCTGCTTTGACCCCATCACTTACATGTTCTGATTCTGACCCCCATCACTTACATGTTCTGATTCTGACCCCATCACTTACATGTTCTGATTCTGACCCCCCATCACTTACATGTTCTGATTCTGACCCCCATCACTTACATGTTCTGATTCTGACCCCCCATCACTTACCGTAATTTCCGCACTATAAGCCGCACCGGAGTATAAGCCGCAGCAGCAAAATTGCCTGTTTGTTACATATATAAGCCGCACCGGACTATAAGCCGCAGGTGTTTTAATGTTTTTTTTTTTTTTTTTTTAATTGTGTTTTAATGTTTAATTACCATATGTAAGGGTTCATGCACAGAGGGGATTGTCGGGAAAGAGATGGCTGTTTGAGGAAGCTCCCATTTATTAACATTTCAACAAAACAACATAACACAACACCACCTGTGTTTTTTTTACAGTGCACACAGTGTCCGCGGTGTGGTGAAAAGAGGGCAAGAGAGGAAATTAAAACAGAAGTGGATTTATAGTTAGAAAGAGTGCTAAAAAAGAGATTTTTTTTTTTTTTTTTTTTTTTTAAATCCATAGATAAGCCGCACCGTTATATAAGCCGCAGGGCCAAAAAACGGGGGAAAAGCCGCGGCTTATAGTCCGAAATTTACGGTAGATGTTCTGATTCTGACCCCATCACTTACATGTTCTGATTCTGACCCCCCATCACTTACATGTTCTGATTCTGACCCCATCACTTACATGTTCTGATTCTGACATTCAACTTCTCACTGTAGGGTAGGTGTTTGGTGCTCAGTGGCATAGTGCTGAGGTAAGCATGTTGGTCAGGTTTGTTTGAACCAACGGAAAAATAAATGACATGGAGAAAGAGCTGACAACTTGGATGAGTCATGTGAGGAAGGGTGTTTTAGGTCCTCTTAGATTGTAGATCTGTCACTCTATTCTGTTCTGTCCATGAATAACACTGAGTTTCATATCCCCTTTGAATAGCATCTATCGATAAGAGTTTGATGACCCTTGATGCCACGTAGGTTACAAAGTACTTCTCAATTTCTGATGGATCTGTGTCTGTATTGGAAACAGAGCGAAGAAACTTAACACTGAGACAAAACCCTGCATTAATGAAGGAGGGGAAACTAGAGGGGCGATCTAGCCAACGAGAAAGGAGATCGATGAAAACGGTCCCCATATCATGTTCAAAAATGGGCAAAAATGTAATTCTAACCAAGCGATAAATTGACCTCCCTGTCTGTTGGATTTTACCTTGTAATTGATCAATACTATATCCTCAGGAGGCTTGGGTCCATACATATAATACTCTACAAACACTGACATCAACACACTGTCAGGTATCAGATACATATAATACTCTACAAACACTGACATCAACACACTGTCAGGTATCAGATACATATAATACTCTACAAACACTGACATCAACACACTAGTTGTGTTTCCATTACCCTCAGAAATGCGCAAAATCTAAATATCGCAATAGAAATTGGGTAATGGAAACACGTGAATTTCGAAAAACCTCCCAAATATCGCAAAAAGTTTTTTCGCTCTCATGAGGTGGTTTTTCAGACGTGTCGATATAGAAGTTTATCGCAAAAGTGTAATGGAAACACATTTTTCGCATTTGCACGTCATGTGACCCATATTATCCCTTGGAAAAGGAGCGGAAAATAAGTTTGGTAAGTAAGGTTCGATAGCCGTGTCAAAACCTCCGCAGCAAGTGGAAAACTTTGAAGCAACGCTACCTAGCAGAAAGACGAGTGTTATGCAAAAGCGTAGCCGGGCAAATTAGATAATGTTTAATGGCAGAAATCGGTCCATGGTGACAGCAGGCTGCCTGTGTGCGCGCATTTGGCACAGCGGCGAGATGAGAGGATGAAAAGCACACACTGGTGCGGTGGTGCTGTCTGAAGTGAATACAGTGACTGTGAGTAGGCTAATACATTGCACACGTTTCAGGTGCAATTATAGAACCAAATCAGCCTTTTCCCCCCTCCATCTCTAAATCGGACCAGTTGTAGGCTATTAGGCTACCTTTTTTCCTCTGCCTGTCGCGCTGACTGCATTCACGCAGCCAGCAACATTTTGCGACTCATTTTCTTTTGAATTGATAATCAGGCTCGTTTATATGCATTGTAACTTCATGTTGGGATTTGCATTGACCATTGGTTGGATTTGAGCATGCAGGGGACGGGATATGGGGCAGATCCCCGTGCGTAATCACTGTGGCAGCTGCTGCAACGGGGAATCACTCAAACGCAACTTCAATGGAAACGCCTACAAGTCGCAATTGTACATTGTCGAAGTTGTAGAAATATCGCAATTCTTTTGCGAAAAACTGTAATGGAAACACAGCTACTGTTAGGTATCAGTTGAGAATGAGAATCACTTTTATTGCCACAGTAAGTCATAATCAGATTACATAGGAGGAATTTGACTTTAGTGCAAGAATACAGTGTAACAGTCTAAATCTAGCCTGGTTAAAACATCCGGATCCGTGAACTCGCATTCTGTTTGGTTCTGCGGTTCCGTCTGGACTTCAAGCAGTACAGTGTAATTTCAGTGGGCGTGAGTACTTGCCTTGACCAGTGTTGGGGGTAACTCATTACAAAAGTAACATATTACATGTAATATATTACTTTTAGCAGTAACTCAGTAATATAACGTATTACTTATAGGATTTCAGTAATATTATACCAGTTACTTTGTCAAGTAACTCAAGTTACAAATTGAGTTACATTTTATTAAATCAAAGCACATATTTAAAAAAGATATATTAATTTCCTAATCAAACTGTGTGTTTTTATGCAAATAAGCACTATAGATGACAATAATAAAGGAAAAATAATAACATTTAGAATTTTGGATTGTTTACACTGACTTCAAGGCGGTTGAAATTATTTTTCAGGATGGTTCTGGGGCGGCGATGTCATTCTGCTGCTGCTGTTGTTTTGGTAAAAGTAATGCAAAAGTAGTGTAATAAGTAACGAGTTACTCTACACAGAAAGTAATATTGTAAAGTAACTTATGTTATGTTAGTAATATGTAATATATTACATTTTGAAAGTAACTTGCCCAACACTGGCCTTGACAGACAACTCCTTCAGCCAATCAGCGTTGCTAAATCCTGTCCTTTAACCAATCAGCGTCGGATACAGTCCAATCCAAATCCACTCGGAAGATCGGCGAAAACGTCTTTTCTGTCGAGAAACGCCGCTGTTGCATACGTACTCCTGTTCTTGTTTAAGTCGTTATTGAGTCTATTTCTGCAATAATGGCTATGTAAACTCAACTGACGTTGACGGTCAGCATCGACCATGATTTTACCAGACCGGTTCAGGGTTCAGTTCAGGGTTCCCGTTGGTTTAACCCTGTTAGAGAGATTTACGGATATTTTTTTTTATCTTGCTAATAAAGTGTGTTTCTGTGTGCCGCTGTGAAAGGCCTTCACTGCTTCTAGTAGAACGATGTTGTGGTTGTGCCATAGACACACTGCAGAGCGCATCATCATTCAGAAACTATGCCCAAAACGGGGGGAAACAAACCCCCCCCCCCCCCCCCCAATCCTGGCGTTCTCCTATGTCAAGTATTGCACACAAAGATCATATATGCGGAAGATGAACACTCAAACTTCCTTCCTTGACAGCTAGATCCACATTTTTTCTTCTCGCCAATTCTCAATGGCTTCCTTGTTTTCCTCGGGAGTACAAAAAAACTTTAATTGGCAATTTTTTACATTTGTTGTCTGCGCAGCCGCACCACACAACAGCTTTTAGCTATGTTTAATTCAAGGAAAATGATGCTGGTTGTATGGATGTGAATGGAGAGCTTTCCCCCGTCATGGGCGTGGCCTATTTCATCATACAGTTGTGGAAAATAAATAAGTAAATAAACAAACAAATAAATAAATCATATCAGCCTGAGTGGATGATTGATCTCTTAACTGAAGCATAGGGATGGAATGTAGTCCAACTGGCCTAAAGGCGTTGTTATGTGGCATATACTGAAAGTGTGCCAGCGTATTGCTTGCTACTGCATGCTTGGCTGTACACTGTATAGCAGAGGTTTTCAAAGTGGGAGGTGGGCCTCCCCAGGGGGGCTCCAAGCAGTTTCAGGGGAGGCTCAGTGAATGGAATTGAGAAAAAAAAAAAAAAAAGATTAAAAGGAGATCACAGAATAGCCTACAATGTGTTTTCTATGTATTTAGTGTCGTCTGAACTAAGTAGTATGTCAAACAGCAATATCAGCCTATCTCTATGGGATCAAACAGCAGGAATTGAGCGAGGGAGGCTCCTTTTTCCAAGCGTTGTCTTGGGGGAGGCCCATAGTCTCAGACTTTGAAAACCCCTGCTGTAGAGTGTGTGTGTGTGTGTGTGGGGGGGGGGGGGGGCACAGTCTTTATTCTGGGATGTAGAGTGTGCTGAGTCAGTCATCTGCAGCATTAATCTCTGGGGAAGACGGATAGGATACTATTGCATACTGTGCAGTGTGCATATATGACTAACATTTAACATGGGAAGGTTTAGAGTGGTTCCTCTTGATAATAAAGTATTGATTTTATAAACTGAATGCCTCCATGCATCTCAAGATCGCTTGTTCAAACTGTCATGGCTAAAAATAGGCTAGTCGCACACTAGTGCTCAATAAACAACAGTTGCCAAACCAAAACAGTGGCAATTTTCTCCATATTGCTTCATCCTGCATAGATTGCCATATCATGCAATGCACTGTAATGACTGACATTGAAACTGAAATGATTCATGTGACTATATTGGAATATGACTAACTTTAGGACTTTTCTTTCCCATGCAGAAATGGCAGAGGAGGTTCTTCATCCTTTATGAGCATGGCTTGCTCCGCTACGCTCTGGACGAGATGGTGAGTGAAAACCTCCTCCCACTTAGCTGCTGTCTTTTTGTTTGCTCTGGGTAATCATCTGTGAAAGGTTTTCAGCGTCAACTGATTTGACTATATGATACGTCCCACAACAGTTAAGCAGCCATTGTTCATGTCTGTTTATAAAAAAGATTAACAGGGCGTTCACACCATATGCCGAAGCAACGCTCAAGCAACTCCGAAGCCACAAGTTTAATTTCGCCGTCCTTGTTAACAGGCGAGGCCGTTCACACCAGCCGCGTGCCACGCTCAAGCCACGCTCAAGCGATTGTTCAGGATTCAGTTCTATTTTCCAAGCGTGACGCATTGAAGCTGCCAGGCATGAAGTCAATGGAAGTTATGGGTGGGGGGTCAAGGCACGCCGAGCGAGCCGCTGTGGAAAAGAGAGTGCTTCTTGTGTGACCGGTTTAGCGTGAGCTCAGCTTCATCGTGGTGTTAGCTTCAGCTCTGCTTCTGGTATGCGCTTGGTGTGAACAAACGCTAACTTGTATGGTTTACAGCTTAATATATACAGTACTACATCAAAGGAAGCAAGTGGTACCTTCTTAAGAACTAATTTACAGACTCTAAACATTGGAAAGATTTGACTGTTTAGATTGTGCTGTGCAAGTGTGAATTTTGACATGTCTATGGGCCCTATTCTCCCACAGGCCTTCGGTGCAAAAACTGGCCTTACACGCAAAGAAACGTGCCTTGCGCCTGCCTCGGGAAGATATCAACATGGCTTTAGGCCCCCAAATGCGCTTTAGGCGGAATGGGCGTGACGCAGTCCCAGAATGGGCGGGAATGGGCGTTTCGGCCTTAAATACCGGCCTAATGATATCTTCCCACCTGGCGTTAATTTAGCGCTTTGCGCTTTTGAAAACCAGGCCTATTCAGTGCGCTGGTTGCGCGGAGCGCTCCTCTGCCCTTTCCTCTGTCCCTTCTCTCTGTGTCACTCCCTCTCTCTTGCTCATCAGTCTGACACAATATAACTGCTTGAAAAAAAGTTTGTCGGTTCTCTCTCTCTCTCAGAAAAAATAAGTTGTTATACCGTACATAGTATAACAACATGACAGTTTTTTCTAACATGACAGTTTTGAGCCCGTGACATTCAGAGGCTATTGCATCATCCTACCTGTGCAGTGAAGGCGAGAGAAAACGAGATCATTCTGGGCAAACATTCACTGCATGG
Source organism: Poromitra crassiceps (assembly GCF_964638095.1). Lineage (NCBI taxonomy): Eukaryota > Metazoa > Chordata > Actinopteri > Beryciformes > Melamphaidae > Poromitra > Poromitra crassiceps. The sequence goes on along the minus strand of NC_139626.1, from coordinate 30,775,899 downwards.
CTTCCCTGCAACAGCCAGACATGTGAAATCTCCCAGCATGCATTGGGCTAATACATTTCGATAATAAATCGCATCGAAATTAGCCTAAATAGATAGAAAGGTACATCGAAATAGATCTAAATAATGTGTAATGTTCCCACAACATGCTATTGTAGAACATTTCAATATTGGACAAAATAAAATCGCGAAATCCAAACACAACCCTATGTGAAACATATGTCATCCTGGGCCTATATATATCCCTCGTCGATTTAACGTGATTTAGATAAGTGACAGCGTAACGCGCTTCTACTGTCATGTGCTATACTGTGATGTCTGCTCCAATAAATTGGCCCTACTTCACATTTAGTTTTACAATAAAAACACATTTCTGCAATGACTTTACATAATGTAGGTTATATTTATGTGCATCATCCTACCTGTGCAGCAGGGGAGAGAAAACGATATCATTCTGGACAAACTTTCACCAATCTACGGTAATTAATCTCATAGGGATAGGCTATATTTTTCTAGCTGATGCGTTTAGAACATTCTTTTCACTTTGATCTTGCTATATTGTAGCGTATTTACATGCTTGCAGTATTTAAACTGCAGTTAGATTGGTTTGAGAATAATATGGAATAATAGCCTATATATGGAGACAGACAGAGGGGATAAAAGGGGGGGATGAGATCAGAGCCCTTGGCTTTTCTGAAGCCGGACTGGATCGCTCTGTGGAATTGGAGCTGAAAAGTGAAGCATGTGATTCGTTTACTGCACTTACCCAATGAGCAGATGTGCATAATTTTACGCTTAAAAGGCGTGGTTGTAATGCTTAATGCTGCGTGTAGCGCCGATACCAAAATATCAAGTGCGCTGGTCCACGCCCACTGATCTGCGCTGCGTCTGGCGTTGAGCGCAGTTCATAGGCCGATGCAACGATAGAGCCCTATATGTTTTCCCATGTATGTAAGTAGTACATGTAAATTCTTATTCTTAGTATTTTGTCATTCTCCTGAGGGATACCTGCAATGTGTGATGGGCTCACTGCCACAGCACGCTTTCGCCACACAACAGTTCCACCCTGCATAACACCAGGCAGGCATGTTGCTGAATGTGCCAAACGCCAAGCTAATCAAATCACACCACATGTTGCTGATACTGGTCATGTGATACTGGTCATGTGAGCAGAGCTCAGTGTGTTTCCTGAAACAAACTCTAAACCGGTGGTCCCCAACCACCGGGCCGTGGACCCGGTGGGGCAGAAAAAACGCTTAAAGGGGGACTGACCCCCCCCAGATTTCTTGCAAAACGGTATTCTACTTGATTTGAAAACTCTGCAGGCAAGATGGCCTATACTCCCTTCTGTACCCCGGCAGAATAAACTATCATAACTTGGCCAATAAGTATGTAAGATACAAAATAAAACAAATTGTAATGTCTTTATTTGTTGTAGAATGCAGAGGTAAACACAGGTGCAAGCAAAACACTAATGAGGGTTTCCAACTTCCATGATTGGAATTTGGAAACCCTCGTTAGTGTTTTGCTTGCACCTGTGTTTACCCTGCCTTTTTGACACAAAATGGCCCCCGTGAAAAGGGTCTATTTGCCGCCGATTGTTTTTTACAGCCTTATGTACAGTTGAATGTGGCCACGCTGAATATTGATCGGCCAAAACTAGGGGTGGGAATCACCAGATGCCCACGATACAATACTAAAACGATACTTGAGTCACGATACGATAGTATTGCGATATTGCGATATCGCCGATATTGCGATATATTGAATATTGCGATATATTGAATATTGCGATATTTCGATATATTGCGATTTCTTACTTTTTCTACTGCAAATGATGTCCCCAAAGGAAAACTTTGTCAACATCTGGTTTATATAAGAACAATTTTCCAGTCTGTACATCTGACTTTAACCATTTTATTGCAGCAACATTGTCAATTAGACAGACCAACAACTTTCATAAAGTCATGTCATAGTTGCATGCACCTGACAAACTGAACTGTTTGGTCTACTTACAGTCCACCTTAACTGGATGTGTGTGTGGACTACTGTACGTAGGTAGTTTTTGAACAATGCAACTTCACTTCACTTGCACAAAACTTGTGCAGCCCATTCAGTAACTGGGGAATTTGTAAATTACTGTTATGACAAAACTGTTACTGTTAAAACAAAATGAAAATATGCTACCGTTTGTTTACTGTTGGCCTTGGAACTAAAGTTTATAGTAGCCCGGTGGCCTGGCATGGCCTGCATTTTTTTTTTTTTTTTTTGCAATATCGATACTTGGCGTCCAAATATCAATACGATATCGTCAGGCAAAATATCGCGATACTATGGTGTATCGATTTTTTCCCCCACCCCTAGCCAAAACCAATGTGCTGCTCAACGGCTTTTTTCCCCCCTTTCTAAACGTGCGTTGCTTTTTGAAGTGAGAGGTGAAGACAGCAAGTGGATGGAAATGGCACATGGCCTGTTGCATTTGACTCATTCATATGCAGTGTTCTCTCGCAGGGGAGATAGATGCCCACAGCTCTTATGTAATAGAAGCAGTAGGTGTTCATATCATAGTGCTACTAAAATGTGATGAGAACTATTAGAGCTATTAGTGCATAATATCTTCAAATTGGAGCCCACACTGTATCTGCGTAAGACATGGATCGAGGATGATTGACGACTGCAGAAGGACAGACGGGAGCATGATCTGTGTACAGTGAGAGCCGGAGGAGGATGTCCTTCCATTCACCATCGTCACTCTGTGCCTGTCGCTCTTCATCTTTTCATCTCCTTTCTGAAAGCAGGATCAAAGCGAGAGGGGGGGGGTTAGCGAAGGTCTAGAGCTGGAAATATGAAGTGGCACTAAATATAGAACCTCAATTGTCACACCAAGTACACCAGAATAATTGTTTGCTGCTGCTGCTGCTGCTGTTGTTGTTGTTGTCATATATGCATTGACGCACTCTGAGCCGAATCAGGTTGCCGGTCTGGAAGAGGCGGTTGGAGTGCTTAATGTAGACTCCACCCTCTCCTCTCCCTATCACATCCGGGGGCCGGTTGCACCAAGTGGTCTTAACTATGCCTGGTCGTAACTCCTACGTCGGTCTTAGTTAAGACCAGTCTTTAGAGTGGATTTACGCCTGTTGCACCAACACGGCTTACGTCTGGTCTTAACTATGCTGGTCGTAGCAATGCGCGTCCATGTGAATTGCCAGGGAATGCACCCTGATTGGATGATGTTGCAAAAAAAATGTGCCTCGCGACCTGCTTGGAGCGCACTGTGCCACTACGCTCTCTCAGCCACTACTGTACCTCCCACCCTCCCTCGCTCCGGGGGGAAAATGGCGGCGATTGAGCCAGACAGACAGTCTGAATGAAATTGAATGTAACGTTCCCAATTCTATGTATTAAATTCTAAAAAAAAATAACGGCAACATTTGGGAAGGCTAAGCCACACAACTAGTTACCGTAAATTCCGGACTATAAGCCGCGGCTTTTTTCCCGTTTTTTGGCCCCTGCGGCTTATATAACGGTGCGTCTTATCTATGGATTTTTTCAGAAAAAAAAAAAAAAATACAAATAAAATCTCTCTTTTTTAGCACTCTTTCTAACTATAAATCCACTTCTGTTTTAATTTCCTCTCTTGCCCTCTTTTCACCACACCGCGGACACTGTGTGCACTGTAAAAATAAACAACGGTGGTGTTGTGTTATGTTGTTTTGTTGAAATGTTACGGTAATATGGTAAATGGGAGCTTCCTCAAACAGCCATCCCGACAATCCCCTCTGTGCGTGACCACTTACATATGGTAATTACGGTAAGCAAACGGCCACTCGGCCATCAACTCCCTCCCCCGACTACCAGGAGAAAATCACAAACTTCGGCGAATTCACACAAAGGAAGATCAAGGAATATTCCATCGAACCGGAGCAGATCATAAATATGGATGAAGTGCCTTTGACGTTCGACCTGCCACTCACTCGGACTGTTAACAAGAAGCGCCCTGGAGGATTCTTTCACCAAAAAAAAGCTTTGCTCGTTCTCGACAGCATGAGAACGAGCAGTAGAAGCAACACTCTCACTTACCATGGGGAAGGTACGCAGAAATTCACACGAGGCAGCTTTCAAGTTGAAAGCAGTCAATCTCGCATTAAAAGAGGGAAACAGAGCAGCCGCGCGTAACCTGGGCATCGATGAGTCAATGGTGAGGCGTTGGACGGTGCAGCAGGAGGAACTGTCTCAGCACGGAATATTATAGGAGTGTGAAAACATCCACAATCACCAACTGGTTCCAAAATGCTGGACTGCTGCGGGATGAAGAGAATGACGCCGCCACAGCTGGCGCTGAGGGCCGTCAGAGGCTTCAGAGGCTGTTCGATGCCGACAGTGATGAAGAGGAGTTCGTTGGTTTTGAGTGACAATGAAGGAGAGAGGAGAGTGGTTGACGAAGCCACCCTGAACCTGTTCGTTTCCGACACTGAAGATGAGGACTTTGGTGGTTTCAGTACGCAGGAAGAAGAGGAAGACGAGGATTAGTGACTTGACTTCTCTGGTTACAGGTTTGCTGCACATATAGCCTATTGTTGTGTGATTTTGTCTGGGGATTAGTGACCTGACTTTTGTTTTGTTTTGTTGAAATGTTAATAAATGGGAGCTTCCCCAAACAGCCATCGCTTTCCCGACATTCCTCTCTGTGCACGAACCCTTTCATATGGTAATTAAACATCAAAACACCCGCGGCTTATAGACCGGTGCGGCTTATAGAAGAAAAAAATAGTCAATTTTGGTCCCGCGGCTTATAGACCGGTGCGTCTTATAGTCCGGAATTTACGGTAGTTATAATCTAACATCGTGCTTTCAAAGACGGAGAACTGGCTGTGTTACGACGATGACGGTAAGGACTCAAAAAGGTCTCCGCGGAGACAGGCAGGCTCTACGCCTCCTCCTGACCAGGCGTAAGAGTTACGCCTGGTCGTAGTGAAAAGAAGGCTTAAGCCGTCTTGGTGCAACCGGCGTAGCTGTTAGGTGGTAAAGTTACGACCAACTTAGCAACTTGGTGCAACTGGCCCCAGGTGAGGAACTCCTGATGACAAAATGCCATAGCAACACACCGCTCGACACAAAGCAAAGACTGAGTCTGCAGTTTTACCACGCATCATATCTTCATGATTCTTAGCATGAGACACGACACCCCACCCCACATATTTGGTTCGCAGTTTTTGTTGTCCAGCCAGAACCTGCAGGCTTTTTTTTATTTTTCTATTTTTGTATTTATCCTTTATTTAACCAGGAAGGTCCCATTGAGATACAATATCTCTTCTGCCAGGGAGTCCTGGTCAAGATGGACAGCAAAAATAAAAGGTTTCATATAAAAAAAAAATACAAACAGGGACTAATAACATCACAGAATACACACAGAAACACAACAAGCAAACACAAACTACAAGGATTAAAGGCTAAAAAGAAGGGCTAAAAAGAAACTTGACAATCGCACATTTCACATGCAATGACATTGTTCTGTAAAAACAGATTTTAGAGTATTCTTAAACATGTCAAGAGGGGGTAAAGATTTCATGTTCAAAACACCATGTAACTCGTTCCAGGCATGTGGTGCATGAAAGGAGAAGGAAGATTTACCTAGCTCTTGGGGGTTTGGGGGCCAAGAGAATAATTCTCTCTTGATGACCGAGTGTTAAATCGGCTGTGGCGATATGTCAATAAACTAGAAATATACAGTGGTAACTTAGCCTTAGCGGTAATAAGGCTCTGTTTGACCCCAAGGTTAACATAACGCGAGCATCAAAACCGTTGTGACTATACTGCTAATAATAGATTGGGCTGATTAGTGCAACAGTGTTTCAATGTCAGATGATATTTAACCTATTGATACCTGATGCAGCATTTGCGTGTATATCCCTCATTTGTGTGTGTATCCCTTTAAGATAAGATAAGTCTTAAAGGGATACACACACAAATGCTGCATCAGGTATTAATGGGTTAATCAGTTTCCGTGAGCCAGATATGACATGTCAGTGATCGAAGCCGAGTGGTTTGTTTTTCTGCATTCTTTTTCAAACAACGGACAAAAATACACCGATGCCAAACGTATGGGCTAAACCTACAGTCTATTGTTCAGTTAAAGTCATGTATTGGATTAATGCAGTGTGCTGGATGATGCTTAGATTTTAACCCTTGGAATCACTACTGCCATTGAAAATGTTATTGGTACCTATTGTTAGAGAGACACACATTTGAAAGATGTACAGCATTTCGTGCAGCGTACAGTTCAAGCTGTTCAGTGCAAGATGCATTGCGGCTTCAAACAACATTAAATATTTAAGAGAATGGCATTAAGATAAATTTAAATGCACTATTGTAAACAAAATCAGGTCAAATCTCACGACTGTCAGTTTTAGCCAATTTAAAAGAATAGGCTACAAGATTGCTCCAGCCCACATCAGAGCCCCCATCGCAGAACCCTGGGTTGGGGTTCGAGATGAGAAGGTGCCCCCCCCCTGTTTTCCTCCCAGCCTAGTTTTATGGCTCTGGTGTCTTGGTTCTAACTAGACCCAGATGGGCTGCGGTCCCGACCTGCAGGATGTGGCCCGGCTCTGGGGGAGAGGAATGGGTTAGCGAGGGCCTGGGAGAGATCACAATTCCTCGTCTAAGCCATCTTTTGGGGTTGCCCACCTAGGGTGAACACCCAGCACGACACCCGCTGCCACCATCTTCTGCTAAGCTTTGAAGAGAGATGGTGCCAGAACCAAATGTAAAAGAGGGTGAGAAGAGAGAATGTAGCTGCAGCGTGGGAGCAGAGATAAATGCCCTGTTAGGAATCGGTCCCTATGACAGTGGACTATTCAGTGTGTTCGCCATTTTGTACTAGTGTCCAAATGCTCAACTGTTAATTTGATTCACTATATACCCTTTTAGAGTGGACGTCACAGAGTTAGCTTAGTTGCGTACGCATCGCAGTATATCCAAAACTCTGAGGAACTCAAGCCCGAAACGAGAGAGATCCCCGGAATACAAGATGTCTTGGGCCGTATGCGTATATACGCTGGATATTCCCACTAGGAATATGACGATGTCCGGCACTGCAACTTTGGCGATGTTTGGATCCTAGACCCATCCTGACAGTGAGTACAGGTCAGGAAACCTCACCCCATTGAAAGAGTTAGCTTATTTGTGTAAGATAACCGTGTCTGTTGCTGGCAAAGCTTTAAAATACGTGGAGGAGGCGTCCGGATCTTCCATATTTCCATGACAGCTGGGCCGCTAGTTGTAACTTTCTGCAATGAGTTTGGCTCTGCCCACAAAATATGTAATCGTTGTTTACAAACAGTGAAAGTCCACTATAAAATACCCACAATGCACAGCGATTTCTAGTGAACAGTGAATGTACCCTAGATTTTCGCCTGCATACCACAATGCAATGCGGTTGTCTTTACCGAAGGAGAAGAAGAAAGTCGCTAGCTCGCCAGCTAACAAGCTTGGGAGCTACTTGACCAGCACAGCTTGCTATTAGGAGACAGCACCATATAGGGATACAGAGCTGGACAGGTGTCAGGCACTGAATGCTTCTCTAAATAGGTGAGTCTTTAGGTGCCGTTTGAAAGACTCCACGGAAACAGCAAATCTAAGGGGCGGAGGCAGGTTGTTCCATCGTTTAGGGGCCATGGTCTCAAAGGCTCGGTCACCACGGGTCTTAAGGTGAGTGCGAGGAACCTGAAGCAGGTTTAGATCAGTGGATCTGAGGGAGCGAGCAGATGTATGGGGGTGAAGTAAATCAGAGATGTAATCAGGTGCCTGACCGTGTAGTGCTTTGTAGGTGAGGGTGATCATTTTGAACTGGAATCTATAGGCAACAGGTAACCAGTGAAGTGACGAGTACCGGGGTGAAAACACTACATATAGTTCACTATATGATCAACACTACATATAGTTCACTATATGATCAACACTACATATAGTTCACTATATGATCAACACTACATATAGTTCACTATATGATCAACACTACATATAGTTCACTATATGATCAACACTACATATAGTTCACTATATGAGCAACACTATATATAGTTCACTATATGATCAACACTACATATAGAACTCTCGTAACGGACAAGCCCGTCTTTTATTGTCACACGAACACCACAATACATGCATGCGGCCACAACACACTCATGC
>NC_139626.1:30725215-30762715 GCF_964638095.1 Poromitra crassiceps | reverse complement strand
GCCGATAACCGATATTAACATTGCTGTTATGGCCGATAACCGATATTTACCGATGTCGATATGATCTGTATAAAACCACATTTTTATGATCATCACATTTTGTACATACTGAAAAACACATGTTAACACTGAATTTGAAAAAGTTATGCATTTCTTTATTTGCAAAGCCTTTGGAAAAGCCCATAAATCATAGATTTACTGCATTATTTCATATCAATGTGAAGAATTTGGCTGATAATGATAACCGATATTAACATTGCAACATCTGACCGATACCGATATGACCGATATGTTAAAAAATGACTAACATCGGCCGATACCGATATGATTGCCGATATATCGTGCATCCCTAATTTGAACTTGAGGCACACTCTCTCTCAGACATGAGAGATTCAGCCAGTTTGTGCAGTATTTGAACTTGAGGCACACTCTCTCTCAGACATGAGAGATTCAGCCAGTTTGTGCAGTATTTGAACTTGAGGCACACTCTCTCTCTCTGACATGAGAGATTCAGCCTGTTTGTGCAGTATTTGAACTTGAGGCACACTCTCTCTCTCTCAGACATGAGAGATTCAGCCTGTTTGTGCAGTATTTGAACTTGAGGCACACTCTCTCTGACATGAGAGATTCAACCTGTTTGTGCAGTATTTGAACTTGAGGCACACTCTCTCTCTCAGACATGAGAGATTCAACCTGTTTGTGCAGTATTTGAACTTGAGGCACACTCTCTCTCTCAGACATGAGAGATTCAACCTGTTTGTGCAGTATTTGAACTTGAGGCACACTCTCTCTCTCAGACATGAGAGATTCAACCTGTTTGTGCTGTATTTGAACTTGAGGCACACTCTCTCTCTCTCTGACATGAGAGATTCAGCCTGTTTGTGCAGTATTTGAACTTGAGGCACACTCTCTCTCTCAGACATGAGAGATTCAACCTGTTTGTGCAGTATTTGAACTTGAGGCACACTCTCTCTCTGACATGAGAGATTCAACCTGTTTGTGCAGTATTTGAACTTGAGGCACACTATCTCTCTCAGACATGAGAGATTCAGCCTGTTTGCCCTCAAACTTGTGTGCGAGACCGTGCGACATGTTGAAACGCGCATAAACCCTCTCTTTTTCCTCCCCACGGGAAAGATGAACTCAAGGGCTATTTTTAACCCATTCCGAAGGCCTTTTGTCTTGTTGGTCTGGGAGAGCTTTCGAGGGAATTGATGAGCGGGGAGGGGCCTCTGCGCTGTGGTCCCTCCCCCCTCCCTCTCCAGGCCTCCTATGCAGGGACAAACTCCCGCCCCCCCCTCCAGGCCTCCTATGCAGGGACAAACTCCCGCCCCCCCCCCCTCCCTCTCCAGGCCTCCTATGCAGGGACAAACTCCCGCCCCCCCCTCCCTCTCCAGGCCTCCTATGCAGGGACAAACTCCCGCCCCCCCCTCCCTCTCCAGGCCTCCTATGCAGGGACAAACTCCCGCCCCCCCTCCCTCTCCAGGCCTCCTATGCAGGGAAAAACTCCCGCCCCCCCCTCCCTCTCCAGGCCTCCTATGCAGGGACAAACTGGAAAGTGACCAATCCACCCCGACAAATTAGGGATACTTGCAGGAGAGCTCCAAACTTCCAAAGTCAGTCTCGGGGAACAGAATGGTGAGGGAAGAGAAGGTTTGGAGACTAAATAGAAAGTAGGAAGATGGCCTTGAATACTCCAGACTTGGAGTTACAATTGGTGAGAGAAGGAAAGGTGGACTTGGGAGAGGGAATCAGTTGACTGAGAAAGGAAGCTTCCCGAGGGGTTGAGTCGACTGTAGTTTGTTTATGAAGTGTGGGTGGGTCGTGGGTGAGGCTTGTTTTGGATGTAGGAAGATAGGGTGCGTGAGAGTCCTCTTTAACCCCTGCCCTTCCTTCCCCCTGGTTCCAGTAGGAACTGATCTGCTGGAATGTAAACAGCCGCGGATTACAGTGGGGTCAGTGTTCCCGTTGCACAAAGCCACAAAACCATGGGAATAACCATTCACTGTAGCCTGTAATCGCCAGGCTCTGCTACTGCACTGGAACTGCCACTCCACCTAGTGGCGACCACATCTCCCGGAGCTGTCTCGCAGGGTAGATTTATAAAGAACATTACCTTGCGTTTAAAATTATTTTAATCTCCCTTCATTTCTCTTGTGAACTTATTTCTCAAACAAACCACTGAACTCTTGGATCTGCTGCAAGTGAAAGTGGCACCAGCTAGCTCGTTGCTAACACGAGATCCAGTGTGAATAGCGCATTCGGGACAACACAGGTTTGAAAAGTACCACTGCTGCCTCCCTGTGAACTCAACAGACAGCATTTAGCTTAGCTTCAGCTTAGGCTCTGTAATGCTGAACTTGGAAATGCAGCATCCTCTTGGCATTAGTGGACTGTTGCACCTCTGTGTTCTGCAGCAATGAAAGGGCCTATAAAGTCAAATTTGAGATCATCAACTAAGAAGTTAGTTAGATCATAGTTGCTCTGTTATATCTCTATATTCTAGACAAATCAATACCTCAGAATAAAAACTAACAGTACATTTTCAGATTTGGGTCAGAGAGACAACATCTGTGTATTTATAGGGTTTCTCGATATAAAAAGGGTTGAGAAACGCTGCTCTAAGACAAGTGACTTGACCTGCTTGTTCCCTTCTGCAGCAGTGTATACATGTTCAGTAGACATACTCTCACCAAGAGTCCGTGATTAAGTTGAAAGTCATGCAATAGAATGTCTTATGGAAAATGGGTCAGCTTGTGTGCTGGCATGATAAATGAGGACCAATCTGTCTTTCCCTTCCTGTGTCTTTCCAATCTGTTTTGGATCTGTGCTTTCTAGTCTTCTAGCCCCTGGCTTTAGTCAACACATCATCCCGGATATGACTCCGATACAAATCTGATCTCCTCCACTTGTTCAACCCTGCCCAGCAGTAACTCTGCTCTCTCAACTTTATAGTGCACCACTGAACGCCGGTGTGTACTGTGGGCTAGGCCACGGTGTGTACTGTGTGTACACACGGTGTGTACTGTGGGCTGAAGGCTGGTGTGTACTGTGTGTACACACGGTGTGTACTGTGTGTACACACGGTGTGTACTGTGGGCTGAAGGCCGGTATGTACTGTGTGTACACACGGTGACTGTGTACTGTGTGTACACACGGTGTGTACTGTGGGCTGGTGTGTACTGTGTGTACACATGGTGTGTACTGTGGGCTGAAGGCCGGTGTGTACTGTGTGTACACACAGTGTGTACTGTGGGCTGAAGGCCGTTGTGTACTGTGGGCTAGGCCACGGTGTGTACTGTGGGCTAGGCCACGGTGTGTACTGTGGGCTAGGTGGTGGGGTGTACTGTGGGCTAGGCCAGGGTGTGTACTGTGGGCTAGGTGGTGGTGTGTACTGTGGGCTAGGCCACGGTGTGTACTGTGGGCTAGGCCACGGTGTGTACTGTGGGCTAGGCCACGGTGTGTACTGTGGGCTAGGTGGTGGTGTGTACTGTGGGCTAGGCCAGGGTGTGTACTGTGGGCTAGGTGGTGGTGTGTACTGTGGGCTAGGCCACGGTGTGTACTGTGGGCTAGGCCAGGGTGTGTACTGTGGGCTAGGTGGTGGTGTGTACTGTGGGCTAGGTGGTGGTGTGTACTGTGGGCTAGGTGGTGTTTGGCCACCAGCTACTCTTCTATAAAGGACACGACTTTGGTCAAGTTCATTGACCTTATCTGCAGCACTCTCCATATTGGTGTATTGTTGGCTTTGTTGTTATCTGCATTAGGGTACAGAGAAGTTGACCTTGCAAATAAATCTTTACAAAAACAACAACATTAATGATTCCAGCTGATTTGAAAAGCACTCGTTGATTTTCTGCTCTTGTTTCAAACACTCAAGGATCACAAACTGCCGGAACTTAACTCCCCCTCCCCCCTCCCTCCCTCCGTGAAGTGTGGAACCCATGGCCAAAAAGCTTAATGAGTCTAAAAATAATGGCTTTCAAATTAGTCGCCAAAACAAGCATTGTTCCCCAGTATACTCATTCAAACACACACACAGCTCTTTAGAAGCTGTCCCAGTTGATTGGGTGTGCAGGAAGATTCTTTCCTCAGTTGTCTGCTTAGCTTAGGTAGGTTAGTTGAGTTCACTTTCCTTGCGCTGTGATAAAACAGAGGGGGAAGATATTCAAAGCATTCTGATGAAATAAATTGATTGACAAACCCGTAATAAAGATGAGGAAAAAATGCAAATGTCCAAGTGGTAATACAAAAAAATCCAAGTGGCATAAAAACGTCTCACCTCACAAGAAGTGAGACCCAAACAAGAAAAACAAAGCACTCCTCTCATGAAGAATGCTACTCTCACTAACTCATTAGTTAGTTAGTTAGTTAATTAGTTACTCTGGCACTAGGTCTCTCAGCACCTTGGGGCACTAGGTCTCTCAGCACCTTGGGGCACTAGGTCTCTGGCACTAGGTCTCTCAGCACCTTGGGGCACTAGCCTCTCTAACATGGTGCACTACAGTATAGGTCTCTCAGCACCTTGGGGCACTAGGTCTCTCAGCACCTTGGGACACTACTGTAGGTCTCTCAGCACCTTGGGGCACTAGGTCTCTCAGCACCTCAGGCCACTAGGTCTCTCTGCACCTTGGGTGAATGAGCACCATGTTGCACATAGCATAAGGAGAATGGCTTTTCATAAGGGGTCACTTATCTTTTCATGTGTGGTATTCCAACTCATGGCGGAGCTCTACTTTTCATTTGAGATGTCTTGCATGAGGACGATCGCCGTTTTGGGGTTAAACCAAAATGCTTTGTGGCAGTCCACTGCTGCTCCATGGAGAAAAGTCCTTATTTCAACTTTTCACCATCCTGTTCTAAGGTTCCCTTTTTTTTCTTTCCCGAATGTCTTTTGACCATCCTGTTCTTTCTCCCTTCTTTCATTTTCAGCCATTCATTAGAGAAAGGCTGGCTCTGGGAGGCTTTGGCTAAACTGGTGTCCACTCTCACTCACTCGCATGCTCCTCACTTTCCCATTACTCACTCACACTCCCTTTCCCATCCTTTTTCTCTGGCCACTTTCTCTTCTTCTGTCACTCTGTCGTGTCGCCGTCTTTCACTCCACGACTCGCTCTCGCCAATAAATCATTTGTGCTGGTCGGAGCGGGTAGCCAACACTATTGTTTAACCTCTCTCTCTCTCTCCCCCATAAAGCCAAACATGGTCTGAGGGACTGCTCGCTCAGTTTGCCCTAAACACTAGCCCAGGACAGCGACAATAGGTTTCATTTGAAGCCTCAGGGTGAAGGCCTCAGCCAACTTTGAGACAGGCACTAATAAGGTGGAGGGGCTAGCTGCACGGAACAGTGGGGTGGGTGTGGCTCGGTGCCTCATTTAGGCATTTTCACTTTAGGAAGTTATATAGCAGCTTCAGTGAATCTCTCTCACGCGCACGCCCGCACGCACATGCACGCGCACGCACACACACACACACACCAGTATCCTATGCCAGAGTCCGTGTTTGTCTGTTGTTATGCCCTGAGGCTGCCAATGCTCTGCTGTGGCTGCCTCAAACTTGGCCTCTTATTGGTCCTAAAATGCCAAGGCCCAGTTAGTGCACAAGGAACTATTTCACTCCTGTTTAGATTTGGCCACAACAAGATTAATATTTAAAAGACTGTACCTTTTTAATTAAAACATGAATGATCCCTGCCCCCCTCATACTGTAGCTGTGTGTTGTTTTCTAGGTCTTAGGCTGGCTTTACATGGTGAAACCTTCACGCAACTAGTTGCAGGTTGCAAATCGCACGATACATAATTTCCATGCAACTTGGCAGGTAAAGAAGCAATTCAAAAATGATCATGTCTCATGCAATGCTATTTCCTTCACTAAAACAAGCTACATATACTGTATACTAGGGATGTTCATTTTGAAAATTTTCCAAAATCGATAATCGGTGAGAATTAACGATCAATTATCGATTATCGATTTTATTAATACTTAGAAAATTTTCAATATTTTCAATATTTTTTTTTTTTTTTTTTTTTTTTTTTTAACAAAATAAATGCCTATGGCAGAAAATACGAAAGACAACGTGTTCTCCTCAATGAACTCTTTATTTCAATGTGTCTCCTCTCCAACACTGCTGTCCCCGGCGCATGCCGGTGTGAATTTCTCATGTTTAAAACAGTTTTGTTGGCACAAAGGCCCGTGCCCAGCCAGAAAACTAGAGACTATATGAAGCTCCACCTCACGTTAGTCGGCTGTGCAATGGAGTGGGGCGAGGAGGAACGAATTCCACCCAAACCTAGTCCAAAATTTTTTTTTTTTTTTTTTTTTTTTTTTTTTTTTTTTTTTTTTTTTTAATAATTAAAAAATCGATCCAAATGCCACAGGATCGATTCCAATCCTTAACGATCGATTATCGATTTTCGATAATTGATGAACATCCCTACTGTATACTGTAGCCAGATTGGTCATTTTTCATCTGTCATTTTGTTTTCTTGTTTTTCTCTGTAGATGATATCAAGTGGGAAGTGTCAATGACTACGTTTACATGCACACAATATTCCACTATTATTCGGAAAATGACAATATTCTGAATTTGATAAGGGTCATGTAAACAGCATATTCCAGTTGCATTTTCCGAATTTGCCCTTTTTCCAAATTTAGCATTTTCTGATTAAGACATCTGGGTTATTCCAGTATTATTTGGGTTTTCGGAGGATTCTTTGATCATGTATACAGCGCATTCGGAATATGCGTCTCAATCAGGGTTTTTACCGCAGTTTGCGACGCATGTTGCCTGTTTGTGGTCAACTGATGTGTGCTAGAAAGCGCTAGAACAGACGATATAATCATATAATCCATCATCTCTGGCATGCAAAAAGAAAAGCCGACATTTCTGATCGGGAGGAGATGAGAAACATTGATTTAAAGAGAGAGAGAGAGAGAGTAGCCTATAGTGCCGAGTGCCCACGGAAGTCCACAATGCTTGCGAGCCTGCGAGGTAATAAAATAGGCTACTAGCATACTTTTTATGAAAGACTTGGATGCGCAACACCAAACTTTTCAGCAGCAAGCTCCTGAAATGGACCAAGTGATGCTCGTAAGAATAGTGCTGCTCGGTTTATTCTCAACAGAAAAACTCCGCGGCTCTGCCTACCTGCATCCCTCTCTCTCCCCCCTCCCTCACGTGTCGGGGAGGGCGAGCTACGACTGCATGTAAACGGGAATATTAGTGGATTATTCATTTTAGTCGGAATATTGTCATTTTCCGAATATGGGCAAAAAGCGGAATATTGTGTGCATGTAAACGTAGTCATTGTAACTGCATCTTTGCATCTTATCACTTTCTTGTGGGATAATGTTGTATCGGGTTTTCTTCTGTCACTGGCTACTTTGTTTCATTATGGCTGTCCCGGACACGAGGAAAACAACTATCAGTGCATTAATAGCCTATTTATTGATATGCCGGAGGAAAAAACATGAGCTAAAAAGGCTAACATCTGTGAAGGACTGGTTACTCAAAAGAGAGACCAATGGATCTTTTCACACTTTATATATTTTTTTAGTGCTCTTTTAATGTGCCAATCTTTTGTGTGTGTGTGAGCTGCTGTAACTAGTGAATTTCCCACTTGTGCGATCAATAAAGGCTATTGTATCATATTCAAGGAACTTGATCCAAGGAGCCTCTGGTGAGTGCATTCTCCCAAAGCAGACAACAAACATTAGCAAATTGTTCAAACAACCGTCATGTTAATGTGAACTAAGCTAGCGGTAGCCACCGGCTAACTGCCATTTAAACAAACTTTGCCTAACTCTTGTTTGTTTGTTGACATGGCTCAGCTGTTTGACAAAATGAAAAACCTGCATTACCAACCTTGCATGAAGAAGTCTGAGCGCGGAAGAAATGTTGTAATGTGAAAGCTGACCAGTGGGGGAGAGGGGAGCGGGGGCAATCGTACTCGGGCACAGAACGGAGCCAATGCAATCGTCCCCAGTGAGAATGCACCCTTAATCTCCTTCTGAACCTTTCTATTTGATTATTTTGTTCATTTTGGTGATAAGCTGTTGTCGAGTTCAAGTCAATCAGTTGAAATGATACTGCATCAGCCGTAGTTTGCCTTGCTCACGTTCGTATGTTGATGTGGCTCACCTGTTTGACATCATCATCTGACACGTTATCAGCATTTTGATTGGCTGTTGCATGAAACTAGTTTCACAAAGTTGAGAGTTTTGCAACTGTTGCGGCTGAGTTTCAGACAAGTTTCCAGGGGCCAGTTGCACCAAGTGGTCTTAACTATGCCTGGTCGTAACTCCTACGTCGGCCTTAGTTAAGACCAGTCTTTAGAGTGGATTTACGCCTGTTGCACCAACAGGGTTTACGTCTGGTCTTAACTACGCTGGTCGTAGCAATGCGCGTCCATGTGAATTGCCGCGGAATGCCCCCTGATTGGGCCAAAAATGTGCCTCGCGCCGTCACCCACTACTGTATGTGCGTCACCACACCCTCCCTCCTCCCACCCCCCTCCTCCTGTAGAAGCCCCGGGGGAAAATGGCGGCGGCGATTAGTGTCAGGCAGTCTGAATGAAATTGAATGTAACGTTCCCAATTCTATGTATTAAATTCTAAAAAACGACCCTCAACATTTGGGAAGGCTAAGCCACACAACTAGTTTGTTATAATCGAACGTCATGCTTCGAAGGCGACTTTACGACAATGAGGACGGTAAGGACTCAATTACAGCAGGTCTCCGCTGAGACTAGCACGGAGATCTCGGTACAGGCAGGCACTTCATTACGCCTCCTCCTGACCAGGCGTAGTGAAAAGAAGGCTTAAGCCCTCTTGGTGCAACCGGCGTAGCTGTTAGGTCGTAAAGTTACGACTGACTTAGCTTAAGACCAGTCGTAAGACCACTTGGTATAACTGGCCCCAGAAGTGTGTCGCAGAGAGCTTTACGCCATGCAACTCAGTTTCACCTAAGTTTCAACCACCTAAAGTTGCGTGAAAGTTTCACCCTGTAAACCAGCCTTAAGACAGCACAAGTTGATTAGTTACATCACTGCAGTAAGACGTCTCGGTTGCATGAAGCCCAGTCGTAACCCGGCCTGGAACAGGGCATCTATATAGGTTGTTGTCTTGGGATGGCCTGCACTAGCCACAGCTGCAGCTGCATGTCTTTCAGGGCTGCAACAGGTGCAGGTGTATTGGCTGACCTTTAACCCCTCACCTCGGCTTGGCGACCAGCCAATCCAGCCACCTGTTGAGGTCAGGTCTTCCGCCACCAAGATATTATTAGATTGACAGAAATAAAGGGCAGCCTTGGAGTTACATGTGGGTTTTGTTTATTTTGTTTATTTAAAAGGATCCCCATTAGCTGCCGCCAAAACGACCGCTAGTCTTCCTGGGGTCCAAACACAATACACAATACATTACAGCAATTGTAACTGTAGACAGTAAAGTTCAGTAGTAAAATAACAGTAAAAAAATAAGAAATAGTAAAATGCAGTGAAATACAGGAGAATCACAGAGTAAAAAGCAGTATATAAAACAAAACAAAACAACACCAATAGTTTGGTCAGCTAGTTATGTAGCTGGCCAGCTACATTACTGTAGATCAGCTGATCTAAAAGACACTATTCTAAGACATACTATTAAAAGAAAGACATAATCGGAAGTAAAGTTGTGTGTTCAAAGTGTGTTTGCTGGTGTTAGTGAGTGCAGATGGGATCTAAGTTTCCGTTTAAAACCTACCCTCCCATGGATGGAGGAAATGTTTACTGGCAGACAATTCCAGGACATTATAGATCTGTATGTGACTGTTTTCTTCATAAAGTTGGTTTTGGGTCTAGGCAAAGTCAACTGACCCCTGCTCGCCTCTCTGGTAGAGTGTGTGTGAGTACGTGAGCTATAAATTATGCTGTCGAAGAGAAAGCCAGGAGTTTGGGTTTGGATAACTTTGTGAAAATGTACAAGTAGGATTGATAATAGTTTCTGCTCAACAGTAAGCCATGTGAGACGTGTATGCATTTCAGCTACGCTAGACCTAGGGGAGCACCCAAGGACCAGCCTAGCTGCTTTGTTTTGTGCAACTTGTAATTTTTCAAGAAGACCTTTAGCTGCTGATGACCACAGAGCAGTATTCCAAATGACACAGAACCAATGAGGAAACAATTTGGCGAAGTGCCGATGATGTAACAAATAATGCACATTTCCTAGTAATTGCAACAGCTCTGCCCATTTTCGCGACCACTTTATTGATGTGATCAGACCATGACAATGTGCAGTCCAGCCAGAGTCCTGGAAGTTTTACTGTTTTTACTTGCTTTAGAATTTGATCATCTATCAGTATGTTCATTTTAGTATTCTGTGATAATCTATAATTAGAGCCAAAAATAATGCACATTGTTTGTGATATATTCAGTATTCAGTAAGTTGGTGATCTTGATATTGTAGCCAGACTACAATTTTGTAGTCCATGAGTGGTAGAAATACTTGATTTACAGGTGAAGAAGCTTTGCAGGACTACTCATACAGTATCACAGAGTAGAACCTCTGAGAGCATGCAAGATCGTTTTACTGATATTCCTGGGCCTCATTTCATGGGTAGTGCTTGCTTGTAAAATCCACACAACCTGCAACTTAAGTATGTCGGCCGGCATTTCATTGTTGTTGGGTGAGCCGTTGGCACTTTAATAACCCACTCCAGCTTCCTCAGGTCCAGCAGGCATGGATTGGCCCATCTCCAACCCCAGCACCTATTCAGCTTCCTTCCCTTCTTCAGAAAATCCCACCATACCCCTTAGAAAAGATTTAGACACAAAATTCCTTTGAGATATTAACCCATTGATACCTGATGCAGCTTTTGTGTGTGTGTCCCTTTAAGACCGCAAACCGCGTTAACGCGGTTCGCGGTCTTAAAGGGATACGCACACAAATGAGGGATATACACGCAAATGCTGCATCAGGTATCAATGGGTTAACGACTGATCGAAAAAAGCTGGAAAGATTATACAGAATTGTCATAAAATGGAAAACCAACCACTGCAGTAAAAGCCTCCTGAGTCATAAGCTGGGTTTCCATCCAAATGTATCGCAACTTTTCATCGAATTTTCAGAAAGTCGGCAAAATAAAATGCGAAACAATGCGTGTTTCCATCCACTGCTATTTTGCGAATTATAGAGCTGTCAATCACCTCGCATTTGAGGCTGTCTGAGCTGCTGATCAGCTGCTAGACCCGATATACAGCTCTGTTAAACACATCTAACGTTATTCATTTAAAGTTTCTTTATGATCTACAAGCATTGATAGTAAATATAAGGTACCATAATGCCATTTCTGGATTACCAGGTGCGACTCGGCAAACTAACGTTATAATCCCAACCCGATCTCCAAAAAAATTGTAAAATAGCAACGTTTGTGGACCAACGTTGCTATGTTACAATTTCGGCTCCGAAATTGTAAAATGGTAATCCACGGAGCAGATAGTAAGTGAATACAATTTCATTCAAGTCTAGAAGTGAGTCGCCCTAAAGTTAATATCCCAGTCTTCTTCTGTTTACCACGGCGGGTATTGTGCTGCGCGTACCATTATTTACCGTGTGTAGCCCTATTGTGTGGAGGCTACACACGGCATGTCATGTTTTGCAGTGATCAAGGCAAACTGTGTTGTTTTTGAATGGAGAGACAACGGAATATCTCTTAAACTGTTTCTACCGCACGTTTCGCATTTCCCTTTTATCCCTGGGGTCATAAAGTGATACGACTAATACGGTACCATTGGAATCTGTGGATTCTCAGACTTCATTTGACGTCATCAATCTTATCTATCTATCTATCTATCTATCTATCTATCTATCTATCTATCTAGATCACACATGGGCAAAATGCGGCCCCAGGGCCGGACCTGGCCTCTGGACCATCTCAATCCGACCCCCAAGGTCCTCAAAGAAAAACAAAACAACCCCAAAAACTAAATAAAGGCAGAATGATGTCAATAAATCTCATTATAAGGAAATTACCAATCACAGCGGGAGAGAGGGTTAAAAATAGGGAGACTCCCGTGAAAATCAGGAGTGTTGGCAGGTATGATGTCCAATGTGTGGCCCTTCGCTTACTTGATGTACAGTATGTCAGTATGGCCCTCTGGGAAAAAAATGTTGCCCACCCCTGATCTAGATAATCAATCAATCAAACATCCAGTGCTATCTCTCTTACTACTATAATTGGACCTGTCTATTTGTCCGGCACCAGTTGGTGCACCGTTGTGCCGATCGCCTCCAAAATACATGCCAAAACACTTTTCAGGGGTCTGGAATGAATCTGATGCAAAAAAACAACAACTGAAATACGCCAATGGGAGGCTGCAGCGATATTGAGCCTTTGTGACATCATCGCATCCCTTCCCAGTGCCCACAGCATCTCAGGTGGGAATCGAACCCAGGACCTTCTAGCTGTGAGGCGACAGCGCTACCACCGTGCTCCCGAGCTGCTTAAGAACCTACAAGCAGGTACTGACCGTACTCTCAAGAACGCCACCTGGATGGTGGTGGTGCAGATGATGGACAAGGTGGTTGAATGTGAGATTTCTGTAGGGACAAACAAGGTGAAAGGATCTTCCTGCCAAGAATTCCTCGCCATGACAGAGATGATGAGGTTCCCTTCACCTTTGTCAGACGGCAGTTCCCAATCAGATTGGCTTTCTCAGTTACCACCAACAAAGGTCAAAGGGCAAGAGAATGACCAAGTTGACATCTACCTACCTCAGCCAGTGTTTGCTCATGGCCAGCTCGACACAGCCTTCTCCAGGGGAAAGCAAGCCAGCAGCGTGAAAGTACTTGATGGTGATGAGGCGGGAATAACCGACAACATCATCTATAAGGAGCTGCTGTAATCCTGTACTCATAGAAACATTTCCATAACTGCGCCGGTGCGTCCCATGGCACATCATCTCCAGAGTCTCCACCCTAGAAAATGAGCATGTGCGCGAGAGATTTCTAGTTGTTAATTACTGTACCCCTTTGCTGCATACATCCCTCTTTTAGGGGAAGGACTTTTTGGAACAGCAGGTTAACTGCTAACCAGCACTGGGGCCTGTAGAAACGTGCTCCTCAGCACTGTGGAAAAAAGGCTATAGCTCCAAGGCGGAATACCCAAAGGAACATTTTCAGACCCCTCCCCCTCACCTGATGGGCTAATTTGTGTCTACTTAGTGAAGCTTTGGCAGATTTGCAGTGCTTATCAAAGCGTTATTTGAAATCTGACTGCAGTTCTTATGTCATTTCTCAACACCGTGGAGTGGACTGAGTTGCAGGAAGTAGTGGTCGTCGTCGTTGAAGCTTCTTGCTCATGGTGGTCCACGTACTTCTCTGTATGTTGATTTACAAACGTCTTGGAGAGGTGCCCATTTGCTGCTGTGGGGACTGTGGTGGCAAGGTCCCAGTAAAGACTTCATGTTATTCGCACTCACCTTGGCCTACTTTCCAAAGTGCTGTGTCAGTGGGCCACATGGGACGCTGCAGTAATCCAGAAACTTCCGCGTCGGGGGGGGGGGGGGGGGGGGGGGGGTAGCATGTGATTTTGGAGCAACTGTTTTTTTTTTTGCTTGCAATGGAGACTAGAAGCCGATCGCACAGCTGCGACTCAAAACACTAGTGCTCAGTGCTGGTGTAGTGAATGAGTGAGTGGTGGTGTTTTGATCATAGCTGCCGCTGCCTGGGTTGGTTGATGGAGACGTTGTTTGTTTCACCACTTCATACTGTCACTGACTCTCTCTCACTCCTCCTCCTCAGTGTTTCTCTCACCACTTCATGCTGTCACTGACTCTCTCTCACTACTACTCCTCAGTGTTTCTCTCACCACTTCATACTGTCACTGACTCTGTCTCACTACTACTCCTCAGTGTTTCACCACTTCATGTCACTGACTCTGTCGCACTACTCCTCAGTGTTTCACCACTTCATACTGTCACTGACTCTCTCTCACTCCTCCTCCTCAGTGTTTCTCTCACCACTTCATGCTGTCACTGACTCTCTCTCACTACTCCTCCTCAGTGTTTCTCTCACCACTTCATACTGTCACTGTCTCACTACTACTCCTCAGTGTTTCACCACTTCATACTGTCACTGACTCTCTCTCACTACTCCTCCTCAGTGTTTCACCACTTCATACTGTCACTGACTCTGTCTCACTACTACTCCTCAGTGTTTCTCTCAGCACTTCATACTGTCACTGACTCTGTCACACTACTACTCCTCAGTGTTTCACCACTTCATACTGTCACTGACTCTGTCTCACTACTACTCCTCAGTGTTTCTCTCACCACTTCATACTGTCACTGACTCTGTCTCACTACTACTCCTCAGTGTTTCACCATTTCATACTGTCACTGACTCTCTCACTACTCCTCCTCAGTGTTTCTCTCACCACTTCATACTGTCACTGACTCTGTCTCACTACTACTCCTCAGTGTTTCTCTCAGCACTTCATACTGTCACTGACTCTGTCACACTACTACTCCTCAGTGTTTCACCACTTCATACTGTCACTGACTCTGTCTCACTACTCCTCAGTGTTTCACCACTTCATACTGTCACTGACTCTGTCTCACTACTCCTCAGTGTTTCACCACTTCATACTGTCACTGACTCTGTCTCACTACTCCTCAGTGTTTCACCAATTCATACTGTCACTGACTCTCTCTCACTACTCCTTAGTGTTTCACCACTTCATACTGTCACTGACTCTCTCACTACTCCTCAGTGTTTCTCTCACCACTTCATACTGTCACTGACTCTCTCTCACTACTCCTTAGTGTTTCACCACTTCATACTGTCACTGACTCTCTCTCACTACTCCTCAGTGTTTCTCTCACCACTTCATCTACACATTAGTCACAAGAAAAGCAACAAACACAATCTCTATGCATGTGTAAGAATGAATTAGCACACACACTAGACAATTTAGTGAGGAGTGTACAAACTAGGCCAATAGAGTAGCAAGCAGACCTAGCAGATGTCAGGTCACAGGTGGGAAGGAGGTAGAAGAAAGAGTACAACTTGAGTGAGTGGGCTGTAGGGCTGCTCGTATCACAATTATTTTGACTGATAATGAGATTATGATTATTTAACGCCATTACTCATTGACTTTGGCAACATCATGCATTTGTTGAACTTGAAAAACGTGGTCTTTTTAATACTGGATTTCTTTCAACTTTAAATATAATTGAACTGAAAAACAAAGAAATTAATGGGGAAAAAAGGTAAAAAAAAAGAAGATAAATAATAGACTAAAATAAATAATATAATAAATAATTATTTTATCACAATTATCTTGTTTTAATAATTGTGGGAGGCCAAAATTGTAATTGTAATTGAAATTTGATTAATTGCACAGCCCTTGTGGGTTGGGTGTGATTTCCCAAGTGATCCAAAGGATGAATTAAGCGGATTAACCAGTCAATTAATTCAGATGGATTCAGTCTATTATTAAACATTGACAAGACAAGTGCATAAAGGAAAAGGAAACGTTTGGAAGGAGGAAGGAAAGTGTGAAGCAAAGAAAGTCAAGTAAAGAGAGTGACCAATTTGGGAAAACAAAGACGCACACACAGACGTTCTGCTTAGATTAAGTCTGGCCAACAGATCATGACACAGCTCGAACACCACACCTGTTTCTGCAGCCTGCCTGTCTACTCTCTTGCCACCCAGACATAGACGGAGTGATTTCTCACTCTCCCTGTCTCCCTGTCTGTCTCACCCTCTTTGTCTCTCTCTCACACACACTCATTATCCCACCTGTTAGTAGACTAGTACTACTACAGTGTTAGTAGACTAGTACTACTACAGTGTTAGTAGACTAGTACTACTACAGTGTTAGTAGACTAGTACTACTACAGTGTTAGTAGACTAGTACTACTACAGTGTTAGTAGACTAGTACTACTACAGTGTTAGTAGACTAGTACTACTACAGTGTTAGTAGACTAGTACTACTACAGGGCAGTAGATCGAGTTCTTATACAGTTGTATCTGGTAGATGGCCAACAAATCCTAGCTACCAGTTTTGAAAGTAATTCTACAGTACCAGCTCGGAGACTGCTCTTCATCCTCCGACTCAGCCTCCTCTTCCTCCTCCTCTGCATCCTGAGCTTTGGCTCCCGGAGGCCTGCCTAACACATTAAACCGCCCACCACCCTCCATAAGGAGAGCACCGAATACCATCCGCAGTCCTGCCTAAGATGCCTGTGAAAGGGCCGACGATGGCTTTTTCTTTTAATATCCTCTTTGTAATGTCAAAACTGTGTTCTTGCAGCAAGCCTACACTGTACTGTAGTACTGTTGCTGTACTCTCAGGCTTAGGGCAGATACCTACAGTATACAGTCTGTACTGTAGTACTGTTGCTGTACTCTCAGGCTTAGGGCAGATACCTACAGTACACAGTCTGTACTGTAGTACTGTTGCTGTACTCTCAGCTTAGGGCAGATACCTACAGTACACAGTCTGTACTGTAGTACTGTTGCTGTACTCTCAGGCTTAGGGCAGATACCTACAGTACACAGTCTGTACTGTAGTACTGTTGCTGTACTCTCAGGCTTAGGGCAGATACCTACAGTATACAGTCTGTACTGTAGTACTGTTGCTGTACTCTCAGGCTTAGGGCAGATACCTACAGTATACAGTCTGTACTGTAGTACTGTTGCTGTACTCTCAGGCTTAGGGCAGATACCTACAGTATACAGTCTGTACTGTAGTACTGTTGCTGTACTCTCAGGCTTAGGGCAGATACCTACAGTACACAGTCTGTACTGTAGTACTGTTGCTGTACTCTCAGGCTTAGGGCAGATACCTACAGTACACAGTCTGTACTGTAGTACTGTTGCTGTACTCTCAGGCTTAGGGCAGATACCTACAGTACACAGTCTGTAGCATTCAGTTGAATGTCTCAACACATTCCAGTTGGGTGAGGTGTATGAGAATGCCTGGAGGACTGTACTTGCCCCGGCAACAGATATCTGTCAGATATCCACCATATGGCCAAGTCTGATTTTATAGAGCAGCATGTGTCTGTGTGTGTAAGTAAGTAAGTACATTTTATTTGTATAGCCCTTCTCACAGAGAGGACTCGCAAAATGCTTCACAGGTTAAAAAACATACAGAATTGTCAATAACAGTAAATTACAAAAGATTGGACTGCAGTCAGTTACAAGAAATTCAGTCAACGCAAAAAGGCTAGACACACGCCTGTCTAAACAGAAGCATTTTTAGCTGCTTTTTAAAAATGACCACAGAGGCCGCAGCTCTCAAGTCCTTTAGAAGAACGTTCCACAATCTAGGAGCTACAATACTCAAAAAGGCACGGTCACCTTTGGTTTTGAACCTGGTGCGGGGGACAACCAGGACAGGGGTTGGTATGGAAGCCTAGAACTAGATTAGTGTTGTTTCAGTGTTGCGGTAAAATTATTACAGGACAGAGATGACTGCAGGACAGTGATGATTGTAATCATGGCAATGATCAATCTGTCAACTCTTGTTCCTGGCCTGATTACTTTGTATGTCTGTGTTTGCGTGCGTGTTTATTGTGGACCCCTGAGAGAGCACGAGAGAGAGAGAGAGAGAGACAGACGGACAGAGAGAGAGTGTATGTTTCATATTTCCTCCGCACCAAGAGTGGAGGTGACTCCATCTCTCTGGCACCTGTGGACTTTACTCTGGTTTGCTGGTTGTTGGCTTGCTCGCTGGTCTCAAGAATGTGTGTTTACCCCTGTTGTCCGAAGTTGCTAAGGAAAGACTCATTGTATAATTGCTGTTATCGGCAACAAGTACAGGAAGTTGGATCGCAAGCAGGACATTTTACGCCATGTTCATGAGTCAGGATGAACTGCTGCCAGTAGCTTTCCATCTCTTTTACGATCCAAGTCAGTTGGATAGAAGGTGAAGAACGTGGAGGCCATCTTCTAGGATCTTGCTACGACACGATCGCATGAGTGAATTCATAGCATTTGAATTTGTCACCACACAAAGTTGGTAGACAAGAAACCGGCGCCAGTTATCAAATAACAGGTGTTCATAATCGAATTGCAGGTGTTCATAACTCAATAACATGTTGAATGATTCACCTTTATGGCAGTACCATGCTCATAGGTCATACATGACAAATCATTATCATATTATGAAAAAGGGGGAGGGAGTCTCCATCCCGTCATGATTGAAATTGAAATTGCACCAGTACTTACAACCACTCCAATCAGCCAAGTTGGCCAATGTTGTAATTCTAATTTGGAATGATAGCCATAAGGGGAGAATCATAAGCCCGTGTCATTTAAATTAATTAAATTAAATTAAATTATGCACCTCTGCTGAACTCATTTCATTGGCAACGGGGACCCATTGACTGATGTTCAAATACTGGCTTTTAAGAATCAATACAACTTTTAACATGTAACAAAATGCCATGCTGTTCCCCTGTGCTGCTCCTAACTGACACTCTTGATCTCCGTGTCCAGAACTCGGTCTGTCAGATCCAAAATGTTGACGGCAGAGGAAGAGAATTTTGCTTTGCAACCAAAAATGAAAGTAGACCGCCTCGGCCTCGCTGCCAAAAGAAGCAAATATTTCTCTCGGTGTGTCATTAGCGGGAGAATGGGATGTTTTGCTAATCTGTGGAACGGCCAGGGGTGAAGTTCTGGAGGCATGCTAGTATGACGCTTACTAAGTGCCATGTTGTAAGCAGAGAATCCCTTCCTAATGAACTGCTGCTCGACACCTGGACGGAGATCACAAGAAGACAGTGGGAAAGATCACGGAACAAGTATGAGTATGGTTAGAAGGTTGTTGGGGCAATATGGTTGAAATCAATATCGATAAGGATTTTTCTTTATCAATTTAAGTCAAATTTGCTTGTCGTCATCAATTTAGGCAGCAGAAATGTGTCACGATATTATATCTTCATATCGATTCATCACAATATGATTTCACTAAAAGAAGATAAATGATAATATTGAATTATTGCCCAGCCCTAGTTAGAACATAAGGCGAAGAGAGATGCACCTCGATGATGTTGTATTTTTTTCAGTGTATTTTGGTCCGGTTGGGTCACTGTCCCATCTGTTAAAGAGGCTGTCTGGTCATAGAGTACCCACAGGGATGACGTATTTGTGTAGGCTTGCCCAGAAGTCCCTGCACTTACTGGTTCGTATGTGTAAAAGGCAGCAGGGTTTTTGTATGTAATGAGGCCTGTGGTTAACAAAAGTGTATGAAACAGCGACGTTCGTGTGTGTCCAGCAAGATAATCTTCACAAATGAGGAACACTTTTATGACTTTTGAAGTGTAAATGTGTTTTTTTTTAACGCACATTTTCAGAGAACGCTTGAAAAGTCTTTCAAGTCCTCGTTTGTGAAGATTATCTTGCTGAGCACAAACTTCACGGTTTCACAAACGTTTGTTAACCACATACCTTATTTCATGCATTTAACCGAAATCGGAAGTACTCAGACTCATTCCTGCACTCAGACTCATTCCTGCCGTACTCTGTTGATATTAAATCTAAACTCTAGTCATGACCTATTGAACTTCTGTCAAACTATATTATGATAGATTAGATTCATTGACACAAACCGCTCACCTGCCCCGCCAGACATCCTAGACTAGAGAAACCCCTTTTGATTCGTCGCTCTCCTTGAAACTCTGTTCAAGTGCTCCCAATTGAGACAGTATTTATACTATTGTCTGAACAACTTCAGGGACAGACAGTATTTATACTATTGTCTGAACACCTTCAGGGACAGACAGTATTTATACTATTGTCTGAACACCTTCAGGGACAGACAGTATTTATACTATTGTCTGAACACCTTCAGGGACAGGAACAAGTTGATGCTGGCTTCATTATTTCCATGCAGCCATCACAAAAGGACACTTGTTTGGGCCTCTTGTCTCTCTTGTGTCTCTAAAATCCTGTTCATTTCCTGGTCGAGGGTTAAGGGGAGGCGTGGCTCTGTGGACTGTGGCGGCTGACAATCCCACATTGTGTGTGAACTGGTGCTGCGCCACAAAGGGCCCATTGTGGAAAGCGGTGGCCCCGGGGAGAGGGGACCAGGTCTAGGCTAGGTGACAGAGCGCTGTGGGTTTGGGGGGCCTGGGTCTGGGGGCTAGAGGCACGGGGAGAGGGGACCAGGTCTAGGCTAGGTGACAGAGCGCTGTGGGTTTGGGGGGCCTGGGTCTGGGGGCTAGAGGCACGGGGAGAGGGGACCAGGTCTAGGCTAGGTGACAGCGCTGTGGGTTTGGGGGGCCTGGGTCTGGGGGCTAGAGGCACGGGGAGAGGGGACCAGGTCTAGGCTAGGTGACAGAGCGCTGTGGGTTTGGGGGGCATGGGTCTGGGGGCTAGAGGCACGGGGAGAGGGGACCAGGTCTAGGCTAGGTGACAGAGCGCTGTGGGTCTGGGGGCTAGAGCTGCGCCGGGCGTCCCAAAGAAGAGGCGTGCACTGGCCAGTCAGCTGACAGGACGCTGGGCCTGGGAGTGTGCACACGTGGGACACACACACACACACACACACACACACACACACACACAGTACATAAGCAAGCACCCAATCCTCAGTTTGTCACAGGGCTGCAGACAGCAGAGTTTTTCATCAGAGCTGTTGTCAGTCTCTGATGAACTTCCATGTGCCGATAGAATCCCACGCTGCCACCATGACGCCAAGTGCTTCAGCTGCGTGTACAACTGTTCCTAGTGCTTCAGCTGCATGTACAACTGTTCCTAGTGCTTCAGCTGCGTGTACAACTGTTCCTAGTGCTTCAGCTGTGTGTACAACTGTTCCTACAAGCTGTTCCTCCTCTCATGACCCTGGCAGTGCTTCAGCTGCGTGTACAACTGTTCCTAGAATCTGAGTGCTTCAGCTGCGTGTACAACTGTTCCCTGTACCCTGGCTCAAGGACAAGCTCACGTGCGCGGTCATGTGCGCTCTTGGTTTGTGTACATAGACAGATGGCCGAGCGTTCCAATGTCATAGTCCAGAAACTCTCTTTTCTGTTGTTGTTGTTGTTGTTGCATTGCTGTGCCCCTTGACCACCAGCACGTAATCCCGCGTCTCTGACCCTCTACCCCCCCTCATCTGCAAAGCTTCAATCACTCCCTCTGTCTGAGAGGGACCGGGCTCTCAGGTCAAGCTGACCCCAGTCTGTCCAGCTGCATGTCTATTTGTCTGCCTGTCGAGCCCTGCTGTTGGCCCAGCCTCTCACCTTGGTGTCAAGAACCCTTCCACATGATGCACCATTGTAAAACCAGGGGCATAAGAGAACCAAACCATCATGCAGCTGAGTAGTACGTCCCTCTTGTTTTGCGGTGGTGCACGAGAAGTGGCAACGGTCAATAGAGACAGTCGGCATGTGTGGGAACGCCCACAAAATGTCAAACGGCTGGCTGAGTGGGGTAAAACCGCCGATATATATCATGGGCTGACTCACCAAAAGACGGTGCTGCGGCTCTAAACTACAGGTTTGGGGGTTCTAGAGCAGAACACAAGACGTCTGCTCAAATGCTCGAGCTTCCCCCTTCGGTCACGATGGCCGAATCACTGCCGATCTTTCGGAAAAGACTAAAGACACACCTTTTCAGGCCCCATCTGGGCCCTTCTTGAACTAACTTCTTTCTCTCTCTCTTAAAAAAAAAAAAAAAAAAACCTAACCTAAGCTAAACTTGTACCACTATTCCTTCAGAAGTTGTAGGTGTCATAGACTGTGTTGCATAGTTGATTGCTCTATTGCTGACAGAAATGTGTTATTGTAAGTAGAGCCCGACCGATATATTGGTTCGCCGATATTATTGGCCGATCATCGATATATCGTATCGGCCGATATGTTGGCCGATATTGCCGATTTATTTTTTTATTTTTTATTTTTTTTAAGTTATAGACATGTTGTGTACCGTATATTTGATATTTTTTTATTTAATTATTTTAACTATTTGTTCTATTTCTTGTGTTTTTGTATTTCTAGTTATTTATAATTATTAAATTCCCAGTTAAGTTTACTGTTTCATTGCATTGATGTCATTTTGGACAATAAAGTTGATTAATAAGCTGTAAAATATCCTGCCTACATTACATATTTCAATTCATGTCAACTCATATCTTTGTCAAGTGTTTGATATTTGAGGGATCATTGCAAAAAAATCGTGTAATATAATGTGTACCGGTATATATAATCAGGGCTCGACATTAACGGCTGCCCGGTTGCCCCGGGCAACCCAAAAATAAATAGGGCAACCATTTGCACTGTGGGGTGTGTACAGGATCTGTGCTTGTTGAAGAATTAGCCCTTTCCACTCTGCTGTGCCTACAGCAATTTGACACACGATTGCAATGTAGACAATGGTAAAGCAACTGAGAATGAAAAGTAGCATTTAACAGCAACAGGATAAATAGGGCCTCTCAACCGCCCTTTGGGTGGGATTACCACAAACTGTTGACTATTGAATTCTCTGACCACATCAAAGGCCATCCATAGGCTTAAATCGCTCTGTGGCTGACAGGCTATGGTTATGCTGCGCACGTTGGGCCCCTTGAGTCAGATTGAGTCAGTAACTAACTTGAACCTGATACCTTTTAATTTGGTCTCCCACCTTATCGCCTAATGTATTCAGATTTGCTGATGGCTGTAATTTATCATCTGTGGGTCCCTGGTACTGATGGCTTGGGACCTCTGGTATTTTGGTGTCTGTAATTCTGCCTGTGTTTATAGTGCAAAAAAGGTAGGACCCAAAGGTTGTTAAAACAGCTGCCTGTGCCTAGCGTTCTCCTTAGCTATGCTGCACTCATGTTACTTCATTGAGCAATTCTAAATCCCTCAGTCAACTTGAGCTTATCAGGGCTTCTGCCATGGCTTGACTAAGTCAGTTGGAGGTCAGATTCCTGAAGGGGTAATGTGCAGATATTTGTCTGCTTTGAAGTAGTGTCTTTCCAATATACAGTATCTCTTAAACTGTGTTCACACCGAGATATTTATTTTTCTCCCTGTCGCTCGATTCAACCCTTTGGAATCGCTCTGTCGCTGTGTTTAAATCGCTCGTCAACTGGCACAAGAATTGACGGACATCTGGGGGCTAACGTTAGACAGATAAACTGATACAATACTTATTTGCAACAGGTATCGATAGTATCAATAAGGTGGGTATCTGTTGCTTCAACAAGTTCAAAGTGTTCAGTGATGACTAGAGCAGGGCAAATCTGCTGTGTAAGAGCCTAGATTATGGAGCAGCATGTGTCTGTCCGTCTAGCTGTCTTTGTTTATTTTTATGCCTCTTGATGTGTTGTCATTTCCCCCCGTGGTATTGAAAGTGGCATCGATTATCGATATTTCCCTGGCTATCGGCATCGAAGTAGAAATTCTAGCATCATGACATCCCTAGAATCTCTGCGGGGTTTTGACTAGCACGTGCACATAAAATAGCATTATTGTGTCAGCACAACAGCGATCCATTGGACGCCTTACTAAATACATCCTCTTATCTGTGCTCCAAGTCAAGCCAACAAGTCCATTCATTGCAAATGAGCTGCGTCGACGTACACAAAGGCCAGTGTGTGCTTACATAAACCTGCATGTAAAGCCTTGAGTGCGCGCACACACACCAGTGTTCTTCTGCCAGGCCTGTAGCCACACTGTTTTATGGCTGACAGATGGCGTCCATGGCGTCACGCACAGTTGGGTTCACACCTCACAGCGAGTCATCAGACACATTCAAATCAACCCCGCTCAGTGAGTGAACCCATGAACTCGCGCTGTTCATAAATGGCACAGACGGTCCTTTCCACCGGGCCCGCTCAGACTCTGTCTAGGCCCGGGGCATAATATACAAGGTGGACGTTTTTGCGGTCAAAGTGTTCATAATGTGGTGTGTCACTTTGTCACTGGTCAAAGTGTTCATAATGTGGTGTGTCACTTGGTCACTTGGCCTTGGGAATTGTGTCGGAAGACCCGTTTTGAAAGGCCATGTGGAGAGGGAGATGGCGCGGTACGTTGTTGAGTTCTGTTCAGTTGTCTACGTATGAACACTTTCTCCGTGTGTCTCTGTTGTCTTTCCCACAGCCCAGCACTCTGCCCCAGGGCACCATCAACATGAATCAGTGCTCTGATGTCATCGATGGCGAGTCCAGGACGGGCCAGAAGACCTCCCTGTGCATCCTTACCCCCGACAAAGAGCACTTCATACGTGCCGAGTGTAAAGAAATCATCAACGGGTGAGAGATCGAACGAGCCAAGAATGTTGATTTAACATGTATGAAAGAAGCAGTCTTGTGCCATTGGGTGAGCAGTATGCTTTGTGTCGCTGTGTCTTTTGGCTTGAGTCACTAGAGATGACAGAGGTGGAGAAGGGAGAAGAGTTGTGCAACTGCCGATGTTGCACACTGCTCTGCCCCCTGCTGGCTCTGCTGGGCTGTGCATTCAAGGAGTTGTAATCCACACGGCAGTGACAATGCACATTCTTGAACTGTTCCCTCTCCCCGCCTCTCTACCTTCTCTGTCTGTGTTCATAACCCCCCCCCCCCCCCCCCATCAGCCCTGGCGCACTGCTCTGCCCCCTGCTGTTCATAACCCCCCCCCCCCATCAGCCCTGGTGCACTGCTCTGCCCCCTGCTGTATTGCTCAGATTGCAATACAACATAGTCACAGTAAGCTGTGAGCATCATCATTCAGTGTTTCTCTCTGCCTCTGCTGCACTGCTCCTCATTCTAAGTGTTTCTGCACTGCACCCCCCCCCATGCTTGGCTGTAACATGCATATTCACTATTCTTACGAGTCTGACTCACAACACCCCCTCTCCGTTATGCTGCCTTCTCTAGCATTCTCCTCCTCCAATCTCACATCATCTGCCCCCGCTTCCTTGGTTTTGTGCCATCCTGCTGCAAGCACATTGGCCCCGGCAGGGATGTTGCCATCTGACAGGGACTTGGCGCAACTCATGCTAGTTAACTGCCGCGGTTCCGGGTGTTTTGCGGTGTCGTGACGTCACGCTGATTCCTCGTATACCTCTGTGGGGGGGGGGAGAAAGCTTCAGTGTCATTTGTTGTTGTTGATGTTCATATTTCCTTGTTTTCATACTGCATAATATAATATGAGACAATGTATTGATCTTGCACAAAGAATAAAAGAATGACATGTCACTAAGACCACACTGTACTGCGTAGACTGACTATTCACTTGTGGAGATACTGTATCCCTGTCTTGAGAATATATTTATTATGGATTCATGTTCAAATGTGTGCCGGATCTTGACAAAAGCAAAAACAAAATGGTGATGGTGATGACAGATGTCTGGAACTGTGGTGTTGAGTGTCACAGTTCAGTAGTGTTGAATAAGATTTCACACTCCTCACAGAGTTGGTAGACAATGAATGGAATATGTGACACTCTTCAAGTGTTCTGCTCCATAGAGAATGTCTTAACCCATTGATACCTGATGTGGCATTTGCGTGTATATCCCTCATTTGTGTGCGTATCCCTTTAAGACCGCGAACCGCGTCAACGTCTTAAAGGGATACACACACAAATGCTGCATCAGGTATCAATGGGTTAAAGGAGAATTTCAGTATTTTTTTAACCTGGACCTTATTTTCCTAACTTTTTGTGTCAAAGTGTCTTAATGGGACAACAATTTCTGAATTTGGTCCATTATTGCCCGAGATGGCTTTAGCTCGTTTAGTGGACCTATACATGCACGCTTCGTGTATGCCCTGCCTGCATCTGCTCCAGCCCGGTGCGCCATTCCCAGCTGAAACAATCCCGGTCAATACCGGAACCAACTCAGAAAGTGTTGTTCCGAGGAGTCACTTGGACACAACAAGTTAAGAAAATAGGGTAGAGGTTGAAAAATACAGAAATTCTCCTCCAATAGCAACAGTATGACAGTATTATCTGTGCTGTGCCATTTCACAGTATGACACACTATAACCCTGTCTAATATAATATATAATATATAATATATATTATAATTATAACAATATGACAGTATTATAATAATACTGTCTATAATATAATATATAATATACAGTATATTATAATTATAACAGTATTATCCGTGCTGTGCCATATCAACAGTGGGGAATAGCCGTAGACTGCATACAAATATGGACACCGTGACGTCATCCATTGGTTTGTGGCCGCTGCCATCTTGGTTGTTGCGGACAGGTGACCTGTCAATCACGCCCAGAACATCTCTTGTCTGGTCTTTTTTTATCGTCTTTATTTTACTGTAAACGGGTCAGTTGTATAAAAATTCACCCCCGTACAGCTGTCATGAAAGGTGAAGTTAGCTATACAGTAGGGGTGTCAAAAATAATCGATTATAAGATGCATCGCGATGCGGACCTGCACGATTCTGCATCGATTCACAAATGTCAAAAATCGATTATGAAAAAAAAAGAAAAGATAATCGAATAAAATATAATGGAAGTACATGCAGTTGTTTATTTGGATCATAATACAATGCAATTCCAAATGCACTTTTATTTTAAAAGTAGCCACACAGTGAGAAAAAAGAGAGTGAGAAAAGATAAATCATGTATTGGGAAAAAAAGTGATGCATCGATTGAAGATGCATCGAGATGCATCGTTAATCGTAATCGAATCGAATCGTAGCCCTCTAAATCGTAATCGAATTGAATCGTGAGGCCAGTGAAGATTCACAGCCCTACTATACAGCCCAAAACCATTTTTTTAATTATTTATGCTGTATAGTCTGGCATTTTAACATGTACGTGAATGGGGACTGACTTCCTCTTTTGGAGCCAGCCTCAAGTGGCCATTCGAAAGTATTATTTATATACCGGTTCAAAGAACGTTGTCCCAACGGCTTTTGACCCCCACCACCGGCGCAGTGTTTGCACAGTCTGCATTTAATGCTTTCAGGGCCGTCACTTTCAGATGAGCTTTCTGACGTTTTGATGATCTTTCTAGGTGGCAGGAGGCTCTGACCGTCTACCCCAGGACCAACAAGCAGAACCAGAAGAAGAAACGCAAGGTTGAACCAGCCACTCCCCAGGTAATGCAGCCACTCACCTGCTCCATGGTAAAGTGCTTTTACCTTGATCATCATGGGATGTTTTGCTACACATTCTATAGTTTGTATTTATATTGAGGAGCATTTGACACAGTGCATCCCTGAGTCAGACTGAAATAGGTGAATGGGGTTAGGGCTCTGTATGCTGCCTACGTGATTTGTCGCAGTGCTCATTGTGAATAGCTTATCAGCTGGTTAGCAGGGATCCTGAAGGTTGACTAAGCTATCAGCTGGTTAGCAGGGATCCTGAAGGTTGACTAAGCTATCAGCTGGTTAGCAGGGATCCTGAAGGTTGACTAAGCTATCAGCTGGTTAGCAGGGCTCATGAAGGCTGACTAAGCTATCAGCTGGTTAGCAGGGCTCATGAAGGCTGACTAAGCTATCAGCTGGTTAGCAGGGAGCCTGCAGGTTGACTAAGCTATCAGCTGGTTAGCAGGGATCCTGAAGGCTGACTAAGCTATCAGCTGGTTAGCAGGGCTCCTGAAGGCTGACTAAGCTATCAGCTGGTTAGCAGGGCTCCTGAAGGCTGACTAAGCTATCAGCTGGTTAGCAGGGCTCCTGAAGGCTGACTAAGCTATCAGCTGGTTAGCAGGGCTCCTGAAGGCTGACTAAGCTATCAGCTGGTTAGCAGGGCTCATGAAGGCTGACTAAGCTACCAGCTGGTTAGCAGGGCTCCTGAAGGCTGACTAAGCTATCAGCTGGTTAGCAGGGCTCCTGAAGGCTGACTAAGCTATCAGCTGGTTAGCAGGGCTCCTGAAGGCTGACTAAGCTATCAGCTGGTTAGCAGGGCTCCTGAAGGCTGACTAAGCTATCAGCTGGTTAGCAGGGCTCCTGAAGGCTGACTAAGCTATCAGCTGGTTAGCAGGGCTCCTGAAGGCTGACTAAGCTATCAGCTGGTTAGCAGGGCTCCTGAAGGCTGACTAAGCTATCAGCTGGTTAGCAGGGCTCCTGAAGGCTGACTAAGCTATCAGCTGGTTAGCAGGGCTCCTGCAGGCTGACTAAGCTACCAGCTGGTTAGCAGGGCTCATGAAGGCTGACTAAGCTATCAGCTGGTTAGCAGGGATCCTGAATGCTGACTAAGCTATCAGCTGGTTAGCAGAGATCCTGAATGCTGACTAAGCTATCAGCTGGTTAGCAGGGATCAAAAAGTGGCAAAAAGCAAGCAAGCACTTCAGGCTGATGATAGCAGCTGTGCTCTAAAACAACATTCAGCAATGTCACCACACACTCGTCCTGCTTGTGCACTGAGAGGCCTGGCAGTTGGTCTGCCAGTGACACAGCGTTGCCAACGTTTGCTTCTGTGTGATTACAACTGTTTGTTTTTTCTTGGACTATTTTAGTAAGAACATGATGGATCTTTCAAAGCCATGTTTATACAGTAGATGCAGTATTGATTCAGTTTGGTAACAGAGAGAGAGGCACACACACACACACACACACACACACACACACACACACACACACACACACACACACACAGCAGAGTGGAGTGCTGATGATCAAAGGCTAGAAGGCCCGGATTCAAGCCATGTGGCAGCTAGACTCAGTTCTCAGTCTCTATCTGCGTCGCACAACTAGAGACTGAGTAGCCTGGTAAACCAGCCAGTCAACTAGAGACTGAGTAGCCTGGTAAACCAGCCAGTCAACTAGAGACTGAGTAGCCTGGTAAACCAGCCAGTCAACTAGGGACTGAGTAGCCTGGTAAACCAGCCAGTCAACTAGAGACTGAGTAGCCTAGTAAAGCAGCCAGTCAACTAGAGACTGAGTAGCCTGGTAAACCAGCCAGTCAACTAGGGACTGAGTAGCCTGGTAAACCAGCCAGTCAACTAGAGACTGTGTAGCCTGGTAAACCAGCCAGTCAACTAGAGACTGAGTAGCCTGGTAAACCAGCCAGTCAACTAGAGACTGAGTAGCCTGGTAAACCAGCCAGTCAACTAGAGACTGAGTAGCCTGGTAAACCAGCCAGTCAACTAGAGACTGTGTAGCCTGGTAAACCAGCCAGTCAACTAGAGACTGAGTAGCCTGGTAAACCAGCCAGTCAACTAGAGACTGAGTAGCCTGGTAGACCAGCCAGTCAACTAGAGACTGGGTAGCCTGGTAGACCAGCCAGTCAACTAGAGACTGAGTAGCCTGGTAGACCAGCCAGTCAACTAGAGACTGAGTAGCCTGGTAAACCAGCCAGTCAACTAGAGACTGTGTAGCCTGGTAAACCAGCCAGTCAACTAGAGACTGGGTAGCCTGGTAAACCAGCCACACATTTTCATGTGGGTACAAGCTTGCATGTGCTGTACAGTATAACATAACAGAGTGATGTAAAGGTGCTGTACAGTATAACACAGGGGTGTCAGACTCATATTAGGTAGAGGGCCGGATTTGTTCAACTGAGACCTCATGGGGGCCGGATTTTTTTTTTTTACTAAAATCAATTCGACTCATTTACCCATTTACTTCACAAAAGAAATACTGCTCTTTCCATTTCTCTTGAAACTGCCTGCATTCCGTGTCAACCTTTCTCTTTTTCGACAGCATCTTGTTGATTCCTTTGTTTTTTGGTAGGTAGCCGAATGCACGATTCAATTCCAGCGTGGCATCATGGCGGCTTTGTTTACACCTGATGACCTACTGACATACTTCCTTGTAGTGCAGGTTAATTAACTTATGAATGAACTCTTAGCTTGCTTATTAGCCACACGTAGTTCATGATAATGGGGTGTGAATTTAATAATAATAATTATTATTTTTATTTTTATTTTTTTATATTCCAAAACATCTCGCGGGCCGGATGAAACCTGCCCGCGGGCCGGATCCGGCACGCGGGCCGTATCTCTGACATCCCTGAACATAACAGAGCAATGTAAAGGTGCTGTACAGTATAACATAACGGCAATGTAAAGGTGCTGTACAGTATAACATAACAGAGCAATGTAAAGGTGCTGTACAGTATAACATAACGGCAATGTAAAGGTGCTGTACAGTATAACATAACAGAGCAATGTAAAGGTGCTGTACAGTATAACATAACGGCAATGTAAAGGTGCTGTACAGTATAACATAACAGAGTGATGTAAAGGTGCTGTACAGTATAACATAACAGCAATGTAAAGGTGCTGTACAGTATAACATAACAGCAATGTAAAGGTGCTGTACAGTATAACATAACAGCAATGTAAAGGTGCTGTACAGTATAACATAACAGCAATGTAAAGGTGCATCACTGCAATCATGGTTTTAATGACAAGATGGAGTCATGGCATTTGATATTGTATGGCACAGACCACCCACTTTGGGATACAGTTGCCATTTTCCTTTCCTCCCTCCTTTTTGATGTGAGGCCAGACTTGTGGTGGTGGGGAGGGGGAGGGGGAGGGGGAGGGGGACGGCACAAAACAGTCTCTGAAGTTCATTGTCTGCTTCCTCTAATGACGGTGCCCTGAATCAGTCTGGCCTTACTGAGCTTTCACAAACGCGCTCATTTGCAGAGGGACAGCAGAGACACAGACGTGACCTCGACTCGTTTGTCCCACGTGGCTTCCCGTCATTTATGTCTGCTTTTGTTTTTTTGTCAGTGCGTCCATCAACAAAGCTTCCTTGTGTAGGTGTGACTGCCTGTCAGTGTCTTCAAATTGTGACTCGTCTGCTTCTATTTACATTTCATTATGTGACTCCTTTCTTCTTGTCAGTTTCTGTCCCTTGAACTGTTGCCACCTGATTGACTGTCATTGTGTCTTTGTATGTTTTCATCTCATTGGCTCGACTGTCTGAACCCCCCCCCCCCCCCCCTGTTCTCCCCCCCCCCCCCCCCCCCAGCAATTGGGAAGTTGCTAGGAGCTCTTCCTTCCAAACAATACTATAATGACAGGGCCCAAAACTGGATCAGCCGTCGCTGTAGAGCTGGAAACTCCAGCCAGTAGTTATTAAGATATTTTAGTACGACACAGTTCCTTCCTACCGGTCTCCCTCCTCCTTGCTTTTGTGTGTACGTAGGAAATTACTACAGGAGTTGCTGGTAGATAAATCTGCCAAGCCGTGTAATTAACGTCGTTAACTTGTGAGAGCGATGATGCTTTCGTTGCTCGTCTCAGGTCAGTTTGCAGCATTGTCTCGTGGGCTGGTCTGTGCTGCTCTCAGGCTCGTTGCTTGTCTCAGGTCAGTTTGCAGCATTGTCTCGTGGGCTGGTCTGTGCTGCTCTCAGGCTCGTGGCTTGTCTCAGGTCAGTTTGCAGCCTTTGTCTCGTGGGCTGGTCTGTGCTGCTCTCAGGCTCGTTGCTTGTCTCAGGTCAGTTTGCAGCATTGTCTCGTGGGCTGGTCTGTGCTGCTCTCAGGCTCGTTGCTTGTCTCAGGTCAGTTTGCAGCCTTTGTCTCATGGGCTGGTCTGTGCTGCTCTCAGGCCAGTTTCCTTTGCTAGGTATGATTGCACAGCGGAGATTGTCACAAAGACACACCCACCCTCGTGATAAGGCCTCTCTGTTCACCCACCTCCTCAGTGTCAAGCCCACATTGTCGCCTGAAAGCTCTCCACCCACTTTAGCAGCATTTGACAGGAGACACCTGCCAGGCGAGCTATGTCAATACATGGGCACAGAAACACCTGTTTGCCTTCTGGGAAGTGCCCTCAAAGTCAAACACTTGACAATGAGAAACAGGAACAAATGCTCTGTCAAGAAATGCTCGTAATTATTGCAGTCACGGATTGGACCTGAAAGTTGTCGCTCTGTCCTTCCAGATTGCTCTGTTGTTCTTAAGCACTAAAATACAAAACCTCTTGTAATGCTTGCCTTCTGTTCCCATTTCCCTTTGGATAGAAGTTGCTACTGACAAAAAAGGGCAGACCCCATAACCTTGCCCCCGGAGCCACATTGACAAACACTTTTTTTTGCAAGCGCCACAATCCCATAAGCGTCCCTTTCCTCCCTGCAGCAGCAGTTGGGTTCTGTTTGTGTCTCCAGCTCTTCAGCCCTTACTGTAATGCTCCACCTTACTGTAGTGTTCCACCTTACTGTAATGTTACACCTTACTGTAATGTTCCACCTTACTGCCTTACTGTAGTGTTACACCTTACTGTAGTGCTCCACCTTACTGTAATGTTCCACCTTACTGCCTTACTGTAGTGTTACACCTTACTGTAGTGCTCCACCTTACTGTAATGTTCCACCTTACTGCCTTACTGTAGTGTTACACCTTACTGTAGTGCTCCACCTTACTGTAATGTTCCACCTTACTGCCTTACTGTAGTGTTACACCTTACTGTAGTGCTCCACCTTACTGTAGTGCTCCACCTTACTGTAGTGTTCCACCTTACTGTAATGTTCCACCTTACTGTAGTGTTCCACCTTACTGTAGTGCTCCACCTTACTGTAGTGCTCCACCTTACTGTAGTGTTCCACCTTACTGTAATGTTCCACCTTACTGTAGTGTTCCACCTTACTGTAGTGCTCCACCTTACTGTAGTGCTCCACCTTACTGTAGTGTTCCACCTTACTGTAATGTTCCACCTTACTGTAGTGTTACACCTTACTGTAGTGCTCCACCTTACTGTAGTGTTACACCTTACTGTAGTGTTACACCTTACTGTAGTGTTCCACCTTACTGTAGTGTTCCACCTTACTGTAATGCTCCACCTTACTGTAGTGTTACACCTTACTGTAGTGTTACACCTTACTGTAATGTTACACCTTACTGCCTTACTGTAGTGTTACACCTTACTGTAGTGTTACACCTTACTGTAGTGTTACACCTTACTGTAGTGTTCCACCTTACTGTAATGTTCCACCTTACTGTAATGTTCCACCTTACTGTAGTGCTCCACCTTACTGTAATGTTCCACCTTACTGTAATGTTCCACCTTTCACAAAGTCCATACTCAACCTTGGCTGCGTGTTCCGTGATGGCGCTGCAAATTGGACCTTTTGAATTATGAAACGACGTTAACACAAAGCAGACATATGGATTTTCCCGAACCCATGGACACAAAGAAAAAACCCAGAGTGCACCAGTACTCTTTCAATGTTCCATATCCCTCTTCATATTTGCGTTCCTTACGTTCTTTAGCCATTTTATGTTCATGCTAAGTTTCACCTTGCACTTTTCTCGCGCGCCTCCAAAGTGCGAGACCTGAGATCAATGGTGATTGGTTGTTCAGACGGTTGCGGGGTTGGTGTGTGTGTGTGTGTCTGTGTGTGTGTGTGTGGTTGATTTGACTTGAGAATGAAATGTTGATTAATTCCGCTGAGGACTTAGAAGAACTACCCATAAAGGAGGCGTGGGTTGAGTATCACTGACCTATGGCAAAAAAAGACAAAGAAAAAAACATGGATAAAGTAGCCAGGAACTCCTCAAGGTCCCTCAACTTGAACTGGACCTCAACTCTTTCATTTATTTTATAATAATAACATTATTATTATAGTATTGATTATACTCAGCAATAGATGCACACATTAACATAAGAGGCTTTTTGTGATTGGCAGGCCGGCGTAGCTCCACGCTTTTCTGCTGGAGACATGAACGGACACCCCCCCGTGAGTTCAGCTTGGCCAAACTCCTCTTCCAGA
Organism: Poromitra crassiceps; assembly: GCF_964638095.1. Lineage (NCBI taxonomy): Eukaryota > Metazoa > Chordata > Actinopteri > Beryciformes > Melamphaidae > Poromitra > Poromitra crassiceps. The sequence goes on along the minus strand of NC_139626.1, from coordinate 30,729,131 downwards.
TCACACTCCTTACAAATCACACCTCATTCAACTCCCGCTCAATCTAGGTGAAAGGGGAATCAAGCCAACATGCTATTTGCACCTCTCTCCTTGTCTTGATCCTCAGCACAGCGGCGTGTTGGTGGTGACTGAAGTGGGCGGGCCCATGAGATTATATTTGAGGGGCCCTTTGCTTCTCTGTCGCTTTCAAAATCTTGCTTTCACTTCTTATTGGCTCAAATTATCTGTGGGTTTGCTAATCACCAAATGGATTGTGATTGCAATGTACTGGTTGCATAAAAACTTTGACTGCAATAGCAAGTGTTTTGTTCCTTTACTTTGCATTCATTAATCATTTCAAGATGGTAAGTATGATTTCTTTTCATCCTTATGATATTTCTAAATTTTCTATTCTACAGAATGTCTTCGTTGTCTGTTCTTTGTCCTCTGTATTCTCTAATAACACAGGTGTGTCTGCCATAAAGGAGCTCTTTGTTCTTTGTTGAGCAGTCCGTCCCTGTGACTTCCTCCTTACCACAAATCCTTCTTCCCCTTCTCAGAATTTGTTATTTTGCTTTTATCATGGAAACAATTTTCCTTTGCTCTGTCACTCTGGATTTGACTTGAAAGCAGGACATAAAAATCAAGAGACATGGGGGGGAAAAAAGAAAATACCGTACACCAGTGGTGTCCAATAATGTCTTATGGAGGACCAAGATAGTGCTGGTTTTCCTTCCAACCAACCAAACACTACAGCAGCTGATTGAACTGAATGGCAAACCTTGAAACAGAGAGGGAGAAACTATCAGTGTTGGGGGTAACTCATTACAAAAGTAACATATTACATGTAATGTATTACTTTTAGCAGTCACTCAGTAATACAACTTATTACCAATAGGATTTCAGTAATATTATACCAGTTACTTTGTCAAGTAACACAAGTTACAAATGTGTTTTTGTTTTAATCAAAGCACACATTTAAATAAAGATACAATAATTTCCTAATCAAATTGTGTTTTTATGCAAATAACCACTATAGATGACAATAAAGGAAAAGGATAACATTTAGAATGTTGGACGGTTTAACACTGACTTCAAGACTGTTTAAATTATTTTTCGGGATCGTTCCAGGGTGCCAATGTCATTCTGCTACTGCTGTTATTTTGGTGAAAGTAATGCAAACGTAGTGTAATAAGTAACTCTACACAGACAGTAATATTTTAAAGTAACGTATTACTTTCAAATGAAAGTAACTAGTAATATGTAGTATATTACATTTTGAGAGTAACTTGCTCTGGAAACTATTCAGTGAAATGTGTTGAAAGTGATCAGTCTAGTGATCAGTTGGAATGAAACCTGGCAACTGCATGCCACATGAATGGATGCCGCTGCAATAGACAATAGGTGTAATGTAGAGTACATGTTAAAGGCCTGTGTCGACCTAGCATCTTTTCATCAGCTCCGGCGTCTTTTTTCAGTTGTTTCCAATGAGGAGCGAGCGTATGCGGGCGCACACGGACGTCTAGAGAAAGTGCGCTGCGCCCAGCATCTATTTTCACAGCGCTCTGGCATTTTTGTGCGCCGGCTCCCAGCTGAAAATATTTTAACTTTTCAGAAAGACGCTGGTGTGGGGTGCTCCTTTTCTGGCAATTAATCATATGGAGAAACTATCACAACAGAGACAGAAAGGCTCAATTGTGGGAGCAGATTGGCAGCTAGACACTTAATATTTCTGGTGAGTGTTGAGCTTAATCACTGTAGTGTGTTGTTAGCTAATGTTAGCTGTCGGCTATCAAGCTAGCTACCGCACTGAACTAACGTTACTTTCACACTGCTTCCTTGCATATTGTGCGCTGAGATCAGCGCTCCCCAGCGTACTTTCAGCGTTTAACGGTCAGAAAAAGACGCTAGATGGACACACGGCCTAAGACGTCATTATTTAAAAAGTGTCATGCGTTTATGGAATGTGTTTTACCATTCACTATTCACTGTTGATTTTCCTTTCTGTTCATCTCTCTTCCACCTGTCTTCCTTTTCTCTCTAGTCTTTGTGCGACCTCACCGTCCTTTATCTCCTTTCCTCCTCCCACCCCCTCTGTCCGTCCCCGGCCCCTCCCCAGGAGCCCGGCCCCGCCAAGGTGACGGTGACCAGCAGCGGCGGCGGCAGCATCCCGTGCCTGCCCAGCAGCATAGCCAGCGCCGAGCGCGTCCCGGCCAGCCGGGCGAGCCTGTGGCAAGAGGAGGCCCGCTGGAGCCGAGCCACCATCCCCTGCAGCCGCAGCGCCTCCTGTCTGAGCCAGCTGGCCCAGAGCCACCCGGGCTCCAGTGTCACCAGTCAAGACGGTGAGGATTTAAGGAGAGGGCGTGGAAATTCATACACACACACACACACACACACACACACACACACAAGCTGCTGTCTCACTGACATCACCTTGAGATGGTTTTGCAAGTCACCGTCAACAGAAATGTGTTGCCACTTGCCGTTTTGTTTGGCTGCACTTTCAGTTTCTATTTGTATGAAATTGTCACTAGAGTGGCTTTTAAACATGAAGTCTGGATCATCTCTGGCTGGGATATTTTCCGGTTTTACCTTTTTAAACATGAGGGTTTAGAAACAGCTTGTTTAGAAACAGCTGGAAATGGTCAGTATTCTCTCTGCCAGTGGGCGGGGGGAGGGTGTGCGGGAGCATGCACGTTATTCCCTACAAGGCAAATAGTTGTCGTGTCGTGTGAGTCATCGTCGGCGCTGTGCTACATTGAAACACAGCTTTAGCGAATCTTTAACCAAACTCCATTCAAAAACATGCCGTTTTAACGGAGTCCATTCCGACCACGAGGGGTGGCAATGTGCCAAAAAATGAGCGCCTCCGCCTTTGTTAGGCTACATAAAGCCGCCCAGTCAAAATAGTGGTCGGACCGTCGTCAATCACTGTGGGTGATTTATTTTACAAGTGGCATTCAAGTCATATCTGACTAGTTTTCAATGTATTTCTCCCCACAAAAGTTAGCCTTTTCTGACATGGGAGCAAGCAAGCAGCGCAGCAGTAAGCGTCCCTCCTGATGCACCAGACCTGCCTGCCTGCATAGCTGAAGCGCGTTGGGATCCCTCTACCAAACAATTCAAGCCGTTTTTGCAGCACTTGAGGAAACCGTGAGTTTGCTCGTTTAATTCGTTGATATAAGCGATTGCCCGAACGATTAATTAATTAATAAACTACGTGAACGTGAAGTGCCACCACCCGCCCACATAACAGCTAGCCTACATGATCAGGATCATGAGCTGCCAGAGTTAAACAGCAGCTGCTTTTGCGCTAATCCGGATCCTACACCGGCGACCGAGATGAATATGATACAGACTCGCGGGAGTGCGCGTAGGCCGGCTAATTGTTGTTTAACATGCAGGCCAACCGGCTAGGAGTGGGTTATAATACGGATTCCACTGCATGTTAAGAAGTGGCTTAGGTGTCTCTGGATCGATCCTTTCCCAGATGGCACCACCATCAGCAGTGGTCGCAAGGTACGAGTGGAGAGCGGTTACTTTTCCCTGGAGAAGACCAAGTCTGAGTCGTCGGCGCCGCCCACGCAGCCACCCCAGCACCTGCCCCTGTCCTCCTCAGCGTCCTCCTCGTTAGGAGCCCCCGACCACAGGTACAGCCCCGAGTCAGACCCCCACAACTCCCCTTATTACCCCTCCCCAGACCCCCTCCCTTCCCCAGGCGCCCTCCTCTCCCCCAGCTACTCCACCATCAGCTCCTCCCAGAGCTCGCTGGACTCCGAGCCCAGCAGCAGCAGCGCGCCCAGCTGGGACGGGCGCAGCGGCGGCGGAGGGAGCGTTAGTAGCGTCAGTGGAGGAGGAGGAGGAGGCGGCGGCGGCAGGGTGGGCCGGCCCGGCAGGGAGTACGCTGCGCTGTCGGACGTGCCGCGGGCTCGCAGGC